>NC_084851.1:0-300000 GCF_033115175.1 Lepus europaeus | reverse complement strand
ACTCTGCTGATCTATGTTACACTGCTATAAGAAACCAGAGTCAGAGACAGGGAAATTTATGGGGCAGAGAGCAGATCCTCTGCATCCTTGGAAGTTTTGGGCATGAGTCCCAAGCTGCATTCACTCACTCTATGTGATCTCAGATAGGTTCCCTTCAGTCCGTGGGGCAAGTTCCAGCAGCAACCCCGAAAAGCTCTGGTCTGACCTGAGAAAATTCTCTTTGCACCTTTTAGATTAGTGTGGGAAAAGAAAGCCTAAGACAGGGCCAGGGCCATGGCTCACTTGGTTAATCCTCTGCATAGGGATCAGAAATGAAGAAACAACGTAGTATGGCACTTCAAAACAACATAATAAAACAAAACAATAGTTCTCCAGGATTAGATCCTGATGTAAGGAAATGTAATGAAATGACAGAAATAGAATTCAAAATATGACAGTAATAAAACTCAATGTGCTTTGAAAGAATACAGAGAGCTTAATGAAATGAAGAAATCCATAAGTGACATAAATGAAAAATTCACTAGGCATAGAAATGATTAAGGAGAACCAAACAGGAAGTTTAGAGACTAAAAATTCAATCAATGAAATAAAAATGCAATTGAGAACTTAAAGAGCAGAATAGAAGGGCAGGAAAGAGCCAAGGATCTCGAGGGCAAGAATAATGAAATAAAATTGGTACCAATGAAGAGAAAAGAATTCAGAAAAATGAAGAAATTATGTGAGAAATATGGGATACAAACAGACATTCATATTACAGATATTTCTGAAGGAAGAGAGAAGCAAAAAGATTTTGAGAAAATCCTGAATAACACAATACCTGAAAAATTCCTAGATCTTGAGAAAGACAGACATCCAGCTACAAAAAGCTCAAACGACCCTAAGTAGACACATCTAAGATAGATTTTATGTAAGCTATATTGTAGTCACATTGTCACATGTTAAGGACAAAGAAAATAGAGTAAAAGTGTCAAGTAATATATAAAGGAAAACTAATTAGACTAGAAGCAGACTTCTCAGAAGAATTCCTAAAGCCAGAAGAGAATGGGATGATGTAGTCAAGGTTTTAAAAGAAAAAAATTCTACTACCAGACCAGCTTTACAAGAAATTCTGAAGGGAGTGCTACAACTCTATGAAAATTCTTAACAGTAGTAAATTCAACAACCCAGCAGACAGAACTAGTAACCGATCAAAAAAACATTCCAGGTCTTACTTCTTGTCTATCAATACTGGATAAATTTTCCAGGCAAAAGATAGTTTTTCTGAATGGACAAAAATTCAAGAGCCAACTAAATGTTAACTACAAGAAACTCACTTCACAAACGAAGGTACACATAGACTGGAAGTGACAGGCTGGAAAAAGTTATACCTAAAAATTAAAAAAAAACCACCAAAAACAAGCCAGAATAGTTTTATTCATATGAGATAAGACAAACTTTAAGTCAAGAACTATAAAAAGTAAATGAAGCACATTACGTAAAAAAGGATAAAGCATTGGTTCAGCAAAATATTTATATCCAACACAGGACACAAGATATGTAACAAAAATACTGTTAAACCTAAGGGAATAATTGAATCCAATAGAATAGTAGTGGGATACTACTATACTATTCTCTCATTAGTAGCAGATATCCAGACAGAAAATAAAGATACACTGGCATTGAACCATATTGTGAGCAAATAGACCCAAAAGATATTTAAACAAAATTTTACACAAGAGCTAAAGAATATACACTCTTTTCTTCAGCATGTAAAACATCCTCTAGGTTAGATCATAAATCAAGTCTCAGTAAATTTTAAAAGTTTGAAATCATACCAAGTATCTTCTCAGACCACAAAGAATCAAACTAGAATTCTGCAAGAAGAGCAATAGAACATTCATGTATACATGGAAATTGAGAAACACTCTAATAAATGATCAATGCATGATGTAATAAATTAAAAGAGAAAACAAAAAAACCTTCTCAAGATTAATTAAACTGAAAAATATCAAAACATCAGGATGGTGCTAGCTCTGTGGCTTAGCAGGTTAAAACCCTGGCCTAGAGTACTAGCATCCTATGATGGGTACCAGTCCAAGCCCAGCTGAGCCACTTCCAATCCAGCTCCCTGCAAATGATCCTGGGAAAGCAGCACTGGATAGTCCAAGGGCTTGGGCCCCTGCACCCATGAGGGAGACCCAAAAGAAGATCCTGACTCCTGGCTTCAAATCAGCCCAGCTCTGGCTGTTGCAACAATTTGGGAAGTCAACCAGTGAAGGAAGACCTCTCTCTCTCTCTCTCTCTCTCTCTCTCTCTCTCTCTCTCTCTCTCTCTCTCTCTCTCATCTCTACTTCTCTTCTATAATTCTGTTTTAAGAAAGCTTTTATTTCATGACTACAAATTTCATAGGTACAGCTTTAGGAGTATGCCCCAAACCTGCCCTCCCATCCCAACTCCCATCCCACTTCCTTTTCACATCCCATTCTTCATTAAGATCCATTTTCTCATACAGAAGACCAACTCTATACTAAGTAAAGATTTCAATAGTTTGCACTCACAAAGGCACAAAAAGTATAAAATACTTGAAGGAAACTTTTACAGCTAATTCTCATAGTACAATTCCTTAAGGACAGAGTTCCTACTTGGGAAGTAAGTTCACATTGACTCCTGTTGTTGATTTAAAAATTGATGCTCTTATTTATGATGTCAGTGATCATCTATTGCACTTGTCATAATATGCCAAGGCTATGGAAGAATTTTGAGTCCAAAAACTCTTCTCAGTATTTGGACAGGGTGATAAGCAAAATGAAAGTTTTCTCCTCCCTTCAGAGAATAGTACCTCCTTCTTTGATGGCCCCCTCTTTCCACTGGGATCTCATTCACGAAGATCCTTCTTGTAGATCAATCTTGCCACAATATCCTGGCTTTCATATCTGAAATGATCTCATGGGCTTTACAGCCAGATTTGAATGCCTTAAGGGCTGATTCTGAAATCAGAGTGCTGTTTAGGGCATTTGTCATTCTATGAGTCTGCTGTGTGGTATGCTTCTAATGTTGGATTCTTCTCTTCTCTCATTTTTAATTCTATTATTACAAGACACTTAGTCTATTTTTTTTTGGACAGGCAGAGTGGACAGTGAGAGAGAGACAGAGAGAAAGGTCTTCCTTTGCCGTTGGTTCACCCTCCAATGGCCGCCACGGTAGCGCGCTGTGGCCGGCGCACCGCGCTGATCCGATGGCAGGAGCCAGGTGCTTCTCCTGGTCTCCCATGGGGTGCAGGGCCCAAGGACTTGGGTCATCCTCCACTACACTCCCTGGCCACAGCAGAGAGCTGGCCTGGAAGAGGGGCAACCGGGACAGGATCGGTGCCCCGACCGGGACTAGAACCCGGTGTGCCGGCGCAGCAAGGCGGAGGATTAGCCTAGTGAGCCACGGCGCCGGCTAGACACTTAGTCTATTTTAAGTGATCCCTTTGACACACAATCCTTTCTATATGATCAGTTACACACTTAATATGATCACTTGAATATGTAATATGGCATTTGTACCACTAAGCTTAATGGGATTTGGGGCCCCATGGCAAGTATTGAGCTTTACTTTCATGGGTAAGTCCATGGGAACATGTGCCAAACTGTACATCTTCTTCCGCTATTATTGCCACTTTTTTTTACTGGATTAAACATTAGTGTTAAGTAAAGAGTACAACAAAGGGCATTAAGCTGAAAAAAATAGTAAAAAAAGTAAAAAATAATTGAAAAATAATAAACTGTTCATCGATAGTAAAGACAGGAACTGTTCAAATCATTGCTTCACATACTGGCAATTTCACTTCTATAGGTTTCATTTTAGATGGTCTGTTAGTTGTCACAGACCAGGGAGAACATATGCTATTTGTCCCTTTGGGAATGGCTTATTTTACTCATTATGATGTTTTACAGATTCATGCATTTTTTTTGCAAATGACTGGATATTTTTTACCACTATATAGTATTCCGTAGAGTTCATATCCCATAACTTTTTTATCCAGTCTTCAGCTAATGGGCATTTAGGTTGACTCCATGTCTTAGCTATTGTAAATTTAGCTGCAATAAAATGGAAGAGCAGATAGTTCTTTTATTAACTGATTTCATTTCCCTTGGATAAATCCCCAGGAATGGATTGGCTGGGTCATACGGTAGGTCTATATTCAGATTTCTAAGGTATCTCCAATTGGACTATCTTCTTCCATAGTGGCTTTACCAGTTTACTTTCCCACCAACAGTGGATTAGGGTACCTTTGTCCCCACATCCTTGCAGGCGTTTGTTGTTTGCTGATTTCTGTATGGAAGTCATTCTAACCAGGGTTAGGTGAAATCTCACTGGGGTTTTGATTTGCATTTCCCTGATAAGAAAGTGACCCTGAACATTTGTTCATGCATCTGTTGGCCTTTGGATTTCCTCTTTGAAAATGTCTCTTTCAGTTCTTGGCCAGTCTCTTCACTGGGTTGATTATTTTGTTATTGTTGATTTTCTTGATCCCGTTATATTTTATGGTTACTAATCCTTTATCAGTTACAGAATTTACAAATAATTTCTCCATTGTGTCACTTGCCTCTTCACTTATCTGATGGTTTCTTTTGCCTTACAAAAGCTTCTCAATTTAAATTAATCCCATTTGTTAATTTTGGTTTTGGCTACCTGTGCTTAGAACTCTTTGCCTAGGCCAAAGTCTTGCAAGGTTTCCCCAGTGTTCTCTAAAAATTTGTTGCTATCAGGTCATAGATTTAGATCTTTAATCCATTTAGAGTGCATTTCTGTGTAAGGTGTAAGGTAGGGGTCTTGCTTCATACTTCGGCATGTGGAAATCTAGTTTTCACAACATCATTTGTTGAAGAGACTGTCCTTGCTTCAGAGATTCATTTTAGCTCCTTAATAAAATATAAGTTGGCTGTAGAGGTTTGGATGGATTTCCTGGGTTTCTATTCTCTTCCATTGGTCTTTGCATCTATTTTGTTCCAGTACCATGGTGTTTTAATTGTAACAGCCCTATAGTATGTCTTAAAATCTGATATTTTGATGCCACCAGCTTTGTTTTTGTCATATAAGATTTTTTCTTTCTTTAAAATTTTTATTTTATTTTATTTATTTGGTTAGTAGAGTTGAAGACAGTGAGAGGGAGACAGAGAGAAAGGTACACTCCCCAAATGGCCGCTACGGCTGGAGCTGCGCCGATCCAAAGCCAGGAGCCAGGTGCTTCCTCCTGGTCTCCCACGTGGGTGCAGGTGCCCAAGCACTTGGGCCGTCCTCCACTGCCCTCATAGCCACAGCAGAGAGCTGAACTGGAATAGGAGCAACCAGGACTGGGACCCGGTACCCATTTGGGATGCTGGCAACACAGGTGGATAAATAACCAAGTGAGCCATGGCGCTGGCCCCAGATTTCTTTTTTTTAAAATTTTTTTTGACAGGCAGAGTGGACAGTGAGAGAGAGAGAGACAGAGAGAAAGGTCTTCCTTTTGCCGTTGGTTCACCCTCCAATGGCCGCCGCGGTAGGCACGCTGCAGCTGGCGCACCACGCTGATCCGATGGCAGGAGCCAGGTGCTTCTCCTGGTCTCCCATGGGGTGCAGGGCCCAAGCACTTGGGCCATCCTCCACTGCACTCCCTGGCCACAGCAGAGAGCTGGGCTGGAAGAGGGGCAACCGGGACAGAATCCAGTGCCCCAACGGGGACTAGAACCCGGTGTGCCAGCGCCGCAAGGCGGAGGATTAGCCTAGTGAGCCGTGGCGCCGGCCGCAGATTTCTTTACCTATTCAAGATCTCTTGTATCTCCATATGAATTTCAGCATCATTTTTCAAGAATTTCTTTGGTATTTTAATGGGTGTCACATTGAATCTGTAAATTGCTTTTGGAAGAATGGGTATTTTGATGATATTCATTCTTCCAATCCATGTTAATGAAAGATTTTTTTCATTTTTTGTATCTTCTTCGATTGCTTTCTTTAATGTTTTATAATTAGCATCATAGAGATCTTTGACATCATTGGTTAAATTTATTCCGTAGTGTTTGATTTTTTTGTAGCTGTAGTGAATGAAATTGATCTTAAAAGTTCTTTCTCAACTGTGGCATTGTCTGTGTATAAAAAGGCAGTTGATTTTTCTGTATTGACTTTATATCATGTTACTTTACTAAACTCTCCTATGAGTAACACGAGTCTCTTAATAGAATTTTTTGGATACCCTAGATATAGAATCAAGTTGTCTGCAAAATAGAGATAGTTAGACTTCCTCCTTCTCAACTTGTATCCCTTTGTTTTCTGTTCCTTGACTAATGGCTCTGACTAAAACTTCCAGGAATATATTGAATAGCAATGGTGAGAGTGGGCATCTCTCTCTCATCCTAGAATTCTGTGAGAATTCTTACCCATTCAATATGATGCTGGCCATGGGTTTATCATAAATTGCCTTGTTTGTGTTGAGGAATGTTCTTTCTCTACCCAATTTGCTTAGAGTTTTCATCATGAAGGAGTATGTATTTTATCAAATGCTTTCTCTGCACCTATTGAGATAATCACATGGTTTTTTTTCTGCAGTTTGTTAATGCAATGTATCACATTGATTGATTTGTGAAAGTTGAACCATCCCTGCACACCAGGGATAAGTCCTACTTGGTAGGGCTGGATGATCTTCTGATATGTTGTTGAATTCAATTGGCTAGAATTTTTTAAAAGCTTTTATTTAATGAATATAAATTTCCAAAGTACAGCTTATGGATTACAATGGCTTCCCCCCACCATAACTTCCCTCCCACCCACAACCCTCCCCTTTCCCACTCTCTCTCCCCTTCCATTCACATCAAGATTCATTTTCAATTCTCTCTATATACAGAAAATCATTTTAGTATATATAAAATAAAGATTTCAACAGTTTACCCTCACATAGCAACACAAAGTGAAAAATACTGTTGGAGTACTAGATATAGCATTAAATCACAGTGTATAGCACTTTAATGACAGAGATCCTACAAGATATTTTTTTCAAAATATTGATTAATTTTCTATGTAATTTACAATTTAACACAAAGTTATTTTTTGTTTTTGTTTTTGTTGTTTTTTTTTTCATTTTCAATTATCTTTATATACAGGAGATCAATTAAGTATATACTAAGTAAAGGTTTCATCAGTTTGCACCCACACAGAAACACAAAGTGTAAAAATACTGTTGCTTTTTTTTGACAGGCAGAGTGAACAGTGAGAGAGAGAGACAGAGAGAAAGGTCTTCCTTTTGCCATTGGTTCACCCTCCAATGGCCGCTGCGGCCTGTGCTTCGTGCTGATCTGAAGCCAGAAGCCAGCTGGTCAGCGAACCCTAAAGGCTTCCATAGCCTTGGAAACTCATGACTAGAGCCTAGGAAGATTACTGATACCATAAACAAGAATGTTAAATTGTCAAATCAACAACAGGAGTCACTGTGTACTTATGTCTCATGTGGGATCTGTCCTTAATATGTTGTCCAATTTGAAGTGATGCTACAAGTAGTACTAAAACAGTAAGAAAGAAAGAAAGGAAGGAAGGAAGGAAGGAAGGAAGGAAGGAAGGAAGGAAGGAAGGAAGGAAGGAAGGAAGGGAGGGAGGGAGGGAGGGAGGGAGGAAGGAAAGAAGGAAGGAAAGAAAGGAGGAAGGGAGGAAAGGTGGGAGGGAGGGAGGGAGGAAGGAAGGGAGGAAAGGTGGGAGGGAGGGAGGAAGGAAGAAAGAAAAAATGCAGGAAGGAAACATATTTACAGTCATAAAATGACTGCTTACAGGCTGTTTAAAAAATTCATGGACAGTGGGCCGAGCAGTGCCGAGCCGCACCAAGCTGCACCAAGCAGTGCCGAGCCGCACCTAGCAGTGCCCAGCCTTGCTGAGCCGCACAGACCCGCACTGAGCTGCACCATGGACATGGGAGCCGTGAGATTTGGGAAAACAGCGAGCCCAGTCACAGAAACCCAGCCACAGAATTTGAGTCCGGCACTGGAAGGAAAGGTAACCCGAGACATTGGCCAGGAAGGTTAGAGCATGGTCTTAACCCACGCGGTGTGTGGGGGGGGGCTACACCAGGCTGACTGGAGGAGAGAAAAAAAGGTGAACCAGCAGGGACACTAGCCTCTCTCTGCATCCTCACAAACCCCAGAAAGACAAAGAGCAGGGACTGCTTTACATATGTACAACAAACTCCTTAGCCTAGGCAACCCTGAAGAACCAAACAGAGCTCTTTGGCCACACCTCCAAGATGCCAAACAAACATAGAAACAAAGGTAACAAGAGCAAGGAAGACACTATAATGCCTCCAAATGAAAAAGACACCCCAATTCAAGATTATGAAGATGAAGAGATGGAGGTAATGCAAGAAGCGGATCTCAAAAAATTGGTAATTTCATTAAGAAGTTCTCAAAAACAAATTCTTGAACTACAGAAATCCTTAATGGTCAAGATAGAAAATCTCTCTCATTAAAATGAAGTCTTAAGGAGGAATCAAGTGAAATGAAACAACTAGTAGAACATGAAACAGTGAGAGTGACGAAAAACCATAATGAAATGCAGAATTCAATAGATCAAATGACAAACACATTAGAGAGCCTTAAAAACAGAATGGATGAAGCAGAAAAGAGAATATCAGACTTAGAAGACAGAGACCAGGAAAGGAAACAGGCTACCAAAGAAAAGAAAAGGAAATTAGAAATCTAAAAAATAATATCGGGAATCTACAGGATACTATTAAAAAAAACAAACATTCGGGTTCTAGGAGTTTCTGAAGGCATGAAGAGGGAGAAAATATTAGAAGGCCTTTTTAGTGAGATACTAGCAGAAAATTTCCCAGGTATGGAGAAGGAGAGAGACATATTAGTACAGAAAGCTCATAGAACCCCTAGTAAACATGACCACAAGAGATCTTCACCACGTCACATTGTAATAAAACTCACCACAGTGAAACATAAAGAAAAGATCTTAAAATGTGCAGGAAGGACATCAGACCAATCTCAGAGGATACCCAATTAGACTCACAGCTGGCTTCTTATCAGAAACCCTACAAGCGAGGAGGGAATGGCGAGACATAGCCCAGGTACTAAGAGAGAAAAACTGCCAGCCCAGAATATTATATCCTGCAAAGCTCTCATTTGTGAATGAAGGTGAAAGAAAGACCTATCACAGCAAACAGAAATTGAAAGAATTTGTCGCCACTCATCCAGCCCTGCAAAAGATGCTTAAAGAAGTGATACATGCAGAAACACAGAAACACGGTCACCAATATGAAAGAAAGTAAAGGAAGTAAACCTCACAGCAAAAGATCACAGGAAACCCAAAAGTGATAGGGCAAAGTTACTACTTATTGATAGTCACATTAAATGTTAAAGACCTGAACAATTCAGCTAAAAGACACCGATTGGCTGATTGGGTAAAAAAACAAAACCCATCGTTTTGCTGTTTACAAGAAACACATCTTTCTAACAAAATGCACACAGAATGAAAGTGAAAGGCTGGAAAAAGATATACCATACCAACAGAAATGAAAAAAGAGCGGGCATAGCCATCTTAATATCAGTTAACATAAATTTTACCAGAAAAACTATTAGGAGAGACAAAGAGGGGCACTATATAATGATTAAGGGATCAATTCAACAGGAAGATATAATGATTATCAATGTATATGCACCTAATTACAGGACACCTGTTTATTTAAAAGACTTGTTAAGGGACTTAAAGGGTGACTTAGTCCCCAGTACAATAGTACTGGGGGACTTCAAAACTCCACTCTCAGAGATAGATCGTCAGGACAGAAGATCAACAAGGAGACAGCAGATTTAAATGACACTATAGCCCAAATGGATCTAACAGATATCTACAGAACTTGTTATGCTACACAGAAAGACGTTACATTCTTCTCAGCAGTACATGGAACCTTCTCTAGGATTGACCACATACTAGGCCATAAAGCAAGTCTCAGCAAATTCAAAAATATTGGAATCACACCATGCAGCTTCTCAGACCACAAAGGAATGAAATTGGAAATTAGCAACTCGGGAATCCCTAGAGCACGTTCAAACACATGGAGATTGAACAACATGCTCCTGAATGAACAATGGGTCAGAGAAGAAATTAAAAGAGAAATCAAAAATTCCCTGGAAGTAAATGAGGATAACAGCACATCATACCAAAACCTATGGGATACAACAAAGGCAGTGTTAAAGGGAAGTTTATATCAATAGGTGCCTAATCAAGAAATTGGAAGGCACCAAATACATGAGCTTTCAAGTCATCTCAAGGATCTAGAAAATCAGCAGCAAACCAGACCCAATGCTAGGGGGAGAAGAGAAATAATTAAAATCAAAAAGAAATCAACAGGATTAAATAAAAAAAAACATTACAAAAAATCAGCCAAATGAGGAGCTGGCTTTTGAAAAATAAACAAAATTGACAGCCCATTGGCCCAACTAACTAAAAAAAGAAGAGAAAAGACCCAAATCAATAGGATCAGAGATGAAAAAGTAAACGTAACAACAGACACCACAGAAATGAAAAGAATCATCAGAAATTACTACAAGGACTTCCATGCTAGCAAACAGGGAAATCTATCAGAAATGGACAGATTCTTGGACACATACAACCTACCTAAATTGAGCCAGGAAGACACAGAAAACCTAAACAGACCCATAACTGACACAGAAATTGAAGCAGTAATAAAGGCCCTCCCAACAAAGAAAAGCCCAGGACCAGATGGATTCACTGCTGAATTCTACCAGACATTTAGAGAAGAACTAACACCAATTCTTCTCAAACTATTCAGAACAATCGAAAAAGAGGGAATCCTCCCAAATTCTTTCTAGCAGCCACCATCACCTTAATTCCTAAGCCAGAAAAAGATGCAGCATTGAAATAGAATTACAGACAAATCTCCCTGATGAACATAGATGCAAAAATATTCAATAAATTTCTGACCAATAGAATGCTACACAAATTTAGAAAGATCATCCACCCAGACCAAGTGGGATTTATCCCTGGTATACAGGGAGGGTTCAATGTTCACATAACAATCAACGTGATACACCACATTAACAGACTGCAGACAAAAAAACATATGATTCTCTCCATAGACGCAGAGAAAGCATTGGATAAAATACAACACCCTTTCATGATGAAAACCCTAAGCAAACTGGGCATGGAAGGAACATTCCTCAATACAATCAAAGCTATATATGAAAAACCCATGGCCAACATCCTATTGAATGGGGAAAAGTTGGAAGCATTTCCACTGAGATCAGGTACCAGACAGGGATGACCACTCTCACCACTGCTCTTCAATATAGATCTGGAAGCCTCAGTCAGAGCTATTAGGCAAGAAAAAGAAATTAAAGGGATACACATTGGGGAGGAAGAACTCAAACTATCCCTCTTTGCAGACGATATGATTCTTTATTTAGGGGACCCAAAGAACTGTACTAAGAGACTGCTGGAACTCATGGAAGAGTTTGGCAAAGTAGCAGGATATAAAATCAATGCACAAAAAACAACAGCCTTTGTATACACAGACAATGCCTCAGCTGAGAAAGAACTCCTAAGTTCAATCGCATTCTCAATACCTACAAAAACAATCAAATACCTTGGAATAAACTTAACCAAGGACATTAAAGATCTCTATGATGAAAATTACAAAACCTTAGCCCGTGCAGCGGCTCACTAGGCTAATCCTCCGCCTTGCGGTGCCGGCACACTGGGTTCTAGTCCCGGTCGGGGCACCGATCCTGTCCCGGTAGCCCCTCTTCCAGGCCAGCTCTCTGCTGTGGCCAGGGAGTGCAGTGGAGGATGGCCCAAGTGCTTGGGCCCTGCACCCCATGGGAGACCAGGAGAAGCACCTGGCTCCTGCCATCGGATCAGCGCGGTGTGCCGGCTGCAGCGTGCCTACCGCGGCGGCCATTGGAGGGTGAACCAACGGCAAAAGGAAGACCTTTCTCTCTGTCTCTATCTCACGGTCCACTCTGCCTGTCAAAAATAAAAAACAAAAGAAAATTACAAAACCTTAAAGAAAGAAATAGAAGAGGATACCAAAAAATGGAGGAATCTTCCATGCTCATGGATTGGAAGAATCAAGATAATCAAAATGTCTATTCTCCCAAAAGCAATTTATACATTCAATGCAATACCAATCAAAATACCATAGACATTCTTCTCAGATCTGGAAAAAATGATGCTGAAATTCATATGGAGACACAGGAGACCTTGAATAGCTAAAGCAATCTTGTACAACAAAAACAAAGCCAGAGGCATCACAATACCAGATTTCAGGACATACTACAGGGCAGTAGTTATCAAAACAGCATGGTACTGGTACAGAAACAGGTGGATAGACCAATGGAACAGAATAGAAATTCCAGAAATCAACCCAAACACCTACAGCCAACTCATATTTGATCAAGGATCCAAAACCAATCCCTGGAATAAGGACAGTCTATTCAATAAATGATGCTGGGAAAATTAGATTTCCACATGCAGAATCATGAAGCAAGATCCCTACCTTTCACCATGCACAAAAATTCACTCAACTTGGATCAAAAACTGAAATACGACCGGACACCATCAAATTATTGGAGAGCATTGGAGAAACCCTGCAAGATATAGGTGGAGGCAAAGACTTCTTAGAAAAGACCCCAGGAGCACAGGCATTCAAAGCCAAAATTAACTATTGGGATTGCATCAAACTGAGAAGTTTCTGTACTTCAAAAGAAACAGTCAGGAAAGTGAATAGGAAACCGACAGAATGCGAAAAAATATTTGCAAACTATGCAACAGATAAGGGTTGATAACCACAATCTACAAAGAAATCAAGAAATTCCACAACATCAAAACAAACAATCCACTTAATAGATGGGCCAAAGACCTTAACAGACATCTTTCCAAAGAGGAAATCCAAATGGCCAACAGACACATGAAAAAATGTTCAAGATCACTAGCAATCAGGGAAGTGCAAATCAAAACCGCAATGAGGTTTCACCTCACCTCGGTTAGAATGGCGCACATTCAGAAATCAACCAACAATAGATGCTGGAGAGGATGTGGGGAAAAAGGGACATTAACACACTGTTGGTGGGAATGCAAACTGGTTCAGCCACTATGGAAGTCAGTCTGGAGATTCCTCAATAACTTGAACATAACCCTACCATACAACCCAGCCATCCCACTCCTTGGAATTTACCCAAAGGAAATTAATTTGGCAAATAAAAAAGCCATCTGCACATTAATGTTTATTGCAGCTCAAGTCACAATAGCTAAGACCTGGAACCAACCCAAATGCCCATCAACAGTAGACTGGATAAAGAAACTATGGGACATGTACTCTATGGAATACTATACTGCAGTCAAAAACAATGAAACCCAGTCATTTGCAACAAGATGGAGCAATCTGGAAACATCATGCTAAGTGAATTAAGCCAGTCCCATAGAAACAAATATCATTTGTTTTCCATGATTGGCAGCAATTAACAGAGCACCAAAGGGAAACCTGTGGAAGCGTATGGACACTATGAGAAATAGGAGTTGATCAGCTATGGTGCTGACTGTTGTGTACAATGTAATACTTTATTCATTTTAGTATTTTTTGTGAACTCTGTAATTAACACACAATTATTCTTAGGTGTATAAATCTTAACTGAAAAGTGATCCCGGTTAAATATAAGAATGAGAAAAAGAGAGGGAGGAGATGTACAATTGGGGACATGATCATTCAGACTTGCCCAAATGACGGATTTAGAAAAGTGCCAGGGGATTCCAATACAATCCCACCAAGGTGGCATGTACCAATGCCATCTCACCAGTCCAGGTGATCAACTTCAGTTCACAATTTATCACACTGATAGATCTAAGAGTCAAAGGGATCACAAAAACAAGACTAATGTCTGCTAATACTAACTGATAAAACAAACAAACAAAAAGGCATGTACCAATGCCATCTCACCAGCCCAGGTGATCAATTTCAGTTCACAACTGATCACACTGATAGGCCTAAGAGTTAAAGGAATCACACAAAAAAGATTAATGTCTGCTAATACTAACTGATAAAAAAGAGGGGGAGAGAAGGATCCAACATGGGAAGGGGGAGACACAGCAGACTCATAGAATGACAGATGTCCTAAATAGCACTCTGGCCTCAGAATCAGCCCTTTAGGCATTTGAATTGGGCTGAAGAGCCTATGAGAGTATTTTAGGCATGGAAAGCCAAGACACGCTGGGAGAAAAAAAAGATGAAGAAGAAGAAGACCTAAATGACAAATCTCAGCGAGTGTGATCCCAGTGGAAAGCACAGGGCCATCAAAGTAGGAGGTACCTTTCTCTGAAGGGAGGAGAGAACTTCCACTTTGACTTTGGCCTTGTCGGAATAGGATCGAAGTCAGCGAACCCTAAAGGCTTCCATAGCCTCGGCAACTCATGGCTTGAGCCTAGGGAGATTACTCATGCCATAAACAAGAGTGTTAAATTGTTAAATCAACATCAGGAGTCACTGTGTACTTACGTCCCATGTGGGATCTGTCCTTAATAGGTTGTCAAAGGTGAAATAATGATATAGCTAGTACTGAAACAGTATTTTTACACTTTGTGGTTATGTGTGGGTGCAAACTGATGAAATCTTTACTTAGTATATACTAAAGCGATCTTCTGTATATAAAGATAATTGAAAATGAAAAAAAAATCCTTGATTTTAAATTGGAAATTACATAGAAAAATAATCTTTTAAAAATATCTTGCAGAATCTCTGTCATTAATGTGATGTACACTTTTATTTAATGCTATAACTAGTACTCCAACAGTAGTTTTTCACTTTGTGTTGCTTTGGGAGGACAATCTGTTGAAATCTTTATATATACTAAACTGATTTTCTGTATATAAAGAGAATTGAAAATGAATCTTGATGGGAATGGAAGGGGAGAGTGACTGGGAAAGGGGAGGGTTGCGGGTGGGGGGGACATTGTGGGAGGGAAGGCTTTGTAATCCATTAGCTGTACTTTGGAAATTTATATTCACTAAATAAAAAAATTAAAAAAATAAAGAGAATTGAAATGAAAAAAAAAGAAAACCTAAACAGACCAATAACTGTGACAGAAATTGAAACAGTAATAAAGGCCCTCCCAACAGAGAAAAGCCCAGGACCAGATGGATTCACTGTTGAATTCTACCAGACATTTAAAGAAGAATTAACCCCAATTCTCCTCAAACTATTCAGGGCAATCGAAAAAGAGGGAACCCTCCCAAATTCTTTCTATGAAGCCAGCATCACCTGAATCCCTAAGCCAGAAAAAGATGCAGCATTGAAAGAGAATTACAGACCAATATCCCTGATGAACTTAGATGCAAAAATACTCAATAAAATTCTGGCCAATAACTCATGACTAGAGCCTAGGGAGATTACTGACGCCATGAACAGGAGTGTCAAATTGTTAAGTCAGCAACAGAAGTCACTGGGTACTTACATCCCATGTGGGATCTGTCCTTAATGTGTTGTCTAATGTGCAGTGATGCTATAACTAGTACAGAAACAGTATTTTTACACTTTGTGTTTCTGCATGGGTACAAACTGATGAGATCTTTACTAATTATATACTGAATCGATCTTCTATATATAAAGATAATTGGAAATGAAAATAATACAAACCTGGGTTAAATTGGAAATGGCATAGAAAATTAATTAATTTTTTAAAAAATATTATGTAGGATCTCTGTCTTTAATGTGCTGTACACTCTTATTTAATGCTATAACTAATACTCCAACAGTATTTTTTTTCACTTTGTGTTGCTATATGGAGGCAAACTGTTGAAATCGTTACCTAATATATACTAAACTGATCTTTTGTATATAAAGAGAATTGAAAATGAATCATGTGTGATAGGAAGGGGAGAGGGATCGGGAAAGGGGAGGGTTGTGGGTGGGAGAAAAGTTTTGGGAGGGGGAAACCATTGTAACCCATAAGCTGTACTTTGGAAATTTATATTCATTAAATAAAAGTTTAATAAAAAATCTGGCCAATAGAATGCAACACAAATTTAGAAAGATTATCCACCCAGACCAAGTGGGATTTATCCCTGGTATGCAGGGAAGATTCATTGTTCGCAAAACAATCAATGTGATACACCACATTAACAGACTGCAGAAGAAAAACCATATGATTCTCTCCATAGACGCAGAGAAAGCATTTGATAAAATACAACACCCTTTCATGATGAAAACTCTCAGCAAACTGGGTATAAAAGGAACGTTCCTCAATACAATCAAAGCAATATATGAAAAACCTACGGCCAGTATCCTATTGAACAGGGAAAAGTTGGAAGCGTTCCCACTGAGATCGGGTACCAGACAGGGATGCCCACTCTCACCACTGCTCTTCAATATAGTTCTGGAAGTCTTAGCCAGAGCTATTAGGCAAGAAAAAGAAATTAAAGGGATGCAAATTGGGAAGGAAGAACTCAAACTATTCCTCTTTGCAGACGATATGATTCTTTATTTAGGGGACCCAAAGAACTCTACTAAGAGACTGCTGGAACTCATGGAAGAGTTTGGCAAAGTAGCAGGATATAAAATCAATGCACAAAAAACAACAGCCTTTGTATACACAGACAATGCCACAGCTGAGGAAGAACTCCTAAGTTCAATCCCATTCTCAATAGCTACAAAAACAATCAAATGCCTTGGAATAAACTTAACCAAGGACATTTAAGATCTGTACAATGAAACTTACAAAACCTTAAAGAAAGAAATAGAAGAGGATACCAAAAAATGGAGAAATCTCCCGTGCTCATGGATTGGAAGAATCAACATAATCAAAATGTCCATTCTCCCAAAAGCAATTTATACATTCAATGCAATACCAATCAAAATACCATAGACATTCTTCTCAGATCTGGAAAAAATGATGCTGAAATTCATATGGAGACACAGGAGACCTTGAATAGCTAAAGCAATCTTGTACAACAAAAACAAAGCCAGAGGCATCACAATACCAGATTTCAGGACATACTACAGGGCAGTAGTTATCAAAACAGCATGGTACTGGTACAGAAACAGGTGGATAGACCAATGGAACAGAATAGAAATTCCAGAAATTAATCCAAACATCTACTATGAATCTGTTGGAATAGGATCGAAGTTGGCGAACCCTAAAGCCTTCCATAGCCTCGGCAGCTCACGGCTAGAGCCTAGGGAAATTACTGAGGCCTTAAACAAGAGTGTTAAATTGTTAAATCAACATCAGGAGTCACTGTGTACTTACGTCCCATGTGGGATCTGTCCTTAATAGGTTGTCAAAGGTGAAATAATGATATAGCTAGTACTGAAACAGTATTTTTACACTTTGTGGTTATGTGTGGGTGCAAACTGATGAAATCTTTACTTAGTATATACTAAAGCGATCTTCTGTATATGAAGATAATGGAAAATGAAAAAAAACCCTTGATTTTAAATTGGAAATTACATAGAAAAATAATCAATCTTATTTTAAAAAAATATCTTGCAGAATCTCTGTCATCAATGTGATGCACACTGTTATTTAATGCTATAACTAGTACTCCAACAGTATTTTTCACTTTGTGTTGCTATGTGAGGGCAAACTGTTGAAATCTTTATATATACTAAACTGATTTTCTGTATATAAAGAGAATTGAAAATGAATCTTGATGGGAATGGAAGGGGAGAGCGACTGGGAAAGGGGAGGGTTGCGGGTGGGGGGGACATTGTGGGAGGGAAGGCTTTGTAATCCATAAGCTGTACTTTGGAAGATGGCGGAATAGGCAGGGAGCACACTTAGTCCAGGGAGAGAGAAAGTTTAATATAAGTGGAGATACTGCAGGGTCAAGGAAGAGTAGGGGATGAAACAGCAGAGGAAACTCTTCCGGAACTAGTGATTCACAGTGGACCTGCGTGGAGAGCGTGGGAGCCCAAGTTCGGGACACCAGCAGCAGACTCAACGCACCAGCGCTGGAAGGTGAGGTGAGCAGAACCTCCATAGCCCGAGATACCAGCAGGCAAGCGGAAAGAGGAAGCTAGAGGGAACGAGGCTTGAAACTCCGTGGGGAAAAGTTCACCAGGCTAACTAGAAGAGAGAGAAAAAAAATAAAAAAAGTGACTGATACGGACACAAGTTTCTCTCTCTCCGCTCACCTTTCAAAGGCGAGCAAGACAGAGCAGGCGCCATTTTTGACATACGTCATAAGCAGGGTGACCTCAGGTCTACACCAGCCCTGAGCCTACCAGAAAAACCTGACTCTGGGGGGAGGGGTGAAATAACAGGAGATTAGCATCTAACTTGGCAACCCAGTGGGAGACTGCAAGAGAATTGGAGCCCACACTGAGGGCAGCAGAGATTCCCTGTGTGGTCCTTGGGAAAGAGCTTCAGATCTCTGGCTCCTGTGCGTATATCATTTGCCTGCTAACTACCTCCAATTACGTTCAGCTGTGTGGAATTACTTCCCTTTTAAATCAAAAAAAAGAAAGAGAGATTTACCACACCTAACCTGGGAGTGTCATCTTTGACACACCCTCAACCCTGAGAAACCAAACACAGCTCTCAGTCCACACTCATCTCAAGCCTCTAAGGCTCCACTGAAAGCAGACAGTCCACTTAATATAGAGCCATAGTGTAACAAGAAAAAACACCACATGAAGAAACCAAATATCTCCAACATGCCAAACAACAAACGCAAAAACCAAGCTAACAAGAACAAGGAAGACACGATGACGCCCCCAAATGAAAAAGACACCCCAATTCAAGATTATGAAGATGATGAGATCGAAGAAATGCAAGAAGCGGATCTCAAAAAATTGATAAGAACATTAAGAAGTTCTCAAAAACAAATTCTTGAACTACAGAAATCCTTCATGGACAAGATAGAAAATCTCTCTCGTGAAAGTGAAATATTAAGGAGGAATCAAAATGAAATGAAACAACTAGTGGAACAAGAAACTCTGATAGTGACGAGAAATCATAATGAAATGAAGAACTCAATAGATCAAATGACAAACACATTAGAGAGCCTTAAAAACAGAGTGGGCGAAGCAGAAGAGAGAATATCGGACTTAGAAGACAGAGCACAGGAAACGAAACAGGCAAATCAAAGAAAAGAAGAAGAAATTAGAAATCTAAAAAATATTGTTGGGAATCTACAGGATACTATTAAAAAACCCAACATTCGGGTTCTAGGAGTTCCTGAAGGCATGGAGAGGGAGAAGGATTAGAAGGCATTTTCAGTGATATACTAGCAGAAAATTTCCCAGGTTTGGAGAAGGACAGAGGCATCCTAGTACAGGAAGCTTATAGAATCCCTAGTAAACATGACCAAAAAGATCCTCACCATGCCATGTTGTAATCAAACTCACCACAGTGAAACATAAAGAAAAGATCCTAAAATGTGCAAGAGAGAAACGTCAGATCACTCTTAGAGGATCTCCAATTAGACTCACAGCAGACTTCT
Source organism: Lepus europaeus (assembly GCF_033115175.1). Taxonomy (NCBI): domain Eukaryota; kingdom Metazoa; phylum Chordata; class Mammalia; order Lagomorpha; family Leporidae; genus Lepus; species Lepus europaeus. The sequence goes on along the minus strand of NC_084851.1, from coordinate 280,557 downwards.
CATCAGAAACCCTACAAGCTAGAAGGGAATGGCGAGACATAGCCCAGGTACTAAGAGAGAAAAACTGCCAGCCCAGAATACTATATCCGGCAAAGCTCTCATTTGTGAATGAAGTGAAATTAAGACTTTTCATAGCAAACAGAAACTGAAAGAATTTGTTGCCACTCATCCTGCCCTGCAAAAGATGCTTAAAGATGTCTTACAGAAACACAGAAACATGGTCACCAATATGAAAGAAGGTAAAGGTAGGAAACCTCACAGCCAAAGATCACAGGAAGCTCAATTTCTCTTTGACATAGAATTAAACTCTGATGCTCTGTTAAATCAATGTGTTAAAGTAATCTATTATGTTCTCTTGATGTCTGTTAAATTCTAATTGTTCAAAAACAGCTGAATTTTTATTAAGAGCTATGGGTTATTTAAATATGTGCTTATTTTCAAAGATTTGAATAATCACCTTGTAACAATGATCAAATTTGGTCTATGTTATGTCATGATTTTAAGGAATCTTATTTCAACCAGATATTTTGGATTTTGAGCCTTCTTGGCATTCTTGACAGGCATTCAAAAAATCAAAGTTTCAAACAATCTGGTCTCTAAAACTTCCAGTAAATCCTGGACTTTGGTTTTTCCAGTTTGGGCCCAACTGAAAAAATCGAAGGACCTGTGTCTCTATCTTATAGAGACACCAACTAATCAGTCTATTTGGATGATATTAGAAGGACTGTCAAGATGTGATGTGGTACCAGACTTTTAGTTTCTATAATGGAAAATGCTATTAATACAAATGTTTGAGAATTAAAAAGTCTAATGATCTTGTGTTACTAGATATGATAGTTATCTTAATGAGAAAGCCCCAGAGGCTTAAAGGGTTAAATACTTGTAAAATCCTACAGGTGCTTTCAAAAATACTGTGAAGTAAGCAAGTGCCTCTTGTTGGTTGATGAGTTTATAATTTTAAACATGGCGACTTAAAGTCTTTTGTCATCCACAGTTATATATGATTCGCTGCTCATAAAACTAAAGCGTTGTTGGTTCTGTATTTAGCTGTCCTCCTATAGGTTCCTATGGACTTTTTCCAGCCACTTTTATTGTATTCAGTACTTTGGGATGGCTCTGTAAACAGATGAAGCCAATAATGTATTAACAGTACCAATTGAGAGAAAGTATGGTTAACTGAGGTTACTAAAAACAAAAAGCAATTCAAATCAATTGGCAATCTACAAAAAGAGTTAAAGATTTTAAAAGCTATTGTTAAAATTGCTATATTGGTCTATTATGCTATATTATGTGTGTACATATTGTATGTCCACATGGGGAAATTTTATTAAGAGTTTTATTTTAAATGGCTTATAGATAAGATTGTCCATAAATTTAAGCTGCTAAAATCAATCAAAGATACATTTTAATTTGTGGGACCTGAATCTGTGTATCATATGTTTTAGACTTGTTGGTAGAAAGAAACTAAAAACATTTAGATGGTTGTGCTTAAGTTTACTGGCTAAACAAACTACACCATGTTAGATATTTAAGAGGTGTTTTCAAATACATGATTCTTAAAATTTATAGAAGGCATTGGACCTTCTGGTAAATGTTTTCTTAGGTTGTTATCTAATGGTTGAAACGGTTTGCTAAGTATTCATGTGATATTGCTATTGTCAGCAAGCGATCTAGGACTTGCTCCCTCATTTCTCTATTCTAAGCCCAACTTGTTCTTTCATTTCTCTATTCTCTTCAAGGTAGGAAACTAATTCTATTATGAAGGAATCTGTAAGATGCACAATTTAATCTTTAGACCTTATAAAAGAGATGGCTAACATTTTTCTGCAATAGCATAGCCAAAACAAGAACTTAAATAATAATCTCATAGCTAGATTCACTTCGCCATCAGCGAAGTATACAGTAAGTAGAATAAACCTCCCTTTCAGACCAAAGGGAAAGAAAGTTTTAAAGTGAGAATATAATTTTCCTCATGGGCATTGTCTACCTTAGAAAAACTACTACAGAACATGCCTGTGACTATAGACTTGTAGTTCAGGCCACCGAAGATTAGAGATGGGACACGGGCTCTCCCTTGACTTGCATCCTCTGGTCTACTTTAACACAAACCAGGAGGAAAAGAAAGCTCGGCATCAGAAGCAATGGGTGGCAGGCCTATTACTGGCTGATCTGTACAGTGATCTGCCCTCAAGGAGACCCAACAAGCCAGTCCACTGCAGTGGCTTTCAAGGTGGTAAGCCTGGGCTTCAGCAGAAGTCAGCTTGTGAAGAGCCCTGGCAGCTCTGCCAAGAGTTGGATCACTGGAAATGGACATGCCCTGGAGTTGAAGGATGCCCAGGTCAGAGCCACAGATCTTATTGGCTCTAAGCTGAAAAGCCCTTCATTCAGCCCAACTTCCAAAGTGACCACTGCAGCTGAGGGTATGGTCAAGTAGGGTCAGCAACATTGCAGGCAGAACTGTAAATTTCTTGTTAGAGATGCCCCCTGCCTTGACCTGGCCAGCTCTCCTCCCAGGCCAGCCAAGTAATGAAAGTCAACAGAGTGCCTTCCCCTAGGAGGTTCACACCTCCCTAAGGATATACCCCATGTGAAGAGATAGATAGGTCTGGGCCTCTGAATTTACAAGGCCTAAAGCCCACCAGATTATTATCAAGCCCCTTCTATCAGGTTCTATTTGCCTCTCAATCAGAAAACTTAATTGTAGCTTAGACAGCACCTTTCTTAGCTCCTCTAATAATGACTCTGTCCTTTGTTCTAGGCCCTGTCTAGTGCACTTGGGCCTCATTCCTTTGTAATCATAACCTCTACTCTACCACCAATGGCTCTACTCCCAACATGTGTGTACTGATGGTCCTCTTCCCCACTTAATGCTGTATAATTGTTCAAACCTGGTAAATGCCACTCTTAGGATCATTGGTTACTATCCTCACTCTGTCTTTTATGACCTTGTCTAAATATGATCAGAGTCGGCAAACTTGGAAGGCTTCCATAGCCTTGGCAACTCATGACGACAGCCTCGGATGGTTACTGGCACCATAAACTAGAGTGTCAATTTGTTGGGTCAACAACAGGAGCCACTGTGCACTTGCTCCTGATGTGGGATCTCTGTCCTTAATGTGCTGTACATTGTGATTTGATGCTATAACTAGTACTCAAACAGTATGTTTCACTTTGTGTTTCTATGTGGGTGCAAACTGTTGAAATCTTTATACTAAATTGATCTTCTGTATATAAAGAGAATTGAAAATGAATCTTGATGCAAATGGAAGGGGAGAGGGAGCGGGAGAGGGGAGGGTTGCGGGTGGGAGGGAAGTTATGGGGGGGGAAGCCATTGTAATCCATAAGCTGTACACTGGAAATTTCTATTCATTAAATAAAAGTTAAAAAAAATAAAAAAAAATCCATAAGCTGTACTTTGGAAATTTATATTCATTAAATAAAAAAAAATTATGGACAGTGGAACTAAAGGTTTATTTTAGTATAAAGAATTTGAAATGCATGAATAGTTTCTTCATAATATGCATTTGCAATTATTTTGGAAGTTTTTGGAAGATCCTTCATATATATGTACATGCACACACATTTCTATGTCTTCCATATCTTGAAATTATCATATAAATGTTTAATTCTCATCTGATCCTGTCTTCTACATGCTTAAAACATCTTGATGAGATCCCTGGCTCTTTGGAAGATACCCAAAGTCATAAATTTTTTGTTCAAGAGTGATTCTGAAATTTAGCAGGAATCTGAATTACTTGGAGGGATTATTAAAGCATGGGTTACTGGGCCTTATCCCTACAGTTTCCTCTTCAGTGACTCTGGGTGGCAGCCTATGAATCTGCATTTCCAAGAGGTTCAAGGTGATGCTGCAGCAGCTGTTCTGGGGTCAGTTTTTTTGAGAACCACTGTACTACAAAGCCATATAAGCGAGACACTTTCTTATGTATAGTTTCATCTCATAACAGTATTCTCTGTATCGGCTGCTGCACTCTCTTCTCCCTGGTTCTCAACCTCCCAATTCTCTTCTTCCCATATCTCCTGACCTTTTCATCATATAATTTATCTGAATAACTCATATTGGATTTTTCATGTTAAATTTGGTTCCCTTGTTATTCACTCTCATCTCTCTACATCTTCTTTGCAATATTGAGCACAGTTATACCTAAATAATAAACCTGGGAAAGCAGCAGAGAATGGACCAAAAAGTCCCTGGGCCCACGTAGGAGATCCAGATGGAGTTCTTTTTTCCTGGTTTCAACCCTATCCTTATGTTACTGCCATTTGGGAAGTGTAACTCCTTATTAAGATGATTCCCCTTCACAATAATATAAGTTCACTGGGGATATGACTAACTTATCAGAGTCTCACAAGTGCATAGTTCAGTTTTTATTATGCAATTAATATTTAATAAATATTTTCAATGAATGAATAAACAAAGAGATCAGTGTGAATAATACAGATCCACATGTTAACTGAGTAAACAACTAAAAGCTGAAAATATGGCTTAAGAGTATCTAAAATCTATTAGAAGCTACCCCTTCCAACAGGGCCCAGAGGATGTAAGTTCAGAAATTTGCCCAAGACCAGTTCAAGGCATATTAATCTTCAGTCACCTGATGTAGCACTTCATGATGGTAACCATTGTTCAGCAAGATCCACGTTTGGTTCAGCCAGGCAGTAGACTTTCACAACTATATTCAAATATGTTTTCTTTTCAGGTATTCCAAGTCCAAGGGTTAGGAATTCAAGACAAATACAACCAGGATTTCAGAGAAAATCTCTAAAACCAAATTTTGAATGCACTTTAAGGATCTTGAAATAAGAAGATTCTCAGTGGAGTTGAGGAAGGACCAAGGAAGGAGCACCAGAAAGGTAGAATAATTGGTACCAACTATCAGCCTACATCCTCAGGATACAACCCTATGATAAATATCATCAGAGTCTTATAAATATGGATCATCTCTCTATTTGTCAAAGGATGCCTCAGATAAAATGTGATTTCATTAATAGACCAAGGTATGAATAATATGCATGCAGAGGCCTCTTGCAAGCAGTAATTTCAGTTTGAGGCTACTACAGAGTGCCCCCCAACCAGATCATTGCCTGGCGTGGCTTGAGGCAGGACCATCTGACTCGGAACAGTGGAGGTGTCAGTGCATAATGCTAACCTAGGAGCGCTGCAGTCACAAGTCTATAACTTGTGAGAAATGATACATGGACTAAACTCAAAAAAAAAAAAAAAAAGAAAACTCAGCCCTTGGAAGTCTATTTCCTCCTACAAAGTGCCTAAGAAGGTTAAATGAAAATTTAAGATTTTCCCTGTAAAGTTTTGATTTGCTTTGGGACACTTCCATCTTTCTGTTTCTCTGACCTCCCACTGCTTTCTCAGGCCATAGCAGAGAGCTGGATAGGAAGTGGAACACCCGGGTCTCAAACCAGCACCCACATGCAATGCCACCACTTCAGGCCAGGGCATTAACCCTGTGTGCCACAGTGCTGGCCCCTATTTTATTTTTTAATTTTAGGTCTATTGTGGTTCTCTGAGGCCTCCTAGGATTATACATCCTAGGTCTGGTAGTGTACTCTGGGGACTTCTAGGATTGTCTCCTAGGCCAAGTGGTTTCTCAACAATTATTTTAGATGTCACTTTGGCTTTAAATTAATTGCCAGAAATAGTGAGTCCCTACTGGGCTGACTAAGACAATGGACCTCATTTTGGGTACAAAAAGAATATAAGGCAAAAAGAATGTAAATTTTTAGAGTACAACTTTTGGATTACAACAGTTTTTCCCCCTTAACCACCCTCCCACCTGCAAACTAACCCTTCTCGTACTCCCTCTACCATATCATTATTCATTAAAATTTATTTTAATTATCTTTATATACAGAAGATCAACTTAGTATACTCACACAGTGCACCCACACAAAGTATATAAAGTACTGTTTGAAGCCTATTTTTACCATTAATTCTCATTAACTGCAGAGATCCTACATGGGGAGTAAGTGCCAGAGACCCATCTTGTTAATTTAAAAATTCGCTATTCTTATGATGTCAGAAATCACCCAAGGCTATTGTCATGAGCTGCCAAGGCTATGGAAGACTCTTCAGTTCACAAACTCTGACTTTATTTAGACAAGGCCATAATCAAATTGGAAGTTCTCTCTTACTTTCAAAGAACGTTACCTCCTTCTTTGATGGCCTGTTCTTTCCACTGTGATCTCACAGAGATCTTTCTTTCAGGTCATTTTTCATGCCACACTGTCTTGGCTTTCCATGCCTGCAATACTATCATGGGTATTTGAGCCAGATCTGAATGCCATAAAGGCTGATTCTTAGGCAAGAGTGCGTCTAAGGCACTTGCCATTCTATGAGTCTGCTGTGTATCCCGCTTCCCATGTTGGATTGTTCCAACCCTTTTAATTCTAACAATTATTATTAGAAGGCATTGCTCTTATTTATGTGCTCCCTTTGACGCTCCCTATCTTTATGATCAATTATTTATGAATGTAAACTGATCACTTTAACTAGTAAGATGGCATTGGATCTTGCCAACTTAATGGGATTTGCAGTCCCATGGCACGTTTCTAGCTCTATGCGTAGGGCTAAGTCCAAGTGACCTGAGCCAAATTATACATCGCCTGCCTCTCTTACTCTAACACTCTTATTCCTGCTCTTATTATTAACAGGGATCTATTTTCAGTTGGATTAAAGCTCCTAAGAATAATTATGTGTTAATTAAAGAGTTCAACCAATGGTATTAAGTAGAAAAAAGATACTAAAAAGAAAAAAGCAGTAAGTTGTTCCCCGACAGTCATCACAAGGGCTGATCAAGTCATTGTTTCTCATAGTGTCCATTTCACTTCTACAGGTTTCCTTTTAGGTGCTCAGTGAGTTGTCACAGGTCAGGGTGCACATATTATATTTGTCCCTTCGGGACTGGCTTATTTCACTCAGTGTGATGTTTTCTGGATTCCTCCATTTTGAGCAGAAGACCAGATTTCATTTTTCTTTTACTGCTGTGTACTATTCTATAGAGAACATTTCACATAATTTCTTTATCCAGTCTTCGGTTGATGGGCATTTAGGTGGATTCCATGTCTTAGCTATTGAGAATTGAGCTGCAATAACATGGAGGTAACTTAGCCCTTTTGTTTGCCAATTTAATTTGCTTTGGGTAAATTCCAAGGAATGGGATGGCTGGGTCATGTGGTACGGCTATATTCAGGTTTCTGAGGAATCTCCAAACTGTCTTCCATAGTGGCTTTCCCAGTTTGCATTCCCACCAACAGTGGATTAGTGTGCCTTTTTCCCCACATCCTTACAAGCATCTGTTGTTAGTTGATTTCTGTATGTAAGCCTTTCTAACCAGGGTGAGGTGAAAATTCATTGTGGTTTTGATTTGCATTTCTCTGATTGCCAGTGATTCTGAACAAGTTTTCATGTGATTTGGCTGTTTGGATTTCCTCTTTTGAAAAATGTCTGTAATTGTAATTCCTGATGACTCTTTATTTCTGTGGTGTTACACTCCCACTTTCATCTCTAATTTTATTGATTTGGTTCTTCTCTCCTTTTTTGGTTAGTAGGGTCAATGGTGTGTCAATTTTATTTTTTCAAAAAATTAGCTCTTCATTTTGCTGATCTTTTGTAATGTTTTTCGGATTCAATTTGGTTGATTTCTTCTCTAATCTTAATTAATTCTCTTCTCATACTAGCTTTGGGTTTGGTTTGCTGTATTTTCTAGATCATTGAAATGCACTGATTGTTTATTTGTTTGGTGCCTTTCCAATTTCTTGATGTAGGCACCAATTGCTACAAACTTTCCTCTTAACACTGCTTTTGCTGTATCCCATAAGTTTTGATATGTTGTGTTGTTATCTTCATTTGCTTCAGGAAGTTTTGATTTCTCTTTTGATTTCTTCTACGACGCAGTGTTCACTCAGGAGCATGTGATTCAGTCTCCATGTGGTTGCATACACTCTAGAGATTCCTTGGGTGCTAATTTCCAGCTTTATTCCATTGTGGTCTGAGAAGATGCGTGATTTGATTTTGATTCTTTTGAATCTGCTGAGACTTGTTCTATGTCCTAGCATGTAGTCAATCCTACAGAAAGTTCCATGTATTGCTGAGAAGAATGTGTGTTCATGCAAAGTTGTGAGATATCTGTTAGATCCATTTGGTCTATAGTGTCAGTAAAATCTGCTGTTTTCTGTCTGGTTGATCTGTCCATTGCTGAAAATGGAGTATTGCAGTCCCCCAATACTATTGTATTTGAGTCTAAGTCTCCCTTTAAATCCACTAACGTGTCTTTTAAATAATTTGGTGCCTTGTAACTAGGTGCATGTACATTTATAATAGTTACATCTTCCTGTTAAATTGATCCCTTAATCATTTTATAGTTCCCCTATTTGTCTCTCTTAACAGTTTTTGTGTTACATTTTATTTTTCTGATATTAAGATGGCTACACAAGCTCTTTTTTGGTTTCTGTTGTCATGGAATCTTTTTCCAGCCTTTCACTTTCAACCTGCAGGCACCTTTGTTGGAAGTAGGTTTTTTGTAAGCAACAAATAGATGGGTTTTATTTTTTATCCATTCAGCCAGTCTGTGCCTTTTAACTGGAGACTTAAGGCCATTCACATTCAATGTGACTATTGATAAGTAGTGTCTTTGCTCTGCCATGTTTCCAAAGATATCTCTAATATATATTTTGTACTTACTGTGATTTTTTAGTAAGAGATTTTTTTCCTTTACTTTCTTTCATATGGATGACTGTGTTTCTGTGGGTTACACATCTGGAAGCATCTTTTGCAGGGCTGAATGAGTGGTTATATATATTTCAATTCCTATTTGCTATGAAAGGTCTTTATTTCACCTTCATTCACAAATGAGAGCTTTTCAGGATAAATATTCTGGGATGGCAGTGTTTGTTTCTCATAGTACTTGGGCCATATCATGCTATTCTCTTTTTGCCTGTAGGGTTTCTGATGAGAAGTCTGCTGTGAGTCTAATAAGAGATCCTTTGAGAGCAATCTGACATTTCTCTCTTGCACATTTTAGAATCTTTTGTTTATGTTTCACTGTAGTGGATCTGATTACAATGTGTCCAGTGAGGATCTTTTCTGGTCATTTCTATTGATTATTTCTATGTTTCTTGTACTAGGATGTCTCTCTCTTTCTCCAAATAAAGGAAGTTTTCTGCTAGTATCTCATTAAAAAGGCCTTCTAATCCTTTCTCTCTCTCCATGCCTTCAGGAACTCTTAGAACCCAAATGTTGGATTTTTAACAGTATCCTATAGATTCCTAATGATATTTTTAGATTTCAAATTTCTTCTACTTGTCTTTTGTTTGACTGTATACTTCCCTGTGCTCTGTCTTTTAAGTCTGTTATTGTCTCTTCTGGCTCCCGGGTTCTGTTTTCAAGACTCTCAACTGCATTTTTACTTGTTGTTTGAATTCTTCATTTCATTTTGATTTCTCTCCAATATCTCAATTTTATGTGTTTTTTTTTGAATTCTTCATTTCAGTTGCCTCTTAAGATTTCATTTTCATGAGAGAGTTTTTCTTTCATGTCCTGCATGGATTTCAGTAATCCGTGCATTTGCTTTCAATTACTTTTAAGTATTCTTATCATCAATTTTTGAGTTCCATTTCTTGCATTTCTCCTATCACATCATCTTCATAATCTTGTATTGAAGTGTCATGTTCTTTTGGGAGCCTCATGTTGTCTTCCTTATTCTTGTCTTGGATTGCTGTGTTTGTTGTTTGGCACTTGTGGAGATACTCACTGGTTTCTTCTTTTTTTCTTTGTGTTCTGATGGCTTTTTTCATTGTACTATGACACTGTAGATTAAGTGGACTTTCTGCTTTCAGTGAATCTTTAGAGGTTTGTGGTCGGTGTGGCCAGAGAGCTCTGTTAAGTTCTTCAGCGTTAAGGGTATGCCTAAGTTGACATACCCAGGTTTGGTATGGTAAATCTTTCTCTTTTTTTTAATCAGAAGGTAAGTAATTCTGCTCAGCTGAGCTCTTCTTCTCGATGATGATCAGTGCCTGAGCGCTAGCCCAGTGTCTGTAATATTCTTCTGCTCTGTCCTATGGACCTCACAAAGGATCTGTGAAATCCTCAGAGTAAGTTCCAATTCCCTGGCACTGTATCTCACTGGGTAGCCAGGATTGCCCGAACTTGTGGTGTCTCCCACTGAGACTACTCAAAGTCTCCTCCACACCATGAGTTTTCCCACACACTCCCAGTTTTTTTTTTCAGTCTTTTCAGAAGCTTCAAACCGTCACAAGTTCCTAGCCCCCTGTTATTTCTCCCCACCAGAGTCAGGAATCTTCACTCAGCTAATTGCCAGGCACAGACACGAGCTGGCACAGCTGTTACATATGTCCATAATGGCACCTTTTCTATTGGCTTGTATGTCTTTGTAAGGTGATTGGAGAGAGAGAAATGTGTCCGTACAATCCCTTTTTTTCTCTCCTCTAGTTAGGCTGGTGTACTTTCCCCCACAGTTCTTCAAGTTTCATTCTCTCTAGGCTCTTCCTGCCACTTTTTTGCCAGTGTCTTGGGCTACTGCAGTTTCATCTCACCTCACTTTCTAGCACTTGTGCGTAGGCTCTTGGCTTTTGGAGTCCCAAGCCATGGGCATCTACTCCCTCCATGTAGGTCCACCATTTCCCTCTAATTATGGAAGAATTTCCTCTGCCATTTTTCCCTAGCTCTTCCCTGAGACTACACTATCTTCACTTTTATTAAACTGTCTTCTCCTGGAATAAATCATTAAGCTCCCCCCCTGTTCTGCCAACTTAGAACCACCCCTATCTATTATCTATTATCTATCATCTATGCCTCAGGTATTTATACACCAATATATCCATTTATCTATTTCTCTAATGTCTCTATCAATCGTGTATTTACATCATCTATTATTTTTGCATATCTATTATCTATCTCTATCTATCTATCTATCCATCCATCTACCAAACCATCCATTCTTCTATGTATCATCTATAAAGGGTCTTCACATACTTTATGGAAAATGTGTACAGCACAAAAAAACTATGTATTGATTTCAAAACTTTTTGACACTAAAATATGCCTATGTTTAAATTACATTTTCCGGCCGGTGCCGCGGCTCAACAGGCTAACCCTCCGCCTTGCGGCGCCGGCACACCAGGTTCTAGTCCTGGTCGGGGCACCGATCCTGTCCCGGTTGCCCCTCTTCCAGGCCAGCTCTCTGCTGTGGCCAGGGAGTGCAGTGGAGGATGGCCCAAGTGCTTGGGCCCTGCACCCCATGGGAGACCAGGATAAGCACCTGGCTCCTGCCATTGGATCAGCACGGTGCGCCGGCCACAGCGCGCTACCGCGGCGGCCATTGGAGGGTGAACCAATGGCAAAAGGAAGACCTTTCTCTCTGTCTCTCTCTCACTGTCCACTCTGCCTGTCAAAAATAAAAAAAATAAAAATAAATAAATAAATTACATTTTCCATAAACTTTTTGAACTTCATTCATCCTATCTCTGTATTTCTCCATTTCTCTAAATCTGCCAGATATCTCTGATCATACACTTATCACACACACACACACACACACACACATATATATATATGCATCTATCACTTTAATATCTATATATTTCTATCCATCCATCTATTAATCTACTCACCTGTATACCTCTCTCTTTCTACCTGTCAGCCATATACCTGTATCTTTATATGGACATACAAAATGAAGCAATATTAACATTTTATTTCAAAGACAAGCAATAAAACCTGTCATAATAAATCCAAGTCATAAAACCTTCCTAGTTGGCACCAGTAAGTATTATCTTTGCTGGAGGAGTTGGGAGAAGTTATTCATGTTTCAGAAATGCCTTCACCCATCAAGTACCATGTCTTAAAAATCAGGAGCTGAACACTGCTACTAGGGGACAAACACCACCTCTTACTCTCTTTCCTCCTGGTGGGCCACCCCTGACTGGTCACTTGGATGTGACTATGTGGTAGATGCACTGTTGGGTTTCACTCTGTCCAAAACCTGTAGCACTTCTTAGCATCCAAGTCTTCAACCATGTCTTTACAGGTTTCTGCTTCTTTGAGCTGGACCATACTTTTATCCTAGATACTTAAGGACGTTAGCAGAGTCCTGCTTCCAACACCTATACTCTGTGGTGTTACTTTCCTTGCTCTGCTCAGATCTCTATCCTAAAAGAACAGAAACAGGTGCAACAATAAACAGCAACCCATCTACATTCCTCTGTCAACCTCAGTAACAATTAGAGAGAGGTTCTACAAAGAATGATGGCCTTTATTTGCAATGGCAAGAGCAGAGAACTGCAGTGGGAATACGAACACTAGTGTTAACTATGGCCCTATTCGAGGAGATGGAGGCAAGTGGATGCTTTTAAAGACACAAGTGGGGACATGTGATGGACATTTGGTCTGCTAATTAAGATACCCATATCCCATATTGGAGCACCAGGATTTGAGTGCAGGATCTGCTTTCAATTTCAACTTCACACTAAAGTACACCCTGGGAAGCAGCAGGCAATGGCTCAAGTACTGGGGTCCCTGCCCTCCTGTGAGAAAGCCAGACACTAATTCCTGGCTCTTCAGTTCAGCTTGGCCTAGCCCCTAACCCTAACCCTAACCCTAACCCTAACCCTAACCCTAACCCTAACCCTAACCCTAGGTTCACTCCCTAAACCAGTAGATGAAAGATTCTCTCTCTCTTTCTCTCTTGCTCTTCTTTACTTCTCAAATTGAAAAAAGATGTGCATTTAAAACAACAATATTTGGGCATAAAGATTAATAACCATAGTAATGTTTGTCCAAAGTTGAACACACGAATAATGGGCAAAAATACTTGCAGGAGATTTTTTGGATACAAGATTGAAGTGGCTCTGGGAAAGTCCATGGGCTTTGATAGAATCTTTTGTGATTTGTATTGTGAAACTATCATATATGAGGACATTTTCATCATAACCGCTCCACTTTGTTTATTTACTTATTTATTTATTTTTTTAGAGGCAGAGTGGACAGTGAGAGAGAGACAGAGAGAAAGGTCTTCCTTTTGCCGTTGGTTCACCCTCCAATGGCCGCCGCGGTTGGCGCGCTGCGGCCGGCGAACCGCGCTGATCTGATGGCAGGAGCCAGGCGCTTATCCCGGTCTCCCATGGGGTGCAGGGCCCAAGCACTTGGGCCATCCTCCACTGCACTCCCTGGCCACAGCAGAGAGCTGGCCTGGAAAGAGGGGCATCTGGGACAGGACCAGTGCCCCGACCAGGACTAGAACCTGGTGTGCCGGCGCCGCAAGGCGGAGGATTAGCCTAGTTTAATTAAACTTTTATTTAATGAATATAAATTTCCAAAGTGCAGCTTATGGGTTACAATGGCTTCCCCTCTCCCATTACTTCCCTCCCACCCACAACCCTCCCCTTTCCTGCTCCCTCTCCCCTTCCAATCACATCATGATTCATTTTCAATTCTCTTTATATACAAAAGATCAATTTAGTATATATTAGGTAACGATTTCAACTGTTTGCCCCATATAGTAACACAAAGTGAGAAAAAATACTGTTGGAGTACTAGTTATAGCATTAAATAAGAGTGTACAGTACATTAAAGACAGAGATCTTACATAATATATTTTTTTAAAAAAAATTAATTAATTTTCTATGCCATCTCCAATTTAACACCAGGTTTTTCCTTTTTTCATTTCCAATTATCTTTATATACAGAAGATCGATTCAGTATATAATTAGTAAAGATCTCATCAGTTTGCACCCACACAGAAACACAAAGTGTAAAATACTGTTTCAGTACTAGTTATAGCATCACTGCACATTAGACAGCACATTAAGGACAGATCCCACATGGGATGTAAGTACACAGTGACTTCTGTTGCTGACTTAACAATTTGACACTCCTGTTCATGGCGTCAGTAATCTCCCTAGGCTCTAGTCATGACTTTGTTTATTTTTAAGCAACATCATCTTGATTCTTACAAATTTCTCTGTTAAAGCTCTTTTTTGAAAACGACTTTATGCCAAATAGATGTATTTGAAGGATGCATTTGAAGGAGGTATTTGAAGGTAACAAATAATTCCTCTAAATTGCAATGCGTTTTAGAATGAAAAGTAACAAATGACTACCTTAAAAAGCATACATACTGTTAGACAAAATAAGAAAATTAAATCTTTCTTTATGGTGGCTCCAAAGATATTAGTATGGATCTCATTCACAAATGCATGTTCGTTCTTTCCTACCAGGAACATTCCTCTGAAGGAACTTCAGAAAACTTGTGAAAAAATGGAAGTGATAGGTAAGTTTATTTTTGATACAAGAGAAAATATTAAATCTGTGCATATGAGAGGGTCTTCCAAAAGATCATGGAAATGTATATTCTCCAAAAAAGCTACATGTGGATGTCAAAATTACTTTCTACTGAAATAAATTTACCTTTTAATTTATTCCTCTTTTTAAGTTTTATTTTTTCATTTGAAAATCAGAGATATTGATAGACAACATACAGATAATTGGTGAATGGACTATGATGGATGAGTAGATAGATGAAATAAATGGATACATGATGGTAGATAGACAATAGAGATTTTAGATATTTAAGTAGAGATGATAGATGATAGATACACAGATAATGTGTGATGGGTTATGATTGATGGATAGAGGGATGGAGATAGATATAGATAGATAGATAGATAGATAGATAGATAGATAGAGGGCTGGAGCTGTGGTATAGCAGGTAAAGCCACCACCTGCCATGCCAGCATCCTATATGGGTGCCAGTTTGAGTCCTGGCAGCTCCACTTCTGATTCAGCTCTCTGCTATGGCCTGGGAAAGCAGTAGAAGAAGGCCAAAATCCTTGGGTCCCTGAACCCATGTGGGAGACCTGAAAAAGCTCCTGACTCCTGTCTTCAGATTGGCTCAACGCTGGCTGTGGTGGCTATCAGGGGAGTGAACTACCAGATAGAAGACCTCTCTCTCTCTCTCTCTCTCTCTCTCTCTCTCTCTCTCTCTCTCTCTCTCTCTCTCTCTTTCTCTCTGCCACTCCCTCTCTCTAACTCTGTCTTTCAAATAAATAAAATAAATACATAGATAGCCAGAAAGATATATTGATAAGTATTTCCTATTGGTTTTATTTATCTGAAGAACCATGGCTGACTCAGGATGAATGTGAAAAAAAGATAGAAGAGGTGTCAGTCATGAAGAAAAAGAAGAAACAGAGGAGTAAGAAGCAGAAAAAGTGAGGCACGAAAACTATTTTTGAGAAAGAAGTCAACATTTACCACTGGCATCTTGTAACACTCACAATTGCCCCAAGGTTTCATCCAAATGATCAGCCACTTAAATGGTGTCAAAAATGATAGCCCAGGCTGGCACTGTGGCTTAACAGGCTAATCCTCCACCTTGCAGCACCGGCACACCAGGTTCTAGTCCCGGTTGGGGCACCGGATTCTATCCCGGTTGCCCCTCTTCCAGGCCAGCTCTCTGCTATGGCCTGGGAAGGCAGTGAAGGATGGCCCAAGTCCATGGTCCCTGCACCCGCGTGGGAGACCAGGAGAAGCACCTGGCTCCTGGCTTTGGATCAGCGTGGTGTGCCGGCCGCAGTGGCCATTGGAGGGTGAACCAATGGCAAAATGAAGACCTCTCTCTCTCTCTTTCTCTCTCTCTCTCTTTCTCTCTCTCTCTCTCTCTCTCTCTCTCTCATTATCCACTCTGCATGTTAAAAAAATGATAACCCTTATACAGGAGACCTGTATAAGGAAAATTGGAGCATGTCACCCTCATCATCACCTCCTGATAACACAGAAAGCTTTCATCCTTTGTGGAACTGGGTTTCACTAGGGAAGAGGACTCACCTCTCTCATGAAAGCCAACAACCTATATGCTCTGACATCATCATGATATGTTTGATGGACCCCATATCTTCTGCCTGAACTCATCTTTCCTCATAACTTATGGCTGTTATTGTCTTTGTTATCTCATTATAGGATTTTTTAAAAGATTTATTTATTGAGAGGCAGAGTTACAGAGAGAATAGAGGCAGAGAAGACAGAGAGAGAGTGTGTGTGTGAGAGAGAGGGTGAGAGAGCACACTCCCATCCTCTGGTTCATCCCCAACTGATGCAATGGCCTGGATTGGGCCAGGACAAAGCAAAGATCCAGGAACATCATGTGGGTCTCCCACATTGGTGGCAGGAGCCTAAGAACTTTGGCTATTCTCTAACAGAGCCAGAGACATTAGCAGCAACTTGAACTGACAGTCATATGAGATGCTGGCATTGTTTGCAGCAGGTTCACATGCTATGCCACAATGCCGACCATTGAGCAGAAGTTTTAACTGGAGCTTTAAGACTTTGAGATTTGTCAAAGTTTGTCAAAGAAGTTCCTTAGAATTAAATAGGAAAAAACTAAAACTCTTGTTTACTTGAAGAGAAACGAATTGGGTCTTGTCATCATATATATATCATATATATGTGTGTGTATGTGTGTGTTATCATATATATGATATGTATATATATCATATATATGTGTGTATGTGTGTGTTATAATATATATTTATAATGTTATATGTTATAAATATATATTATGCAATATAATTATATATTATACTATATATATATTTAAGTTATAACTGCATATCTCAGAATATGACTGATTTAGAAAATAGGATCACGACATTTGCAATTAAGACCAAAGTGAAAAGTGGTATTTTTAAAAAAATTTACTTAAAACAAACTTCTCGTATTTCATACATATGAATTTAGGATTAGAATGATTATTCCTACCATAGCCTCCCTCCTGTTCTTACCCCAACCCTTCTTCCTATTCCCTTTTCTGTTCCCATTCTAATTTTTTATAAACATCTATTTTCAATTAATGAAGGAAAAAAGCAAACAAAAACAATGTTCCTCAAGTCGATACAAGAGCTACTCAAAATCATGGCATCTCAAAGTGTCAATTCACTCCTATAGGTTACCTTTTAGATACTCTATTAGTTACCACAGATCAGAGAGAAAATGTTATATGTCTAATTGGGACTGACTTATTTCACTAAGTATAATGGTTTCAAATTGCATCCATTTTGTTGCAAAAGACAGGGTGTCACTATTTTTTTTTTACTGATGTGGTGTCCCATAGTGTATATATACTGTAATTTCTTTATCATGTTTCTGCCTGATGAACATCTGGGTTGATTCCATATCACAGCTGTTGTGAATTGAAATACAATAAACTTAAGTGTACAGATAATTCTTTCATATGCTGACTTCATTTGGTTTGGGTAAATCCCCAGAAGTGGGATGGCTGGGTCATACATTAAGTCTCCATTCAGATTTTTTGATATATATATATATCCATTCTTTCTCCAACAATGGCTATACCAGTTTACATTCCCACCAACAGTGGATTACAGTACCTTTTCCCCCACATCTTTGGTAGCATTTGTTTCATGTTGATTTCTGTATAAGAACCATTCTAACTGGCGTGAAGTGAAATCTCATTGTGGTTTTAATTTTAATTTCCCTGATGCTTAGTGATCCTGAGAATTTCCCAAAGGGTCTGTTGGCCATTTCAATTTCCTCACTTGAAACATGTCTGTTCAAGTCCTTTGGCCATTTCTTAAATGAATTGTTTGTTTTGTTGTTGTTGAATTTCTTGTTCCCTTTATTGATTCTTGATATTAACCCTTTACCAGTTCAATAGTTTGCAAATATTTTGTCCCATTTTTTGATTACCTCTTCCCATTGCTGATCATTTCTATTGTGGTGTCAAAGCTTCTCAATTTGATGTAATCCCATTTTTAAGTTTTGGCTTTGATTGCCTGGATGTCTGAGGTCTTTTCCAAGCAGTCTTTTCCTATGCTAGTGTTTTGTGAGGTTTCTCAAAGGTTTTTTGTTTGAAAATTTACGTCTTTTATCTATTTTGAGTGGATTTTTGTATAAGGTATAAGGTAGGGATCTTGTTTTATACTACTGCATGCAGAGATGCAGTTTTCCTAGCACCATTTGTTGAAAACTGTCCTTGACCCAGGGGTTGATTTTAGCTCATTTGTCAGAAATAAGTTGGTTGTAAATGTGTATTGTTTTCTGGAGTTTTTATTTTGTTCCATTGGTCTACACATCAGTTTTTGTGTCAGTACCATGTTGACTGTATTATAAATGCTCTGTAGCATGTCATGAAATCTGGCATTGTGATGCCTCCTGCTTGTTTTGTTGTTTCAGATTGCTTCACTTTTCCAGATCTCTTGTGTTTCTATTTGAATTTTAGCATCATTTTTTCTAGATTTAAGAAGAAAGTTACTATTATTTTGATTGTTTGTAACGATCTATAAAACACTTTCAGTAATATAGACATTTTAAATATGTTTATTCTTCCAACCATGAACACGGAAGATTTTTCCAATTTTTAATATCTTCTTCTATTTCTTTCTTTAATAATTTTTAAATTTAAACACAGACATTTTTAATGTTCTTAGTTAAATTTATTTTAGTGTATTATATTTTTGTAGCTTTGTGAATGGGATGATCTTAGAAATACTTTTTCAGCTATAGCATTATATGTGTATACAAAGGCTATTGACTTTTGTGTGTGTGTTTTTTTTAAACTTTTATTTAATGAATATAAATTTCCAAAGTACAGCTTATGGGTTACAATGGCTTCCCCCTCCCAAAACTTCCCTCCCACCCACAACCCTCCCCTTTCCCGCTCCCTCTCCCCTTCCTATCACATCATGATTCATTTTCAATTCTCTTTATATACAAAAGATCAATTTAGTATATATTAGGTAAAGATTTCAACAGTTTGCCCCCATATAGCAACACAAAGTGAAAAAAAAATACTGTTGGAGTACTAGTTGTAGCATTAAATAAGAGTGTACAGCACATTAAAGACAGAGATCCTACATAATATTTTTTTAAAATTAATTAATTTGCTATGCCATTTCCAATTTAACACCAAGTTTTTTTTTTCATTTCCAATTCTCTTTATATACAGAAGATCAATTCAGTATATAATTAGTAAAGATCTCATCAGTTTGTACCCACGCAGAAACACAAAGTGTAGAAATACTGTTTCAGTACTAGTTATAGCATCACTGCACATTAGACAACACATTAAGGACAGATCCCACATGGGATGTATGTACACAGTGACTCCTGTTGCTGACTTAACAATTTGACACTCCTGTTCATGGCGTCAGTAATCTCCCTAGGCTCTAGTCATGAGATGCCAGGGCTATGGAAGCCTTTAGAGTTCGCTGACATTGATCTTATTCCGATAGGGTCATAGTCAAAGTGGAAGTTCTCTCCTCGCTTCAGAGAAAGGTACCTCCTTCCTTGATGGCCCCGTTCTTTCCACTGGGATTTCACTCACAGAGATCTTTCATTTAGGTCTTATTCTTTTTTTTCTTTTCCAAGGTATCTTGCTTTCCATGCCTACAATACTCTCATGGGCTCTAGAGCCAGATCCAAATGACTTAAGGGCTGATTCTGAGGCCAGAGTGCTATTTAGGACATCTGCCATTCTATAAGTCTGCTGTGTATCCCACTTCCTATGTTGGATCCTTCTCTCCCTTTTTGATTCTATCAGTTAGTATTAGCAGACACTTGTCTTGTTTGTGTGATCCCTTTGACTCTTAGACCTATCAGAGCCATCGAATGTGATCTGAAAATGATCACTTGGACTAGTGAGATGGCATTGGTACATGCCACCTTGATGGGATTGTATTGGAATCCCCTGGCACATTTCTAACTCCATCATTTGGGGCAAGTCTGATTGTGCATGTCCCAAATTGTACATATCCACCCTCTCTTTTTCCACTCTTAAATTTAACAGGGATCACTTTTCAGTTACAACTTAAACACCTAAGAATAATTGTGTGTTAATTACAGAGTTCAACAACAACAACAACAACAAATACTAAAAAGGATAAAGTATTATATTGTACATCTAGAGTCAGGACAAGAGCTGAACAGGTCATTGTTTCTTATAGTGTCCATTACACTTCAACAGGTTTCCCCTTTGGTGCTCAGTTGTCGCCGATCAGGGAAAACAAATGAGATTTGTCTCTTTGGGACTGGCTTAACTCACTCAGCATGATGTTTTCCAGATTCCTCCATCTTGTTGCAAATGACTGGGTTTCATTGTTTCTTACTGCTGTATAGTATTCTATAGAGTACATGTCCCATAATTTCTTTATCCAGTCTACTGTTGATGGGCATTTGGGTTGATTCCAGGTCTTAGCTATTGTGACTTGAGCTGCAATAAACGTTAATGTGCAGATGGCTTTTTGTTTGCAAATTTAATTTCTTTTGGTAAATTCCAAGGAGTGGGATGGCTGGGTTGTATGGTAGGGTTATGTGCAGGTTTCTGAGGAATCTCCAGACTGACTTCCATAGTGACTGAACCAGTTTGCGTTCCCAACTACAGTGTGTTAATGTCCCTTTTGCCCCACATCCTCTCCAGCATCTGTTGTTGGTAAATTTCTGAATGTGAGCCATTCTCACTGGGGTGAGGTGAAACCTCATTGTGGTTTTGATTTGCATTTCCCTGATGATAGTGATCTTGAACATTTTTTCATGTGTCTGTTGGCCATTTGGATTTCCTCTTTCGAAAAATGTCTATTGAGGTCCTTGGCCCATCTCTTCAGTGGGTTGTTTGTTCTGTTGTTGTGGATTTTCTTGATTTCTTTGTAGATTCTCGTTATCAATCCTTTATCTGTAGTATAGTTTGCAAATATTTTTCCCATTTTGTTGGTTACCTCTTCACTTTCCTGACTGTTTATTTTGAAGTACAGAAACTTCTCAGTTTGATGCAATCCCAAATGTTAATTTTGGTTTTGACTGCCTGTGCTCCTGAGGTCTTTTCCATAAAGTGTTTGCCTGTACCTATATCTTGCAGGGTTTCTCCAATGCTCTCCAATAATTTGATGGTTTTGGGTCGTAGATTTAAGTCTTTAATCCACGTTGAGTGAATTTTTGTGCATGGTGAAAGGTATGGGTCTTGCTTCAAGGTTCTGCACATGGAAATCCAATTTTCCCAGCATCATTTATTGAATAGGCTGTCCTTATTCCAGGGATTAGTTTTGAATCTTTGATCAAATATGAGTTGGCTGTAGATGTTTGGACTGATTTCTGGTGTTTCTATTCTGTTCCATTGGTCTATCCACCTGTTTCTGTACCAGTACCATGCTGTTTGGATAACAACTGCCCTGTAGTATGTCCTGAAATCTGGTATTGTGATGCCTCCAGCTTTGGATTTGTTGTACAAGATTGCTTTGGCTATTCGAGGTCTTCTGTGTCTCCATATGAATATCAGCATCATTTTTTCCAGATCTGAGAAGAATGTCTATGGTATTTTGATTGGTATTGCATTGAATGTATAAATTGCTTTTGGGAGAATAGACATTTTGATTATGTTGATTCTTCCAATCCATGAAAATGGAAGATTTTACCATTTTTTGGTATCCTCTTCTATTTCATTCTTTAAAGGTTGTAGTTTTCATCGTAGAGATCTTTAACATCCTTGGTTAAGTTTATTCCAAGGTATTTGATTGTTTTTGTAGCTATTGTGAATGGGATTCATCTTAGAAGTTCTTCCTCAGCCGTGGCATTGCCTGTGTATACAAAGGCTTTTGATTTTTTGTGCATTGATTTTGTACCCTGCTACTTTGCCAAACTCTTCGCTGAGTTCCAAAAGTGTCTTAGTAGAGTTCTTTGGGGGCCTAAATAATCATATCATCTGCAAAGAGGGATAGTTTGAGTTCTTCCTTCCCAATTTGTATCCCTTTAATTCCATTTTCTTGCCTAATAGCTCTGGCTAAGACTTCCAGAACTATATTGAATAGCAGTGGTGAGAGTGGGCATCCCTATCTGGTACGAGGTCTCAGCGGAAATGCTTCCAACTTTTCCCCATTCAATAGGATGTTGGCCATGGGTTTTTCATATATAGCTTTGATTGTATTGAGGAATGTTCCTTCCATACCCAGTTTGCTTAGAGTTTTCATCATGAAAGGGTGTTGTATTTTATCAAATGCTTTCTCTGCATCTATTGAGAGAATCATATGGTTTTTCTTCTGCAGTCTGTTAATGTAGTGTATTACATTGATAGTTTTGCGAACGTTGAACCATCTCTGCATACCAGGGATAAATCCCACTTGGTCTGGGTGTATGATTTTTCTGATGTGTGTTGCATTCTATTGGCCAGAATCTTATTGAGTATTTTTGCATCTATGTTCATCAGGGAGATTCGTCTGTAATCCTCTTTCAGTACTGCATCTTTTTCTGGCTTAGGAATGAAGGTGATGGTGGCTTTATAGAAAGAATTTGGGAGGATTCCCTCTTTTTCAATTGTTTTGAATAGTTTGAGAAGAATTGGAGTTAGTTCTTCTCTAAATGTCTGGCAGAACTCAGCAGTGAATCCATTTGGTCCTGGGCTTTCCTTTGTTGGGAGGGCCTTTATTACTTTTTCAATTTCTGTGTCAGTTATGGGTATGTTTAGGTTTTCTATGTCTTCCTGGCTCAATTTAGGTAGGTTGTATGTGTCCAAGAATCTGTCCTTTTCTGATAGATTCCCCTGTTTGCTGGCATGCAAGTCCTTGTAGTAATTTCTGAGGATTCTTTTTATTTCTGTGGTGTCTGTTGTTACATTTCCCTTTTCATCTCTGATCCTATTGATTTGGATCTTTTCTCTTCTTTTTTTAGTTAGTTGGGCCAATGGGGTGTCAATTTTGTTTATTTTTTCAAAAGCCAGCTCCTGGTTTGGCTGATTTTTTGTAATGTTTTTTTGGATTCAATCCTGTTGATTTCTTCTTTGATTTTAATTATTTCCCTTCTTCTACTGGGTTTGGGTTTGGTTTGCTGCAGATTTTCTAGATCCTTGAGATGACTTGAAAGCTCATGTATTTGGTGTCTTTCCAATTTCTTGATGTAGGCACCTATTGATATAAACGTTCCTCTTAACACTGCTTTTGTTGTATCCCATAGGTTTTGGTATGTTGTGCTGTTATCCTCATTTACTTCCAGAAAATTTTTGATTTCTCTTTTAATTTCTTCTATGACCCATTGTTCATTCAGGAGCATGTTGTTCAATCTGCATGTGTTTGCACGTGCTCTAGGGATTCCCAATTTGCTAATTTCCAATTTCATTCCTTTGTGGTCTGAGAAGCTGCATGGATGACTCTAATTCTTGTGAATTTGCTGAGAGTTACTTTATGGCCTAGTATCTGGTCAATCCTAGAGAAGGTTCCATGTACTGCTGAGAAGAATGTAAAGTCCTTAGATGTAGGATGAAATGTTCTGTAGATATCTGTTAGATCCATTTGGGCTATAGTTTCATTTAAATCTACTGTCTCCTTGTTGGTCTTCTGTCCTGTTGATCTGTCTATCTCTGAGACTGGAGTATTGAAGTCCCCAGTACTATTGTATTGGGGTCTAAGTCTCCCTTTAAGTCCCGTAACAAGTCTTTTAAATAAGCTAGTGCCCTGTAATTAGGTGCATATATATTGATAATCATTATATCTTCCTGTTGAATGGATCCCTTAATCATTAAATAGTGCCCCTCTTTGTCTCTCTTAACAGTTTTTGTGGTAAAGTTTTTGTTGTCCAATATTAAGATGGCTATGCCTGCTCTTTTTTCATTTCTGTTGGCATGGTATATCTTTTTCCAGCCATTCACTTTCAGTCTGTATGCATCATTGTTGGGAAGATGAGTTTCTTGTAAGCAGCAAAAAGATGGGTTTTGTTCCTTAACCCAATCAGCCAATCAGTGTCTTTTAACATTCAGGGCATTAATGTTCAATGTGACTATTGAGAAGGAGTAACTTTGCCCTGTCATTTGCCAAAGATTTTTTCTAATATATGGTTTGAGATTCCTGTGATCTTTTGCTGTGAGGTTTCCTTCCTTTGTCTTCTTTCATATTGGTGACCGTGTTTCTGTGTTTCTTTATGTAACAGAATTTTAAGCATCTTTTGCAGGGCTGGAAATGTGGCAACAAATTCTTTCAATTTCTCTTTCCTGTGAAAGGTCTTTATTTCACCTTCATTCACAAATGAGAGCTTTGCAGGAAGTAATATTCTGGGCTGGCAGTTTTTCTCTCTTAGTACCTGGGCTATATCTCGCCATTCTCTCCTAGCTTGTAGGGTTTCTGACAAGAAGTCAGCTGTGAATCTAATTGGAGATCCTCTGAGAGTAATCTGGCGTTTCTCTCTTGCACATTTTAGGATCTTTTCTTTGTGTTTCACTGTGGTGAGTTTGATTACAACGCGTCGTGGTGAGGATCTCTTTTGGTCATGTTTATTAGGGGTTCTATGAGCTTCCTGTACTAGGATGCCTCTGTGCTTCTCCAAACCTGGGAAATTTTCTGCTATTATCTCACTAAAAAGTCCTTATAATCCTTTCTCCCTCTCTATGCCTTCAGGAACTCCTAGGACCTGAATGTTGGGTTTTTAATAGTATCCTGTAGATTCCTGACAGTATTTTTTAGATTTCTGATTTCTTCTTCTTTTCTTTGATTTGACTGTTTCCTTTCCTGTTCTCTGTCTTCTAATTCCAATATTCTCTCTTCTGCTTCACCCATTCTGTTATTAAGGCTCTCTAATGTGTTTGTCATTTGATCTATTGCGTTCTTCATTTCATTGTGGTTTTTTGTCACTATCACAGTTTCATGTTCTACTAGTTGTTTCATTTCATTTTGATTTCTCCTTAATATTTCATTATCACGAGAGAGATTTTCTATCTTGTCCATTAAGGATTTCTGTAGTTCAAGAATTTGTTTTTGAGAACTTCTTAATGTTCTTATCAATTTTTTGAGATCTGCTTCTTGCATTTCTTTGATCTCTTCATCTTCATAATCTTGGATTGGGGTGTCTTGTTCATTTGGGGGCATCATAGTGTCTTCCTTGCTCTTGTTACCTCAGTTTCTGCGTTTGTTGTTTGGCATGTTGGAGATAATTTAGGTTTTGTTTGTTGTTTTGGTGGTGGTTTTTTCTCATTATACTATGCTTCTAAGTGGGCTGTCTGCTTTGATGGATCTTTAGAGGCTGTGATGGGTGTGGCCAGAGAGCTCCACTTGATTCTTCAGGTTTAAGGCTGTGTAAAACGCGACTCACCCAGATTGTTCTCCCCCTTGCTCCTTGAAGGATCACTCTCTCTCTCTCTCTCTCTTTTTTTTTACTCAGTTGGGAAGTAATTTGGAACAGGTGAGTGGAATTGAGGGTAGTTGAAATATTCGTTTGATCTACCCCTGGGACCACACGAAGAGATTATGCAGCCCTCAATGTGTTCTCTAGTTTCACCAAAGTTCCAAAGTTACTGAGTTTGTGAACTCGTTGGTGGTGCTTTACATATGTAAAATGGCGCCTGCTCTTTGTTTTGCTTGGTGAGTGAAGAGAGATGCCTCTGCTTTTCACCCCCAATATCTCGGGTTTCTGATGTCTTTGTCTTACCTTCCATTTATTCCTGTGCTGGCGAGATTCTGCAGCTCTGCTCCCGCGGTTGGGTTTCCATGCGGTGTTCTCCCTGTAGGTTCTCTGTGTCACATCCACTAGATCCGGAAGCGTTTCCTCTGTAGTTTTTTTCTTGAGTCTTTTCCTGAGGCTACAGTAATTCCACTTTTATGAAAATTTATTTTCCCAAACTATGGCGCACGTCCTCACTATCCGCCATCTTGGTTCTGCCTGAGTTTCTTGATCCCTTTGTAGATTCTTGTTATTAACCCTTTATCCGTGGCATAGTTTGCAAATATTTTTTCCCATTCTGTCAGTTGCCTATTCACTTTCCTTACTGTGTCATTTGTAGTACAGAAACTTCTCAATTTGATGCAATCCCAAATGTTAATTTTGGCTGACTGCCTGTGCTTCTGGGTTCTTTTCCAAGAAGTCTTTGCTGGTGCCAATATCTTGCTGGGTTTCTCCAATGTTCTCTAATAACTTGATGGTGTCTGGTCATAGATTTAAGTCTTTAATCCATATTGAGTGGATTTTTTTGT
Organism: Lepus europaeus; assembly: GCF_033115175.1. Lineage (NCBI taxonomy): Eukaryota > Metazoa > Chordata > Mammalia > Lagomorpha > Leporidae > Lepus > Lepus europaeus. The sequence goes on along the minus strand of NC_084851.1, from coordinate 254,553 downwards.
AAGGTGTAAGTTGTAAGTTAAGGGAATTGCTTCACGTTTCTGCACGTGGAAATCCAATTTTCCCAGCACCATTTCTGGATGGACTGTCCTTACTCCAGGGATTGGTTTTAGATCCTTGATCAAATGTAAATTGGCTGTAGACGTTTGGATTTATTTCTGTTGTGTCTATTCTTTTCCATTAATCTATCCACTTGTTTCTGTACCAGTACCATGCTGTTTTGATAACAACTGCCCTGTAGTATGTCCTGAAGTCTGGTATTGTGATGGTTCTGGCTTTGTTTCTGTTGTACAAGTTTGGTATAGCTATTTGAGGGCTCCGTGTCTCCATATGAATTTCAGCATCATTTTTTCCAGATCTTTTGGGAGTATGGACATTTTGATTATATTGATTCTTCCAATCCATGAGCATGGAAGATTTTTCCATTTTTTGGTATCCTCTTCTATTTCTTTTTTTTAAGATTTTGTAATTCTCATCATAGAGATTTTCAACATCCTTGGTTAAGTTTAATCCTAGGTATTGGATTGTTTTTGTGGCTATTGTGAATGGGATTGAACTTAGCAGTTATTTCTCAGCCATGGCATTGCCTGTGTATACGAAGACTGTTGAGTTTTGTCATTGACTTTATATCCTGCTACTTTGCCAAACTCTTCTATGTGTTCCAATAGTCTCTTAGTGGAGTTCTTTGGATCCCCTAAATAATCATATCATCTGCAAAGAGGGATAGTTTGTGTTCTTCCTTCCCAATTTGTATCCTTTTAATTTCTTTTTCTTGCCTGATAGCTCTGGCTAAAACTTCCAGAACTATGTTGTGAGAGTTTGTATCCCTGCCTGGTACCATATCTCAGTGGAAATTATTCCAACTTTTTCCTATTCAGTAGGATGTTGGCCGTGGGTTTTGCATAAATTGCCTTAATCATATTGAGGAATGTTTTTCTATACTCAGTTTGTGTAGAGTTTTCATCATGAAAGGGTGTTCTATTTTATCAAATGCTTTCTCTGTGTCTATTGAGAGAATCATATGGTTTTTCTTCTGCAGTCTGTTAATGTGGTGTATCACATTGATTGTTTTGCGAGCGTTGAACCATCCCTGCATACCAGGGATAAATCGCACTTGGTCTGGGTGGATGATCTTTCTGATGTTTTGTTGCATTCTATTGGCCAGAATTTTATTGAGTATTTTTGCATCTATGTTCATCAGGGACATTGGTCTGTAATTTTCTTTCAATGCTGCATCTTTTTCCGGCTTAGGAATGAAGGTGATGCTGGCTACATAGAAAGAATTTGGGAGGATTCCCTCTTTTTTGATTGTTCTGAATAGTTTGAGAAGAATTGGAGTTAGTTCTTCTTTAATTGTCTGGTAGAACTCAGCAGTGAATCCATCTGGCCGTGGGCTTTTCTTTGTTGGGAGGGCCTTTATTACTTTTTCAATTTCTGTGTCAGTTATGGGTCTGTTTAGGTTTTCTATGTCTTCATGGTCCAATATAAGTAGGTTGAATGTATCCAGGAATCTATCCATTTCTGACAGATTTCCCTGTTTGCTGGCATAGAACTCTTTGTAGTAATTTCTGAGGATTCTTTTTATTTCTGTGGTGTCTGTTGTTACGTTAAGAACCCTCTTGTGGTTATCAATATTGGGGACTTATTAATAAGCATATGGTGATAATGTATGGCACCCAAAATTCCGGTAACATATATGGCACTCCAGATGGCACTTCTGGGTAATTTTAAGAGGCCACATTTTCGTACAAATTTTAAAGGGTTGTTTCCAATATCACTTGTAGAACAAAATTAAATTAAGAAAAGAAACAGAAAAAAGTTGTGAGTCATGGTCATTTACTCTATATGAAAGAAATTGACATCTTTTCATTTGACTATTATTTATATCCCTTCTATATATCCCAGCAGAACTCAGGTGTTTTCAGTGTTCACTGAATTCTTCATTTGGAGGTGTCTTTGGCAATAACAGAAATAAAAAAAAGTTATCTGGAGATCTAAGTTGAGTGACTGGAGAAAAACATGCTGATATTGACAACAGGAAGATACTAGATGAATAGGAGATAGACTGTATTCTGATGGGTCGTTGGAGATATTTTTCAATGGAAAGGCTATATAAAGAAGAGAGACTTTGTATAGCTGTGAAGACTGAACAATCACAAAGCAGCTAGCATGATGCCACAGTGCCTCCAATGGCTAATGAGATATCATCTTCTCAGACTGAGGTGAGGGAATCTGCACTACTGGTGATTTGGACAGAGGGAGAGCTGCATGGACAGCAATGACTTTGAGTCCAGCCTGAAGGATCTGGTATGGGGCAGAATTTCACCTATCCCTGTGAAAGAAAGGCATGTTGATTTCTTCCTCTACCCCCAGCAAGGAACCAGTGACCAGTGGGGAGGAAATGAAGCATGTGAATGCTGCTGTAGTCCACACACTCCTGGTGGATTTTGTCTAATGAAGAAATCAGTGTTCCTCAATGACTTTGAGTCCAGGCTGGGAAATGCAGGCTGGGGGTGGGGCAGGATGCCCATTTGGTTCCATGAAGGGAGGGCATATTGTTCCCCTCCCCTCATATGCCAGTCTCTGTTGGGCGGGTGGCTGGCTCAGGAAGTGAAATGGCTCTTGTTATATGATGAGGGGATCAAGGAGAGGTGAGTGGATCCCTTGTGCCCTGTGGCTCTAGGAGCCTTGTACTCTGTGACTGTGGGAATCCTGTGACTGTACAATAGACAGTCTGGCAGAAGGGCATCAAATGTTTTTAGGTCTTTGCACAATACTGGGTCTGACTCCAGAAGCTCAGAGCTACTTGAATTGTTGTGGAGGAAAATTATGGGCATTTGTGTGTTCACACTATGGAGCACATTGATTTCTCTTTTTTTTTTTGTATTTTTCACCCATTGGTGGGGTGCAAGGTTACCTAGGCTCACCCTGGGCAGTTGGTGAGAGGGTTTGGGGCTGTGAACACAGCAGTGTCATGGTCATATGCGCCTCCCCAGTGATAATAGAAGAGAGCTTCCTTGCCCACCTTGGGTGCCTCTCCAGGCCCATGCCCCACAGCTGAGCTCTGGTCAGGGCTCTTTGCCCTCCCCAGCACACACCTGTGGATACCTGCTGAAGGAGCAGGCATTCCCCTAAGCTGTAGAATCACCTTTCGATAAATAAAGCCTTCAGTGGAGATACCAACAACTGTTTACCCAGGTGAAAACAAGCAAAGAAATATAGGAAGCAAGAGCAAGTATGATAGCCAAAAAAGAACACAACAATACTACCACATTAGCCAGTGAAGATGATGAAACTGATGAAATAACTGAAAAGGAATCCAAAAGAATGATCATCAGATCACTCAAAACCCAGAGAAGCAAATACATGAGTTATAAAATTCTGCACATGACATGGATGAGAATTTCTCCAGCAGACAGAATTAAGGAAAATGCAAACTGAAATGGAGAAATCAATGTGTCAAAGAGAAAATAAATACAATAGAAAGCCTTAACAACAGACTTGATAAACCAGAAGAAAGAATATCTGAAACAGAGGACAAATCATTAAAAGCATCTCAGGGGCTGGCATTCTGGCATAGTGGCTAAAGCCATCGCCTGCAATGCCAGCATCCAATATGGGTGCCGGTTAGAGACCCAGCTGCTCAACTTCCAATCCAACTCTCTGCTATGGCCTGGGAAAGCAGTAAAAGATGGTCCAAGTCCTTGGGCCTCTGCATCTGCATGGGAGACCCAGAAGAAACTCCTGGCTCCTGCTTTCAGACTGATGCAGCTCTGGCCATTGTGGCCAATTGGGGAGTGAACCAGCAGATGGAAGACCTTTCTTTCTCTGTCTCTTTCTGTTTCAGTGTAACTCTTTCAAATAATAAATAAATCAATAAATTCTTAAAAAAGAAGTAACTACGTCATTAAAATCCAAGATGGCGGAATAGGAAGGGAGCACATTGATATTCTTCAGCAAGACACAGGTTAATAAAAGTGGAGATACTGCAGGGTCAAGGAAGAGTAGGGGAAGAAACAGCAGAGGAAACTCTTCTGGAACTAGTGATTCACAGTGGACCTGCGTGGAGAGCGTGGGAGCCCAAGTTCGGGACACCAGCGGCAGACTCAACGCACCAGCGCTGGAACGCGAGGTGAGCCGAACCTCCATAGCCCGAGACACCAGCAGGCAAGCGGAAAGAGGAGGCTAGAGGGAACGAGGCTTGAAACTCCGTGAGGAAAAGTTCAACAGGCTAATTAGAAGAGAGAGAGGGAAAAAAAAAAAGTGACCGAAACGGACACGAGTTTCTCTCTCTCCGCTCACCCCTCAAGGGCGAGCAAGACAAAGAGCAGGTGCCATTTTAGACATACGTCATAAGCAGGGCGAACTCAGGTCTGCACCAGCCCTGAGCCTAGCAGAAAAACCTGACTCTGGGGGCAGGGGTGAAATAACTGGAGATTAGCATCTAACTTGGCAACCCAGTGGGAGACTGCAGGAGAATTGGAGCCCACACTGAGGGCAGCGGAGATTCCCTGTGTGGTCCTTGGGAAAGAGCTTCCAATCTCTGGCTCCTGTGGGTATATCATTTGCCTGCTAACTACCTCCAATTACATTCAGCTGTGCAGAATTACTTCCCTTTTGAATCAACAAAAGAAAGAGACATTTACCACACCTAACCTGGGAGTGTCATCTTGACACACCCTCAACCCTGAGGAACCAAACACAGCTCTCAGTCCACACCCATCTCAAGCCTCTAAGGCTCCACTGAAAGCAGACAGTCCACTAAATCTAGAGTCATAGTGTAACAAGAAAAAAAAAAAACACCACAGTGAAGAAACCAAATATCTCCAACATGCCAAACAACAAACGCAAAAACCAAGCTAACAAGAACAAGGAAGACACTATGACGCCCCCAAATGAAAAAGACACCCCAATTCAAGATTATGAAGATGATGAGATAGAAGAAATGCAAGAAGCGGATCTCAAACAATTGATAAGAACATTAAGAAGTTCTCAGAAACAAATTCTTGAACTACAGAAATCCTTAAAGGACAAGATAGAAAATCTCTCTCGTGAAAGTGAAATATTAAGGAGGAATCAAAATGAAATGAAACAACTAGTGGAACAAGAAATGGTGATTGTGACGAGAAATCATAATGAAATGAAGAATTCAATAGATCAAATGACAAACACATTAGAGAGCCTTAAAAACAGAATGGGCGAAGCAGAAGAGAGAATATCAGACTTAGAAGACAGAGAACAGGAAAGGAAACAGGCAAACCAAAGAAAAGAAGAAGAAATTAGAAATCTAAAAAATATGGTCGGGAATCTACAGGATACTATTAAAAAATCTAACATTCGGGTTCTAGGAGTTCCTGAAGGCATGGAGAGGGAGAAAGGATTAGAAGGCATTTTCAGTGATATACTAGCAGAAAATTTCCCAGGTTTGGAGGACAGAGGCATCTTAGTACAGGAAGCTTATAGAACCCCTAATAAACATGACCAAAAGAGATCCTCACCACGACACGTTGTAATCAAACTCACCACAGTGAAACATAAAGAAAAGATTCTAAAAGGTGCAAGAGAGAATCGTCAGATTACTCTCAGAGGATCTCCAATTAGACTCACAGCAGACTTCTCATCAGAAACCCTACAAGCTAGAAGGGAATGGCGAGACATAGCCCAGGTACTAAGAGAAAAAAACTGCCAGCCCAGAATATTATATCCTGCAAAGCTCTCATTTGTGAATGAAGGTGAAATTAAGACTTTTCATAGCAAACAGAAACTGAAAGAATTTGTTGCCACTCATCCTGCCCTGCCAAAGATGCTTAAAGATGTGTTACACACAGAAACACAGAAATATGGTCACCAATATGAAAGAAGGTAAAGGAAGGAAACCTCACAGCAAAAGATCACAGGAAGCTCAATTTCTCTTTGACATAGAATTAAACTCTGATGCACTGTTAGAGCAATGTGTTAAAGTAATCTATTATGTTCTCTTGATGTCTGTTAAATTCTAATTGTTCAAAAACAGCTGAATTTTTATTAAGAGCTATGGGTTATTTAACTATGTGCTTATTTTCAAAGACTTGAATAATCACCTTTTAACAATGATCAAATTTGGTCTATGTTATGTCATGATTTTAAAGAATCTTAGTTCAACCAGATATTTTGGATTTTGATATTGGTCTATTATGCTATGTTATATGTGTGTACATATTGTATGTCCACATGGGGAAATTTTATTAAGAGTTTTATTTTAAATGGCTTTTAGATAAGATTGTCCATAAATTTAAGCTGCTAAAATCAATCAAAGATACATTTTAATTTGTGTGACCTGAATCTGTGTATCATATGTTTTAAACTTGTTGGTAGAAAGAAACTAAAAACATTTTATATGGTTGTGCTTAAGTTTACTGGTTAAACAAACTACACCATCTTAGATATTTAAGAGGTGTTTTCAAATACATGATTCTTAAAATTTATAGAAGGCATTGGACCTTCTGGTAAATGTTTTCTTAAGTTGTTATCTAATGGTTGAAACGGTTTGCTAAGTATTCATGTAATATTGCTATTGTCAGCAAGCGATCTAGGACTTGCTCCCTCATTTCTCTATTCTAAGCCCAACTTGTTCTTTCATTTCTCTATTCTCTTCAAGGTAGGGAACTAATTCTATTATGACGGAATCTGTAGGACGCACAATTTAATCTTTAGACCTTATAAGAGATGGCTAACATTTTTCTGTAATAGCATAGCCAAAATAAGAACTTAAATAATAATCTCATAGCTAGATTCACTTCGCCATCAGCGAAGTATACAGTAAGTAAAAAAAAAAAAAAAAAAAAAAAAAAAAAAAAAAAAAAAAAAAAAAAAAACCTCCCTTTCAGACCAAAGGGAAAGAAAGTTTTAAAGTGAGAATATAATTTTCCTCATGGGCATTGTCTACCTTAGAAAAACTACTACAGAACATGCCTGTGACTATAGACTTGTAGTTCAGGCCACCGAAGATTAGAGATGGGAAACGGGCACTTCCTTGACTTGCATCCTCTGGTCTGCTTTAACACAAACCAGGAGGAAAAGAAAGCTCAGCATCAGAAGCAATGGGTGGCAGGCCTATTAATGGCTGATCTATTCGGTGATCTGCCCTCAAGGAGACCCAACAGGCCAGACCACTGCAGTGGCTTTCAATGTGGTGAGTCTGGGCTTCAGCAGAAGTCAGCTTGTGGGGAGCCCTGGCGGCTCTGCCAGGAGTTGGATCACTGGAGGTGGACCTGCCCTGGAGTCGAGGGATGCCCAGGTCAGAGCCACAGATCTTGTTGGCTCTGGGCTGAAGGGCCCTTCACTCAGCCCGGCTTCCGGGGTGACCACTGCAGCTGAGCAGACGGCCAAGTAGGGTCAGCAACATTGCAGGCAGAACTGTGGATTTCTTGTTAGAGATGCCCCCTGCCTTGACCTGGCCAGCTCTCCTCCCAGGCCAGCCGGGTGATGGGAGTCGGCAGAGTGCCTTCCCCTGGGAGGTTCGCACCTCCCTTGGGATGTGCCCCATGTGGGGAGATGGATATGTCTGGGCCTCTTAACTTGCAGGGCCTAAAGCCCACCAGATTATTGTCAGGCCCCTTCTATCAGGTTCTATTTGCCTCTCAGTCGGAAAACTTAATTGTAGCTTAGACAGCACCTTTCTTAGCTCCTCTAATAATGACTCTGTCCTTTGTTCTAGACCCTGTCTAGTGCACTTGGGCCTCATTCCTTTGTAATCATAACCTCTACTCTACCACCAATGGCTCTACTCCCAACCTGTGTGTACTGATGGTCCTCTTCCCCACTTAATGCTGTATAATTGTTCAGACCTGGTAAATGCCACTCTTAGGATCATTGGTTACTATCCTCACTCTGTCTTTTATGACCTTGTCTAAATATGATCAGAGTCGGCAAACTTGGAAGGCTTCCATAGCCTTGGCAACTCATGACAACAGCCTAGGGTGGTTACTGGTGCCATAAACTAGAGTGTCAATTTGTTGGGTCAACAACAGGAGCCACTGTGCACTTGTTCCTGATGTGGGATCTCTGTCCTTAATGTACTGTACATTGTGATTTAATGCTATAACTAGTACTCAAACAGTATGTTTCACTTTGTGTTTCTATGTGGGTGCAAACTGTTGAAATCTTTATACTAAATTGATCTTCTGTATATAAAGAGAATTGAAAATGAATCTTAATGTGAATGGAAGGGGAGAGGGAGCGGGAGAGGGGAGGGTTGCGGGTGGGAGGGAAATTATGGGAAGGGGAAGCCAGTGTAATCCATAAGCTGTATACTGGAAATTTATATTCATTAAATAAAAGTTAAAAAAAATAAAAAAAAATATGATCTTAAAAAAAAAAGAAGTAACTAACTTAGACAGAAAAAGAATTGTTAGAAAAAATTGAAAACAGTGTTCAAGATACATGAGATACCATCAAAAGACCAGATAGATATGTGTCTTACACAATTCTGATGATATGGAAAAAATGAATGGTTTAGATTGGTGTCTTTTTCAGTGAAATAATAGCAGAAGATTCTCCTGATTAGGAGAAAGATATGGACATCCAAGTGCAGGATGTGTGTGGAACCTGAATAGATATGATTAGAAAAGGTCTCCATTATTGCACATTTCAATCTCTCAAAAAATAAAGCATAAGGAAAAGATTGTAAAATGTGCACAAGAGCAATACCAGATTACTTTTAAGGAACCCTAAATAATTTCACAGAAGATTTCTCATCAAAATTCCTATCCGCTAGGAGAGACATAGTCTAAGTACTCAAGGAAAAAGAGTTGACCCGGAATACTGTTCTCTGTGAAATCTATCTACAGAGGTGGAATGAAGACCTTCCAAAACAAACAGAAATTGAAAGTAGTTGTCAGCATTTGTTCAGCCTCAAAAATGATACTATTTGTTGTTGTTATTGTTCTTTTAGATTTATTTTTATTTATTTGAAAGGCAGACTTAGAGAGAGAGAAAGAGAGAGAGAGAGACAGAGACACACAAAGAAGAAGATCTTCCATTTGCTGGTTCACTCCCCATATGGCCACAAAGGCAAGGGCTGAGGCTGGCCAAAAACAGGAGCCATGACCTTCCTTCCAGTCTCCCATGGGGCTGCAAGGGCCCAGGCACTTGGACCATCCTCCACTATTTTCCCAAGCACAGTAACAGAGAGCTAGATCACAGCTGGGGCAGCCAGGACTCTAACTGGTGCCCACACTGGATGCCAGCATTGAAGTTGGTGGCTGAAGCTGCTGCACCTCAGCACTGCCCCACAAATGATACTTCAAGATCTGTGCTATCCACAGAAAAAGGGGAAAATAATTAGCATCACAGAAGACTGTAAATGCAGAAACCTTTCTAGTACAAGTGTAAAAGATATCAAAGAGAAATAATAGGAATATTTATGGAAAAATGGCAGGACCAAGTCACTACTTATGAATAATAACCTTAAGTGTAAATTCTCCAATGTAATGATACATTCTGGCTGACTGAATTGAGAAGCAAGCTCATCTGTATACCGCCTACAAGAAACACATCTCACCAACAAAGATACATGCAGATTCATTTTCATGTAAATGAGCAGGAGTACTTATCTTCATATCAAGTAAAATAGACTTGAAGAAAAAAAACTGACTTAAAAAAGACATAGTAGGGCATTATGTAATGATGAAGGGGTCAATTAAACACGATGATATGACTATAGTTAATGTATGTACAACCAATTCTATAGCACCAGCTATTCAAGTCAAGTGTTAATGGTTCTAAAGGGTGACATGTGTTATGTTAACATATTAATGAGGGATTTTAATATCTCACATTCATCAGTGGAGGGGTCCACTAGACAAAGATCTATACAGAAACAACAGAGCTAATCTATACTATTGACCAAATGGACCCTGTTGCTATTTACAGGACATTTCATCTCACAGCTAGAGTGCATTCTCCATCAGTGCTTGGACCATGTGGCAGCTCATAAAACAAATCTAGAAATATTAAAAAAAAAACTTGGAATCATATCATGTCTCTTTTTGACCACAACGGAATCAAGCTATAAATCAACAAAGTAAGAAACTCTAGAAAATACAAGCAAGCTGCTCCTTAATGAAGAAGGCATCATAGAATAAAATCAGAAGGGAAATTGAAAGTTTCTTAGAAATGAAAGAAGATGACAACACAACGTATCAGAACTAATAGGTTATAGCAAAAGCAACATTTATAGAAATTAATACCTACAGCAAGAAATTTGAAAGGTGTCAGATAAATGTCAAACAATGCATCTGAAGGACTTAGGAAAACAAGAACTCATCAACTCAAAATTATAAAGAGGAAAGAAATAATACAATTATAGAATAAATTTTAAACAATGGAAATCAAGAAGCCCACTCAAAATATGAGTGAAATGCAGATCTAGGTTTTTGAACAAATTGATAAACCCTTGGCTACATTAGCCAAATAAAAGACAGAATTAACAAAAATCAGGGATGAAAAAGATATTTTTAAATAAAGACTTATTTTATTTATTTGAAAATTAGGGTTGCAGAGATAAAAGCAGGGATGATATAGAGATAGTTTCCATCTGCTGGTTCACTCCCCAAAAGTCTGCAATAACTGGGGCTGGGCCCCCTGGAAGTTTCATCCGGCTCTCCCACATGGGTACAGGGATGTAAGAATCTTGGCCATCCTCTGCTGCTTTCCCAAGAAAAAGGGAGCTGGTTTAGAAATGGAGCTACTGAGACTTGAACTGGGGCCCACATGGGATGTTGGCATTGCAGCCAGACGGCTAACCTTCTGAGTCACAGCGCCAGCCCAAAAGAAGATGTCACAACTGATAGATACTTCATAAGTAAAAAGCACCACCAAGAATACTATAAACAGCTATGTGCCAACAAAATGGAAAATCTAGAAGAAGTGTATATATTTCTGAACACTATAATTTACCAAAATTGAGATATGAAAACATAGGAAGCCTCAATAGACCAATAACCAAGATGGAGATTGAATGCAGTGGTAACTTCTCAGGAATCTTTGGAAATGATAGGAATGGTACCAGTTTCCTTAGTCCAGGAGGCTGAATTCAAGGCTCTCATCTGTGCCTTATGCCTTTAGGAAGTAAGAAAGTAAATAGCCAAACTGAATTTAAGTAAGGAATGAGAAGTGTTGATACCTTGGCTTCCCTTAGGATAGATAGGAAACGTGTTTTCTGCTTTCCTTGGCTCAAGGAAGATAAAAAAGATACAGAAATCTGCCAATTTCCAAACATGCCCCGAAGACAAACCTGGCATGTCTTCCATTGGTATCATGAATTGCTATCTTTCTCCTGGAAATAGCACTGGAGAGTGTCATTTTTCTCATTAGAAAACTGACATATATTGAACCGGTGTTAAAATGACAATGCTACACACTAAGCCTTATTGGCTGTCTTCTGGGTTTGATACTGAAAATATCCTGGGGGAGAAATTACTAATTTCTCTGGCTTTCATTATAAGTATAGGAGTGCTAGTAATATTATTGAGTTTATTGCTGATGTGGAATGGGGATATATCTGCAACATAAAGCTGAGCAGAGCCTAGCTGGGACAATGTCTATTGCGATGTGGTATATTTCTGTACTTGAACTGGGGTTACGATAATTCTTGGCAATCTCCTCTCCCCTGATTCTGAAAGTGCTCCTCTTTGTCCCATAAATACCATCAAACAGTCAGAGTGCTTGTCATCCTCATTCCTTCAGAATTGAGGAGTAGCAAGAAATAGGGAGGACTGAAACCAAACTGCAGTAATGTGAAAGCAGGACCCAGCCTCTTGTCTGTCTCTTTTATCCTGGGATGACCTTGCCAGTCTTTTATCAAAGAGGAATTCACTGACTTGAGGGAGTGTGACAACTGGCCCTTTTAAATTTCCAAGCCCCAGACTCAAGGAGTCATTTGAGCTTCCATACCTAAGAACCCTGGTGGCTAGTACTGTCTGGCAGAGTTTGTGGAATGGAATTCCAGGTCCAGGAAGAATGTACTGGCCACCTACATGTAACTCCCAGAACAAACTCGAGCCCACTTGGAGTAAAAAATTCCCTCAAGAACTCAGCATTGCTGACAGATCAAAGGAAGTTCAAGAGCACCATTGACGAGTCAGGAACCTGGACATGAGCTGGCCTTGCATCTCTCAATTGATAAATATCTTTACTGCTAACACATCAGAGTGCCCAGAAACCAAGCAGTAGATCCTCAGCTCCTTGCTGTACAGTTTACCACAAACACATACTTTCTTCTACCACTCTGATGCCAGTGACTGACTTTGTGCATGTCAAATAGGCAGAGCTGGTTTTCAGATACTAGACCAGCACTGCAAACAAGTTTGGAATATTGTTTAGCATCTTGCTCTTCCCCACTTTGCAAACTACCAGGACAATTTTTAATCAAGAAAGAGGAGTTGTGAGGATCAGGGAAGACAATGGCTTCTGAAATTCAGAAAACCGTTTAAGTCACAAGACTTGCACAGTAGGTAAGTCACAAGCAGGTAGTTTGTTATTACCTACAATATGAAAAGAAGGGGTAGACAGATGAATTTGGTATGGTTATACCAGAAATAAATGTCTGCTAGCAACTCATATTTTTACCCTTTTTTCTTTTAACAAATATAATGAAGGTTATTGAAGATTTACTTATGTTACCTGAGCTGCTAGAAAGTTAGAAATAAATCATGTAAGTTACCCATCTAACACTGAGTAATAAAACCTTACCGGGCATTTTACCTAGTTTACATATAGGAAACCCTTTGTTGAGAGGATAAGAGGGAGGAGAGTGTTGTGGGCAAGGGAGGAGTCCAAATTCCTATTCCAGATCCTGGCATTTTACTGAGAGAAACATTCAAAGAACAGGCACAAATATTGTGCACAATATGATAAGGCTTATTTAAATGGTAGAAAAACACACACACATATGTGCCTAGTGCAGGAATAGAGTGAGCTAGGCTGTGAAAACAATAGGGGAGGAAAGTACAGAGATGTTGATCTGTCTCATCCTTATCTGCAGAAAGAGAGAAAACCTCTATGAAAAGTTGGCTTCTTAAGAGGTTGGAAGGGGAGTGATTATATTGATCTCCTCTATGTCCCAGGTGAAGGAAGAAACATTCTGGAAAAAGGATTATTTGACTGACAGATAGGCAGATGGAATTACATAGGGTGAGTGAAGTGTGGCTTTCTGCTTGTGGTCCCAAACCATCTATCTGCTTTATCCCATATTATTCTCACCTCAGAGATTTTACTCTTAGTGGGTGCTGAAGGATGTCATCCACCGAGCCATCTGCATCTACTCCCTGTCTCTTGGAGGTGTAGACCTTATCTATCCTAGGTTTGGGAATCTCTTCCTTTTTCATTTAATGGATCTATATCACAAGCTGAAGAATTTTCATCAGTTACTGCCAAGAGCTATGACCTCCACATGGTCATCATTATGTTGAGAAGGTGCCAAGTTCTGAAACAAACAAATTTATCAGTCAGTATGAGCAAAATTGGAAAAAAATTGCAAATGGAGTATCTTTTAAGAAAGGAAGACGTGGGTTGAGTCATGTATTTCCCTAACTATCTTCCACTGAGAGGCCTTGGGCCATAACCCTATGATCTAAATATGATCTTGTTGTTGGGCCCATTCTTTCTCAGGCTTAGTATAGTAAGGGTTTTCTGATATTGCTACAGGCTGAGGTAATAAAATTTCTAGGGGCTCCTTTTTCTGCTTATCTGTTAGCGCATTTTCCTTGCTAGCACAACTAACTGCTTTATGGCATCCTCTACAGTGCATGACTGCCAGTCCCAAAGCTTTCAGTACAGCCTGAAATAGAACCCAAAGCTTTTCCATATTTAGTTGGTGGGGGAATTCTTTGCAATCAATATGCCTTCCTTGGCAAATTGTTGCATGTGCCTATAACACAAGGAAAGTTTATTTATAATCTATAAATATAAATATTCACTTACTCATAAGTTATAAATTTTCACTCATTGACCTTTTTTTCAAGGCTCTTTGACAATACCTGAGCTTCTATCACCTGGGTAAGATCCTCTGTGAAAGCAGAAAAATAGGCCACTGGTTGTGGAAGTGGATCCAGTCTTTGAGTCAGTACTCCAGAAGCTTACCCTTGTTTTTCTGCTACAGGGTGAATATTTTCCAGGTTAGGAATTCCTAGTGCTGGGGCTTCTGTTAATAGCTCTTTATCTCTTTGGAAGTCTTTCTGTTGCTCTCCTGTTTAGCAAAGTAGCTTTGTGTCAGTACTATTTAAAGTCTCATGTAAGGGACTGGCTATAATCCCAAATCCTGGAATCCATATTCTGTGAAATACTACCATTCCCAGAAAGGTCCTAGCCCACTTTTCATCTATGATGGCCCAATGCTTAGTGTAGTTATTTTTCCCTTGGGTAAAAGAGCATGCCTTCCTGGTACCAGAATATATCACTGGTAGTTTCCTCTTGTTTAGAAATCTGAAATTTTCTTGGGAAACTCTGCATCACTGTTTTGCTAAAACGCTTAAGACTGGGATGGTATTTTCATCTGAGTCCTCCTTGGAGGGGCTGCAGATAAGAACAACATCTACATATTGTAGGATTTCTCAATTTTAATTGAAATCCCTTTGGCTCATCAAGCAAATGTGGACTATCCCTGAAAAACTGAAGGAAGATTTTCCACATATATTGCTGAGTTATATTTGAGAAAGAATCAATGCATATGAAGGTAAACATAAATTGAGATTCTGAAAGAAAAGGGTCACATTTCTCTCTCCCTGTCTGACCAATAACTGTGTCTGGAAACAGGCTGTGAGAGAGCAGGTACAATTTTGGACATAAATAAATAGAGGCTGCTTCAGCTCTTGTGAGCACACCCAGCAACAGGGGGTGAGTGCTGGGGGGAGGGTGTAATAGTTGCCATCTTGTAGGCAGAGGCAAACAAAACAATTCCTGTGGACAAATCCAGAAATGGGCAGGAAAAAGGAGCCATTCTGACAGGAGAACCAGCTGTGGAAACTCTCATACACAATTGTGAATTTCTTGGTGCTGCAGCCAGGGAGTATTATGCACATGTGTGATCCAGGGATTTTCCCACAGGAAAAAATCTACATTCCCCACTTTGAGTCTGGCTGGGAGGTTTTATGGGGCTGTGCAATGACATATGACTGTAAGTGGCCCCAACATATCACAGGCTTTGGGGCTCCAGTACTCAAAATTGTGTCACCCTGGAGCACTGAAGAGAGCTCCCTGGCCACAAGCCAGTACACATATCTGGGTATTCATTGAAAGGGCAGACATTCCACTCAGCCACAGAGGCATAGTTCAAATATAAAAGCCATCTTGGAAAAAAGCAGCAAGCATTTACACGAAGGCCTGCAAATAAGTACAGAAATTCAGGAAACAACATTTGGAATACAACATGACCCACTCAAAAAGATTACAGCAACATTTCAATATTAAAATGTGAAGATGAACACTGATGAAATGCCTTAAATGAAATTCAAAGATTAATCAAAGGATTACTCAAAAGCAACGATGTGGTGGAATGAGAAGGCCATGCCAAGGTGGCCGCTGGCAAGCAAGTGAGCGTCAGTTACTCAGGAATGGCTTTGAAACCCACATGGCAAATGGAGCCTGCCTGGCAACAGGCTGTGATTGGGTCGCTTTGGAAACTGCCTGACAACAGGCTGTGATTGGTTGGGGCATAGACCACCCCTTGGCCGGATTGGCTCATCTTGGCTACATAAGCTGTTGTACCAACTGAAATAAATGAGTCTGCAGGCTGTTTGCCTCAAGCCCGCTTTCACCCGACTCCCGGGGTCTGTGTGGGGACTCTGCACCTCTTTCCCTCACCACGCTCCTCCTCTCAGAAACGAATCCACTGCAACATTGTTGAGAAATCGACTGCAACACAACGAGAAGCAAATTCATCAACTAAAGAGATCCATCCATGGCATGAATGAAAACAGTTCCCATGAATTTGATATTTGAAAGAAAAATCAAAATAAAATACTAGAAATGAAGAATTTAGTAGAATAAATAATAACTGGTGGAAAGCCTTAACAGACTTGGAGAGGCAGAAGAAAGAATGTGACAGCTAGAAGGCCGATCTTTGAAAAATTTTCAGTCAGAGCAAAAAAGAGAAGAAATTAGAAAATTAAAAACAGTGCTGTAGATGTATGGGATAGCATCAAATAACCCACAATACAGATCTTCAGGCTTTCTTGAAAAAGGGGAATATATTACAGGGACTATTTACTGAAATAATTAGAGAAACCTTCACCAATTTGAGAAAGAAAATGACAAGAAGCACAAAGGACTCCTATCAGACATGACCAGAAAAGATGTTCAACATGACATACTGCAGTCAAATTTTGGAACAGTAAAGTATAGGGGAAAGATTCTGAAAAATGAACAAGAGAAAAGCCAGATAACTTGATCACCAATTAGTCTAACAGCTGAGTTCTCTTTAGAAATTCTACAGGCTAGAAGAAAATGGAGGAGGGCTCCAAGATGGAGGAAGAGGGAGGGAGCTCGCTGACAGTCCAGGAAGATAGGTTAATAAGAGTGGATACTGTAGTCTCAGGGAAGAGTTAGGGAAAAAACTGCAGAGGAAGCTCTTCTGGAATTAGAGGGACATGGTGGACCTACGTGGAGGGCACAGGCGCCCACGGCTTGGGACCCCAGCTGCCGAGTCTACGCACCAGTGCTGGAAAGGGAGGTGAGACAAAACCTCAGTAGCCCAAGACACTGGCAGGGAAGTGGCAGGAAGAGCCTAGAGGGAACAAAGCTTGAAGCCCCATGGAGGAAAGTACACCAGCCTAACCAGAGGAGAGAAAAAAATAATATAAGGGACCGGTACAGACACGATACTCTCTCTCTCCACTCACCTTACAAAGGTGAGCAAGAAAATAGAGCAGGTGCCATTTAGGACATATGTAACAGGTGCGCCAGCTCAGGGCTGCACACACCCTCAGCCAAGCAGAAAAACCTGACTCTGGTGGGGAGAAATAACAGAATACTAAGACCTAGAGAATGTGTGGAACTTATAAACTGAGACTGTGAAAAAAAAAAGAAAAAACTGGGTGTGTGGCAGAACTCACAGGGTGGAGAGAACTTCCATTTTGACTATGGCCTTGTCTAAATAAGATCAGAGTTGGTGAACTCAAGAGGCTTCCATAGCCTTGGCAGCTCATGACAGGAGCCTCGGGTGATTACTGATGTCATCAATAAGAGTGTCAATTGTTAAATCAACAACAGGAGTCACTGTGCACTTACTCCCCATATAGGATCTCTGTCCTTAATGTGTTGTATTATGTGAATTGACGGTATAACTAGTATTCAAACATTACTTTATACATTGTGTTTCTGTGTGGGTGCAAACTGTAGAAATCTTTTCTTAGTATATACTCAATGGATCTTCTGTATATAAAGATAATTGAAAATGAATCTTGATGTGAATGGGAAGGGAGAGGGAGTGGGAGATGGGATGGTTGCGGGTGGCAGGAAGGTTATGGGGGGAAAAGCTGCTATAATCCAAAAGTTGTACTTTGGAAATTTACATTTATTAAATAAAAGTTAAAAAAAGAGAAAGAAGAGAATGGAAAGCCATATTCAAAGTCTTAAGAGGAATAGAAAACAACTATGAGCCCAGAATACTGGACCTTGCAAAGCTCTAATTTAGGAATGAAGGTTACATAAAGACCTTCCATAAAGAAAAGAGAAATTGAAAGAATTTGTCACTACCTAGCCAGCCTTACAAAATATACTTAAGGATGTGCTACTCATACACACAGGAAGATAGACATCACTATGAAAGAATGTGCAGTGAAGGCAGAAAATCTCTAAGTAAATGTACAAAGAAATTCAAAGTAACAATACAAATGCTTATGGAAAAATGTCAGGGTCAGGGCAACTCTCCAATTATAAGATATAGATAGGCTGGCTGAATGGATTAAATTAAAAGACCCATCTATTTGCTGCCCACAAGAAACATACATCATCAACAAAGATACATGCAGACTGAAAATGAAAGAATGGAGAAAGGTATTCCAGGCTAATGCAAAGCAAAAAAGAGTCAGTGTAGCCATCTTAAGATCAGAAAAAAATACTTTAACACAAAAACTGTTAGAAGAGACAAAGAATGACACTATGTAATGATTAAAGAACCAATTCTTCAGGACGATGTGACTATCATAAATGTATATGCACCCAATCACAGGGTGCCTAAAAATAGTGTGAATGGATCTAAAGGGAGACATAGACTCTAATCCAATAGTAATGTGAAACAGAAATAGTAATGGGCAATAGAAAGTGTTCAACACAGCACTTTCCTTTTTTTAACTTTTATTTAATAAATATAAATATCCAAAGTAAAATTTTGGATTACAGCAGCTTTTCCCCCCATAACCTCCCTCCCACCCACAACCATCACATCCCTCATTCCCTCTCCCATCCCACTCTTCGTCAAGATTCATATTCAACTATCTTTATATATAGAAGATCAACTTGGGATATATGAACTAAAGATTTCAACAGACTGCACCCACACAGACAAAGTATAGAGTACTGCTGAAGTAGTAGTTTTACTATTAATTCACATAGTACAACACATTAAGGACAGAGATCCTACACGGGGAGTAGGTGCACAGTGACACCTGTTGTTGATTTAACAATTGACACCAGAGGCTCTTGTCATGAGCTGCCAAGACTATGGAAGCCTTGTGAGTTTGCTGACTTCAATCTTATTTAGACAAGGTCATTGTCAAAGTGGAAGTTCTCTCCTCCCTTCAGAGAAAGGTATCCCCTTCTTTGATGGCCCATTCTTTTTACTGGGATCTCACTCACAGAGATCTTTCATTTACGTCCTCTTTCTTTTTCTTTTTTTTTCCAGAGTGTTTTGGCTTTCCATGCCTGAGAAACTCCCATGGGCTTTTTAGCCAGATCCAAATTCCTTAGGGGCTTATTCTGAGGCCAGAGTGCTGTTTAGGACATCTGTCATTCTATGAGTCTGCTGTGTTTCCCACTTCCCATGTTGGATCGATCTCTCCTTTCTAATTCTATCAGTCAGCATTAGCAGACACTAGTCTTGTTTATGTGATCCCTTTGACACTTAACCCATCATTATGATCAATTATGAACTTATCCTGATCACTTTGACTAGTGAGATGGCATTGGTACATGCCACCTTGATGGGATTGAATTGGAATCCCCTGGCACATTTCTAGATCTACCATTAAGGGTAAGTACAATTGAGCATGTGCTGAACTGCACATCTCCTTCCTCTCTTATTCGCACTCTTATATTTAACAGGGATCACTTTTAAGTTAAATTGAAGTGCCTAAGAATAATTGTGGGTTAATTAAAGAGTTCAACCAATGGTATTTATTAGAACAAAAAAAATACTAAAAGGAATAAAGTATAAATTGATCCTCAACAGTCGGGAAAAAGCTGATCAAGTCATTGTTTCCCATAGTGTCCATTTCACTTCAATATGTTTCCTTTTAGGTGCCCAGGTAGTTGTCACAGGTCAGGAAGAACATACGATATTTGTCCCCTGGGAACTGGCTTACTTCACTCAGCATAATGTTTTCCAGATCCCTCCATTCTCAACACAACACTTTCATCAATGGACAGATAAGTAAAGAGAAAATCATCAAAGAAACAACAGAGCTAATCTACATTATGGCCCAAATGTATCTAACTCATATTTAAAGAACATTTCATTGAACAGTTGCAGGATACACATTCTTCACCAATGCACGGAAACTTTTCCTGACATAGACCTTAGGCTAGGTCATAAAGCAAGTCTTAGCAAATTCTAAATCATCAAAATCATACCAAGCATCTTCTGTGACCACAATGGAATGAAGATGGAAATCAATAACACAAGAATCTCTAGAACATATGCACACATGTGGAGACTGAAAAAACATGTTCCTTAATGAAGAGTGGGTTTTAGAAGAATTCAAAAACAGAAGCCCAAACATTTCTGAAAAAAAAAAGATGACCATACAACATATCGACACTTATGCAAAAGCAGTGTAATGAGGGAAGTTTATAATAATTTGTGACTACATCAAGAAATTGGAAAGGTGACAAATAAATGAGCTCAATGCATCTTCAGAACCTAGAAACACAGCTACAAAACAAGCCCAAAATTAGTGGGATAAAAGAAATAATTAGAGAAGAATAAATGATGTGAGACAAAAATATAATTCAAAAGATCAGTGAAATAAAAGAGCTGGTTTTTTGAAACAATAAATTGATACTCCATTGACTGAACTAAAAAAGTTGGGGTGGAGGGGAGACCCAAATCAACAAAATCAGACATGAAATAAGAAATTTGACAGACAATATAGTGTTAAAAGGAGTCATCCTGAATTACTACAGAGGGCTGTATGCCTCTGTTTAGGAAACCTAGAAGAGATGGATACAAACAATCTACACAGTTTGTATTATGAAGACGTAGAATGCCTAAACAGACCAGTAACCAAGACAGAGATCGAATCAGTAATACGGACCCTCCCAACAAATAAAAGCCCAGGAATGGAAGTCGTCACTGCCGATTTCTACCAGACACTTAAAGAAAAACTAATTCTGCTTCTTCCCAAGCTATTTAAAACTATTGAAAGGGAGGGAATCCTCTTAAACTCTTTATATGGAGCTAGTATCACCTTAATTACTAAACCAGAAAGAGATACAACAATGAAAGAGTTCTAAAAACCAGTTTCCCTGATGAAAATAGATGGAAAAATCCTCAAAACCTATTAGCTAATTGAATCCAATGACATTTCAGAAATATTCACCCAGAGCAAGTGGGATTTATCCCTGGTATGCAGGGATTGTTCAATATAGCATATCAGTAAATGTGATACATCACAGTAACAAACTGAAGAACAACAACCATACGATTTTCTCAATAGATGCTGAGAAAGCATTTGATAAAATATAACATCCTTTCATGATGAAAACCTTAACCAAATTGGGTATAGAATCTGCATTCCTCAACAATGAAAGCGATTTATGACAAACTCATGGCTATCATCCTATTGAATGGTGTAAAGTTGGAAGCATTCCCACTTAGATACTGAACCAAACAAGGATGTCGATTCTCACCACTGCCATTCAATAAATTCTGGAAGTTTTAGCTGGAATCATTAGGCAATAAAAAGAAATCAAAGGGATATGAATCTTGATGTGAATGGAAGGGGAGAGGGAGTGGGAAAGGGGAGGGTTGCGGGTGGGAGGGAAAAAAAACCAAATTGGATAGGAGAAAGTCAAACTATCCTTATTTGCAAATTTCATGATTTTGTATATAGGGGGTTCCAAAGACTCCACTAAGAGACTATTAGAACTCATAAGAGAATTTGGGAATGTGGCATGATATAAAATTAACAGAGCAAAATGAATACATTTTGTATATATACAGATAATGTCATGAGAGAGAAAGAACCTTTAAGATCAATTCCATTCACTATGGCAACAAAAATAAATATGTTTGAATAAATTTAACTATGGAGGTCAAAATATGGAAATAATCTTCCATGTTCATGAATTGGAAAAATCAATAGCATTAAAATGTTCATACAATACAAAGCAATTTACAGATCAATGTAGTCCCAACCAAAATCCCAAGGACAGTACTCTCAGATCTAGAAAAAATTGCTAAAATGCTAAAACTCATCTGTAAACACAAGTATTCTGAGGGTTAAGGCAATCTTATGCAATACACACAAAGTTGAAGGGCTCACAATACGAGAGTTCAGGATGTATTACAAGGCATTTATAATCAACACAGCCTGGTATTGGCACAGAAACAGATGCACAGACCAATGGGACTAATAATAGAAACTCCAGAAAGCAATTCAGACTTCTATGACTTAACTTTGACAAAATGGCTAAAAGCAATCCCTGGATCAAGGATATTCTCTTCAACAAATGGTGCTGGGAAAACTGGATCTCCATATGCCAAAATGGAAGAATACTTCTACTTTACACCTTATACAAAAATCCACTCAATATGGGTCAATGACCTAAATATGTAACCTGATACCATCAAATTATTAGAGAGCACTGAGGAACCTCTGCAGGATTTGGCATAGGGAAGAGACTTTTGGAAAAGATCCCGGAAGCCAGAATTGACAAATGGTATTACGTCAAGCTGAGAAGCTGCTACACTGCAAAAGAAGCACTCAGCAAAGTGTATAGGCTACTGAGAGAATAGGAGAAAGTATTTGCTAGCTATGTGTAGTGGAATGAGAAGGCCATGCCAAGGTGGCCACTGGCAAGCGAGCGTCAGTTAGTCAGGAATGGCTTTGAAATTGCCTGGCGACAGGCTGTGATTGGATGGCTCTGGAAACTGCCTGGCAACAGGCTGTGATTGTATGGATTTGAAACTGCCTGGCGACAGGCTGTGATTGGTTGGGGTATAGACCGCCCCTTGACCAGATTGGCTGGTCTTGGCTATATAAGCTGTTGTACCAACTGTAATAAATGAGTCTGCAGGCTGCTCGCCTCAAGCCTGCTCTCACCGGACTCCCGGGGTCTGGGTGTTGACTCCGCGCCTCTTGCCCCCACCACGCTGCTCTTCTCAGAAACGAACCCACTGCAACATTGTGGAGAAATCAACAACAACAGCTATGCAACTAATAAAGGGTTAACATCCAGAATCTATAAAGAGCTCAAGAGAGTCAACAACAACAAAACCAACAATCCAGTAAATACATGGGCAAAGGACTTGAACTTGTTTCAAGAGAGAAAATTCAACTGGCCAACAGAAACATGAAAAACTGCTCACAATCACTAGAAATCAGGGAAATACAAATCAAACCCACAATGAAGTTTCATCTCACCCTAGTTAGAAAGGTTTTCATACAAAATCAACAAACATTGAATCTGGTGAAATTGTGTGGGGAAATTACCCTAACCCACTGTAGGTGGGAATGGCTCAACTGATAAAGCCACTGTGGGAGGAGGTATGAAGATACCTCAGAAATCTGAATATAGATGTACCATATGATACAGGTATCCCACTCTTGGGAATTAATCTAAAGGAAATTAAATCAAATTATGAAAGTGTGATCTGTACACTCAGGTTTATTACTGCACAATTCGCAATACCTTGGATATAGAATCAATATGATGTCCATGAGCTAATGACTGTATAAAGAAACTATGGTTTATACACTATGGAATGCTACACAGTGGTAAAGCAATGAAGTCCTGCCTTTTACAATACAATGGATGCATTGGAACAACTAACTAAAAAAAGAAGAGAAACAAAAATCAATACGAAGAGAAATGAAAAAGGAAACATACAACAGACACCACGGAAATAAAAAGAATCATCAGAAATAACTACAAAGAGTTCTATGCCAGCAAAAAGGGAAATCTATCAGAAATGGACAGATTCTTGGACACATACAACCTACCTAAATTGAGCCAGGAAGACATAGAAAACCTAAACAGACCCATAACTGACACAGAAATTGAAACAGTAATAAAGGCCATCCCAACAAAGAAAATCCCGGGACCAGATGGATTCATTGCTGAGTTCTACCAGACATTTAACTCCAATTTTCCACAAACAATTCAGAGCAATCGAAAAAGAGGGAATCCTCCCAAATTCTTTCTATGAAGCCAGCATCACCTTAATTCCTAAGCCAGAAAAAGGATGCAACAGTGAAAGAGAATTACAGACCAATATCCCTGATGAACATAGATGCAAAAATACTCAATAAAATTCTGGCCAATAGAATGCAACAACACATCACAAAGATCATCCACCCAGACCAAGTGGGATTTATCCCTGGTATGCAGGGATGGTTCAGTGTTTGAAAAACAATCAATGTGATACACCACATTAAGAGACTGCAGAAGAAAACCCATATGATTCTCTCAATAGATGCAGAGAAAGCATTTGATAAAATACAACACTCTTTCATGATGAAAACCCTAAGCAAACTGGGTACGAAGGAACATTACTCAATACAATCAAAGCAATTAATGAAAAACTGACAGCCAGTGTCCTATTGAAAGGTGAAAAGTTAGAAGCATTTCCACTGAGATGTGGTACTAGACAAGGATGCCCACTCTCACCACTGCTCTTCAATATAGTTCTGGAATCTTAGCCAGAGCTATTAGGCAAGAAAAAGGAATTAAAGGGATACAAATTGGGAAGGAAGAACTCAAACTATCCCTCTTTGCAGACAATATGATTCTTTATTTAGGGGACCAAAAGAACTCTCCTAAGAGACTACTGGAACTCATAGAAGAGTTTGGCAAAGTAGCAGGATATAAAATCAATGCACAAAAATCAACAGCCTTTGTATACACAGCCAATGCCATGGCTGAGGAAGAATCCCTATGTTCAATTCCATTCTCAATAGCTACAGAAATAATCAAATAACTTGGAATAAACTTAACCAAGGACGTTAAAGATCTCTATGATGAAAACTACAAAACATTAAAAAGAAATAGAAGAGGATACCAAAAACTGGAGAAATCTTCCATGCTCATGGATTGGAAGAATCAACATAATCAAAATGTCCATTCTCCCAAAAGCAATTTATACATTCAATGCAATACCAATCAAAATAACAAAGGCATTCTTCTCAAATCTGGAAAAAAATGATGCTGAAATTCATATGGAGATAAGAGACCTCCAATAGTTATAGTGATCTTGTACAACAAAAACAAAGCTGGAGGCATCACAATACCAGATTTCAGGACATACTACATGACAGTTGTTATCAAAAAGCATGGTACAGGTACAGAAACAGATGGATAGACAATGGAACAGAATAGAAACACCAGAAATCAACCCAAACATCTACAGCCAACTCATATTTGATCAAGGATACAAAACCAATCCCTGGAATAAGGACAGTCTATTCAATAAATGGTGCTGGGAAAACTGTATTTCCATGTGCAAAATCATGAAGCAAGATCCCTACCGTTCACCTTACACAAAAATTCACTCAACATGGATTAAAAACTTAAATATATGACCCAAAAACATCAAATTCTTAGAGAGCATTGGAGAAACCCTGCAAGATATAGGTACTGGCAAAGACTTCTTGGGAAAGACCCCTGGAGCACAGGCATTCAAAGCCAAAATTAACTATTGGGATTGCATCAAACTGAGGAGTTTCTGTACTGCAAAAGAAGCAGTCAGGAAAGTGAATAGGAAACCGATAGAATGGGAAAAAATATTTGCAAACTTTGCAACAGATAAAGGTTGATAACCAGAATCTACAAAGAAATCAAGAAAATCCACAACAACAAAACAACCCACTTAAGAGATGGGTCAAGGACCTCAACAGACATTTTTTGAAAGAGGAAATCCAAATGGCCAACAGACACATGAAAAAATGTTCAAGATCACTAGCCATCAGGGAAATGCAAATCAAAACCACAATGAGGTTTCACCTCACCCCAGTGAGAATGGCTCACATTCAGAAATCTACCAACAACAGATGCTGGAGAGGATGTGGGGAAAGAGGGACACTGACCCACTGTTGGTGGGAATGCAAACTGGTTCAGCCACTATGGAATCAGTCTGGAGATTCCTCAATAACCTGAACATAACCCTGCCATTCAACCCAGCCATCCCACTCCTTGGAATTTACACAAAGGAAATTATATTGGCAAACCAAAAAGAAGTCTGCACCTTCATGTTTGTTGCAGCTCAAGTCACAATGGCTAAGACCTGGAATCAACCCAAATGCCCATCAACAGTAGACTGGATAAAGAAACTATGGGACATGTACTCTGTGGAATACTATAGAGCAGTCAAAAACAATGAAACCCAGTCATTTGCAACAAGATGGAGGAATCTGGAAAACATCATGCTGAGTGAATTAAGCCAGTCCCAAAGAGACAAATATCATTTGTTTTCCCTGTTCATTGACAACTAACTGAGCACCAAAGGTGAAACCTGTTGAAGTGTAATGGACACTATGAGAAACAGTGCCTTGATCAGCTCTGGTGCTGACTGTTGTGTACAGTGTAATACTTTATCCATTTTAGTATTTTTTTTGAACTCTGTAATTAACATGCAATTATTCTTAGATGTCTAAATCTTAACTGAAAAGTGATCCCGGTTAAATATGAGAATTTGAAAAAGAGAGGGAGCAGATGTACAATTGGGGACATGCTCAATTGGACTTGTCCCAAATGATGGAGTTAGAAAAGTGCCAGGGGATTCCAATACAATCCCACCAAGGTGGCATGTACCAATGCCATCTCACCAGTCCAGGAGATCAATTTCTGTTCAAAATTGATCACACTGATAGATCTAAGAGTCAAAGGGATCACACAAACAAGACTAATATCTGCTAATACTAACTGATAAAACCAAAAAAAAGGGAGAGAAGGATCCAACATGGGAAGGGGGAGCCACAGCAGACTCATAGAATGCCAGATATCCTAAATAGCACTCTGGCCTCAGAATCAGCCCTTAAGGCATTTGGATCTGGCTGAAGAGCCTATGAGAGTATTTTAGGCATGGAAAGCCAAGACATGCTGGGAAAAAAAAGAAGAAGAAGAAGACCTAAATGAAGGATCTCAGCAAGTGTGATCCCAGTGCAAAGAACGGGTCCATCAAAATAGGAGGTTCCTTTCTCTGAAGGGAGGAGAGAACTTACACTTTGACTATGACCCTGTTGGAATAAGATCAAAGTTGGCGAACCCTGAAGGCTTTCATAGCCTCGGCAACTCATGACTAGAGCCTAGGGAGATTACTGACGCCATAAACAAGGGTGTTAAATTGTTAAATCAACACCAAGAGTCACTGTGTATTTACACTTACGTCCCATGTGGGATCTGTCCTTAATAGGTTGTCCAAGGTGAAGTAATGATATAGCCAGTACTGAAACAGTATTTTTACACTTTGTGGTTATGTGTGGGTTCAAACTGATGAAATCTTTATTTAGTATATACTAAAGCGATCTTCTGTATATAAAGATAATTGAAAATGAAAAAAAAAAAAACCCTGGGTGTTAAATTGGAAATTACATAGAAAAATAATCAATCTTTTTTTTAAAAAAATATCATGCAGTATCTCTGTCATTAATGTGATGTACACTGTTATTTAATGCTATAACTAGACTCCAACAGTATTTTTTCACTTTGTGTTGCTATGTGAGGGCAAACTGTTGAAATCTTTATATATACTAAACTGATTTTTCTGTATATAAAGAGAATTGAAAATGAATCTTGATGGGAATGGAAGGGGAGAGCGAGTGGGAAATTGGAGGGTTGCAGGTGGAGGGGAAGTTGTGGGGGGGGGCCATTGTAATCCATAAGCTGTACTTTGAAATTTATAATGTACATCAGCAGTCAGCACAAGAGCTGACCAAGTCACTGTTCCTAATAGTGTCCATTTCACTTCAATAGTTTTCCCATTTGGAGCTCAGTTAGTTGTCAAAGATCAGGGAGAATATATGATATTTGTTCCTTTGGGGCTGGCTTAATTCACTCAGCATGATGTTTTCCAGATTCCTCCATCTTGTTGCAAATGACTGGGTTTCATTGTTTTTGACTGCTCTATAGTATTCCACAGAGTACATGTCCCATAGTTTCTTTATCCAGTCTACTGTTGATGGGCATTTGGGTTGATTCCAGGCGATAGCCATTGTAAACTGAGCTGCAATAAACATGAAGGTGCAGACCTCTTTTTGCTTTGCCAATTTAATTTCCTTTGTGTAAATTCCAAGGAGTGGGATGGCTGGGTTGAATGGCAGGGTTATGTTCAGGTTATTGAGGAATCTCCAGACTGATTTCCATAGTGGCTGAACCAGTTTGCATTCCCACCAACAGTGGGTCAGTGTCCCTTTTTCCCCACATCCTCTCCAGCATCTGTTGTTGGTAGATTTCTGAATGTGAGCCATTCTCACTGGGGTGAGGTGAAACCTCATTGTGGTTTTGATTTGCATTTCCCTGATTGCTAGTGATCTTGAACATTTTTTCATGTGTCTGTTGGCCATTTGGATTTCCTCTTTCAAAAAATGTCTGTTGAGGTCCTTGACCCATCTCTTAAGTGGGTTGTTTGTTTTGATGTTCTTGAGTTTCTTGATTTCTTTGTAGATTCTGGTTATCAATCCTTTATCTGTTGCATAGTTTGCAAATATTTTTCCCATTCTGTTGGTTGCCTCTTCACTCTCTTGACTGTTTCTCTTGTAGTTCAGAAACATCTCAGTTTGATGCAATCCCAATAGTTAATTTTGGCTTTGAATGCCTGAGCCTGCCAGGTCTTTTCTAGGAAGTCTTTGCCAGTCCCAATATCTTGCAGGGTTTCTCCAATGCTCTCTAAATATTTGGTGGTGTCAGGTAGTAAATTTAAGTCTTTAATCCATGTTGAGTGAATTTTTGTGTAAGGTGAACAGTAGGAATCTTGCTTCATGATTTTGCACATGGAAATACAGTTTTCCCAGCACCATTTATTGAATAGACTGTCCTAACTCCAGGGATTGGTTTTGTATCCTTGATCAAATATGAGTTGGCTGTAGATGTTTGGGTTGATTTCTGGTGTTTCTATTCTGTTCCATTGTCTATCCATCTGTTTCTGTACCAGTACCATCCTCTTTTGATAACAACTGCCCTGTAGTGTGTCCTGAAATCTGGTATTGTGATGCCTCTGGCCATGTTTTTATTGTACAAGATTGCTTTAGCAATTCGAGGTTTCCTGTGCCTCCATATGATTTTAACATCATTTTTTTAGATCTGAGAAGAATGTCTTCGGTATTTTGATTGATGTTGCATTGAATCTGTAAAAAGACTTAAATCTATGACCCAAAAACATCAAATTCTTAGAGAGCATTGGAGAAACCCTGCAAGATATAGGTACCAGCAAAGACTTCTTGGGAAAGACCCCAGAGGCACCAGCAGTCAAAGCCAAAATTAACTATTGGGATTGCATCAAACTGAGGAGTTTCTGTACTGCAAAAGAAGCAGTCAGGAAAGTGAATAGGAAACCGATAGAATGGGAAAAAATATTTGCAAACTTTGCAACAGATAAAGGTTGATAACCAGAATCTACAAAGAAATCAAGAAAATCCACAACAACAAAACAAACAACCCACTTAAGAGATGGGTCAAGGACCTCAACAGACATTTTTTGAAAGAGGAAATCCAAATGGCCAACAGACACATGAAAAAATGTTCAAGATCACTAGCCATCAGGGAAATGCAAATCAAAACCACAATGAGGTTTCACCTCACCCCAGTGAGAATGGCTCACATTCAGAAATCTACCAACAACAGATGCTGGAGAGGATGTGGGGAAAGAGGGACACTGACCCACTGTTGGTGGGAATGCAAACTGGTTCAGCCACTATGGAATCAGTCTGGAGATTCCTCAATAACCTGAACATAACCCTGCCATTCAACCCAGCCATCCCACTCCTTGGAATTTACACAAAGGAAATTATATTGGCAAACCAAAAAGAAGTCTGCACCTTCATGTTTGTTGCAGCTCAAGTCACAATGGCTAAGACCTGGAATCAACCCAAATGCCCATCAACAGTAGACTGGATAAAGAAACTATGGGACATGTACTCTGTGGAATACTATAGAGCAGTCAAAAACAATGAAACCCAGTCATTTGCAACAAGATGGAGGAATCTGGAAAACATCATGCTGAGTGAATTAAGCCAGTCCCAAAGAGACAAATATCATTTGTTTTCCCTGTTCATTGACAACTAACTGAGCACCAAAGGTGAAACCTGTTGAAGTGTAATGGACACTATGAGAAACAGTGCCTTGATCAGCTCTGGTGCTGACTGTTGTGTACAGTGTAATACTTTATCCATTTTAGTATTTTTTTTGAACTCTGTAATTAACATGCAATTATTCTTAGATGTCTAAATCTTAACTGAAAAGTGATCCCGGTTAAATATGAGAATTTGAAAAAGAGAGGGAGCAGATGTACAATTGGGGACATGCTCAATTGGACTTGTCCCAAATGATGGAGTTAGAAAAGTGCCAGGGGATTCCAATACAATCCCACCAAGGTGGCATGTACCAATGCCATCTCACCAGTCCAGGAGATCAATTTCTGTTCAAAATTGATCACACTGATAGATCTAAGAGTCAAAGGGATCACACAAACAAGACTAATATCTGCTAATACTAACTGATAAAACCAAAAAAAAGGGAGAGAAGGATCCAACATGGGAAGGGGGAGCCACAGCAGACTCATAGAATGCCAGATATCCTAAATAGCACTCTGGCCTCAGAATCAGCCCTTAAGGCATTTGGATCTGGCTGAAGAGCCTATGAGAGTATTTTAGGCATGGAAAGCCAAGACATGCTGGGAAAAAAAAGAAGAAGAAGAAGACCTAAATGAAGGATCTCAGCAAGTGTGATCCCAGTGCAAAGAACGGGTCCATCAAAATAGGAGGTTCCTTTCTCTGAAGGGAGGAGAGAACTTACACTTTGACTATGACCCTGTTGGAATAAGATCAAAGTTGGCGAACCCTGAAGGCTTTCATAGCCTCGGCAACTCATGACTAGAGCCTAGGGAGATTACTGACGCCATAAACAAGGGTGTTAAATTGTTAAATCAACACCAAGAGTCACTGTGTATTTACACTTACGTCCCATGTGGGATCTGTCCTTAATAGGTTGTCCAAGGTGAAGTAATGATATAGCCAGTACTGAAACAGTATTTTTACACTTTGTGGTTATGTGTGGGTTCAAACTGATGAAATCTTTATTTAGTATATACTAAAGCGATCTTCTGTATATAAAGATAATTGAAAATGAAAAAAAAAAAAACCCTGGGTGTTAAATTGGAAATTACATAGAAAAATAATCAATCTTTTTTTTAAAAAAATATCATGCAGTATCTCTGTCATTAATGTGATGTACACTGTTATTTAATGCTATAACTAGACTCCAACAGTATTTTTTCACTTTGTGTTGCTATGTGAGGGCAAACTGTTGAAATCTTTATATATACTAAACTGATTTTTCTGTATATAAAGAGAATTGAAAATGAATCTTGATGGGAATGGAAGGGGAGAGCGAGTGGGAAATTGGAGGGTTGCAGGTGGAGGGGAAGTTGTGGGGGGGGGGCCATTGTAATCCATAAGCTGTACTTTGAAATTTATAATGTACATCAGCAGTCAGCACAAGAGCTGACCAAGTCACTGTTCCTAATAGTGTCCATTTCACTTCAATAGTTTTCCCATTTGGAGCTCAGTTAGTTGTCAAAGATCAGGGAGAATATATGATATTTGTTCCTTTGGGGCTGGCTTAATTCACTCAGCATGATGTTTTCCAGATTCCTCCATCTTGTTGCAAATGACTGGGTTTCATTGTTTTTGACTGCTCTATAGTATTCCACAGAGTACATGTCCCATAGTTTCTTTATCCAGTCTACTGTTGATGGGCATTTGGGTTGATTCCAGGCGATAGCCATTGTAAACTGAGCTGCAATAAACATGAAGGTGCAGACCTCTTTTTGCTTTGCCAATTTAATTTCCTTTGTGTAAATTCCAAGGAGTGGGATGGCTGGGTTGAATGGCAGGGTTATGTTCAGGTTATTGAGGAATCTCCAGACTGATTTCCATAGTGGCTGAACCAGTTTGCATTCCCACCAACAGTGGGTCAGTGTCCCTTTTTCCCCACATCCTCTCCAGCATCTGTTGTTGGTAGATTTCTGAATGTGAGCCATTCTCACTGGGGTGAGGTGAAACCTCATTGTGGTTTTGATTTGCATTTCCCTGATTGCTAGTGATCTTGAACATTTTTTCATGTGTCTGTTGGCCATTTGGATTTCCTCTTTCAAAAAATGTCTGTTGAGGTCCTTGACCCATCTCTTAAGTGGGTTGTTTGTTTTGATGTTCTTGAGTTTCTTGATTTCTTTGTAGATTCTGGTTATCAATCCTTTATCTGTTGCATAGTTTGCAAATATTTTTCCCATTCTGTTGGTTGCCTCTTCACTCTCTTGACTGTTTCTCTTGTAGTTCAGAAACATCTCAGTTTGATGCAATCCCAATAGTTAATTTTGGCTTTGAATGCCTGAGCCTGCCAGGTCTTTTCTAGGAAGTCTTTGCCAGTCCCAATATCTTGCAGGGTTTCTCCAATGCTCTCTAAATATTTGGTGGTGTCAGGTAGTAAATTTAAGTCTTTAATCCATGTTGAGTGAATTTTTGTGTAAGGTGAACAGTAGGAATCTTGCTTCATGATTTTGCACATGGAAATACAGTTTTCCCAGCACCATTTATTGAATAGACTGTCCTAACTCCAGGGATTGGTTTTGTATCCTTGATCAAATATGAGTTGGCTGTAGATGTTTGGGTTGATTTCTGGTGTTTCTATTCTGTTCCATTGTCTATCCATCTGTTTCTGTACCAGTACCATCCTCTTTTGATAACAACTGCCCTGTAGTGTGTCCTGAAATCTGGTATTGTGATGCCTCTGGCCATGTTTTTATTGTACAAGATTGCTTTAGCAATTCGAGGTTTCCTGTGCCTCCATATGATTTTAACATCATTTTTTTAGATCTGAGAAGAATGTCTTCGGTATTTTGATTGATGTTGCATTGAATCTGTAAAAAGACTTAAATCTATGACCCAAAAACATCAAATTCTTAGAGAGCATTGGAGAAACCCTGCAAGATATAGGTACCAGCAAAGACTTCTTGGGAAAGACCCCAGAGGCACCAGCAGTCAAAGCCAAAATTAACTATTGGGATTGCATCAAACTGAGGAGTTTCTGTACTGCAAAAGAAGCAGTCAGGAAAGTGAATAGGAAACCGATAGAATGGGAAAAAATATTTGCAAACTTTGCAACAGATAAAGGTTGATAACCAGAATCTACAAAGAAATAAAGAAAATCCACAACAACAAAACAAACAACCCACTTAAGAGATGGGTCAAGGACCTCAACAGACATTTTTTGAAAGAGGAAATCCAAATGGCCAACAGACACATGAAAAAATGTTCAAGATCACTAGCCATCAGGGAAATGCAAATCAAAACCACAATGAGGTTTCACCTCACCCCAGTGAGAATGGCTCACATTCAGAAATCTACCAACAACAGATGCTGGAGAGGATGTGGGGAAAAAGGGACACTGACCCACTGTTGGTGGGAATGCAAACTGGTTCAGCCACTATGGAAGTCAGTCTGGAGATTCCTCAAAAGCTGCATATAACCCTACCATATAACCCAACCATCCCACTCCTTGGAATTCACCAAAGGAAATTAATTTGTCAAAGAAAAAAACCATCTGCACCTTAACGTTTGTTGCAGCTCAAGTCACAATGGCTAAGACCTGGAATCAACCCAAATGCCCTTCAACAGTAGACTGGATAAAGATACTATGGGACATGTACTCTATAGATTACTATACAGCAGTCAAAAACAATGAAACCCAGTCATTTGCAACAAGATGGAGGAATCTGGAAAACATCATGCTGAGTGAATTAAGCCAGTCCCAAAAAGACAAATGTTATTTGTTTTCCCTGATCTTTGACAACTAACTGAGCACCAAAGGTGAAACCTGTTGAAGTGTAATGGACACTATGAGAAACAGTGACTTGGTCAGCTCTTGTGCTGACTGTTGTTATACAGTGTAATACTGTATCCATTTTAGTATTTTTTTGTTCTAGTCCTAGTGGTTGAACTCTGTAATTAGCGCACAATTATTCTTAGGTGTTTAAATTGTAACTGAAAAGTGATCCCGGTTAAATATAAGAATGAGAAAAAGAGAGGGAGCAGATGTACAATTGGGGACATGCATAATTGGACTTGTCCCAAATGATGGAGTTAGTAACATGCCAGGGATTCCAATAGAAGTCCATTAAGGTGGCATGTACCAATGCCATCTCACCAGTCCAGGTGATCAATTTCTGTTCAAAATTGATCACACTGATAGATCTAAGAGTCAAAGGGATCACACAAACAAGACTAGTGTCTGCTGATACTAACTGATAAAACCAAAAAAAAAGGGAGAGAAGGATCCAACATGGGAAGGGGGAGCCACAGCAGACTCATAGAATGCCAGATATCCTAAATAGCACTCTGGCCTCAGAATCAGCCCTTAAGGCATTTGGATCTGGCTGAAGAGCCTATGAGAGTATTTTAGGCATGGAAAGCCAAGACACGCTGGGGGAAAAAAGAAGAAGAAGAAGAAGACCTAAATGAAGGATCTCAGCGAGTGTTATCCCAGTGGAAAGCACAGGGCCATCAAGGAAGGAGGTACCTTTCTGTGAAGGGAGGAGAGAACTTACACTTTGACTATGACCCTGTTGGAATAATATCGAAGTTGGCAAACCCTGAAGGCTTTCATAGCCTTGGAAACTCATGACTAGAGCCTAGGGAGATTACTGACACCATAAACAAGAGTGTCAAATTGTTAAATCAACAACAGGAGTCATTGTGTACTTACGTCTCATATGGGATCTGTCCTTAATGTGTTGTCCAATGTGAAGTAATGCTATAACTAGCACTGAAACTTTATTTTTACACTTTGTGTTTCTGCGTGGGTGCAAACTGGTGAAATCTTTACTTAGTATATACTGAATTGATCTTCTGTATATAAAGATAATTGAAAATGAGAAACAAAAACTTTGTGTTAAAGTGGAAATTGCATAGAAAATTAAACAATTTTTTAAAATCTCTTTTTATTTATTTCTTTATTTATTTTTGACAGGCAGAGTGGACAGTGAGAGAGAGACAGAGAGAAAGGTCTTCCTTTGCCGTTGGTTCACCCTCCAATGGCCTCCGCGGTTGGCGCACTGCGGCTGGCGCACCGCACTGATCCGATGGCAGAAGCCAGGTGCTTCTCCTGGTCTCCCATGGGGTGCAGGGCCCAAGCACTTGGGCCATCCTCCACTGCACTCCCTGGCCACAGCAGAGAGCTGGCCTGGAAAAAAATTAATCAATTTTTTAAAAAATATCATGTAGGATCTCTGTCCTTAATGAGCTGTACATTGTGATTTAATGCTATGAGTAGTACTCCAACAATATTTTTCACTTTGTGTTGCTATGTGGTTGCAAACTGTTAAAATCTTTACTTAATATATACTAAACTGATCTTCTGTATATAAAGAGAATTGCAAATGAATCTTGATGTGAATGGAAGGGAAGAGGGAGTGGGAAAGTGGAGGGTTGTGGGTGGGAGGGAATTTATGGGGGGTAGCCATTGTAATCTATAAGCTGTACTTTGGAAATTTATATTCATTAAATAAAAGATAAAAAAGCAAGCAATGATGCAACAGAAACCATTATACTTAGTGAAATAAACCTGTCTGCAAAAGACAAATACCATATGATCTCCCTGATTGTGGTAACTAAGAAAGTACCTAGCAGTTAATCTATAGGACTGAATTTGGCACCTTGAGGTTCAAAGGTTTATTAAAAAAACTGCTAAAACTGTTGAGGAACAGTGTTTTTTTATTTCTTTATATTATTTGTTGAACTCTTTACTGAATGTGGGTTTTATCTTAATGATTATAAAATTAACTAAAAATAGAGCGTCATAAAAAAAAGAATTGTAATAGGATAAGGAGGAGGAAGAAGAAGTGTAGGAGCATGGTCAGGAAGGAGGTAGGGTGGAAAGTACCATTATATTGCTAAATCTGTACATATTAAATCCATAAAATAAAAAATAAAAACATTAAAATTGAGATTATGGGCTTAATGGGATGCAGAGGAAACCATCCTTTAGGTTTCAAGCTTTATAGAATGAATCACATTCAGGTACCTGTGTCAATATAAGCCTAAGGGTTTGGCACAATAGGATGAATTATAATGACTAGCTATAAATAACCTAGAGGTCCTGAACCATCCTATATACACCCATTTGTTTTCTAACAGGAAGAATAGGAGTGTTATGAGGAGGCTTGCATGGGACCAAGAGTCCATGCTTGAGAAAATCATCAATCAAAGTTGAAGTCCCCATCCATCCTCTGATTTTATGAGAAACAGATGCTGATGAAGATATGCATTCTTATCTTTTCTGAAAACCCTGGCAGGCAGGACATGTATGCACGACCCTTTGTGGTCAATACAGGGCCTCACTACGAGTAGCTCCAGTTGGCTATCCTCTGGTACAGGGGGACAGGAAGGTTTAAAAGGTAGAGGGTCTTCAGGGATAGAAGGGATACAGGAGTCAGGTGTTGAAGATGAAGAAGATCAAGTATCCTTTTGAGATGAACCTGTCATTGGAACTAGTTGAGATTGGGATGATCGAGGACCACTTACTGATGGGTCATCTACCATATCTCTTGGTTGCTCCTTTTCCTCTTGGACAGTGGGGGCATGATATAGTCACACATTTTCAGGAGTAAAGTGCTGATGTAATGATATAAAGGCTTGAACGACAAGCAACTTATGATCATTTCTGTTGTTGTCTACAATATAAGTCAAGTGCTGAAATAGTATGGAATTAAAGAGTCCCACTTGTTGTCCATGTTTCTCCATTTTCCAACTTGTGTTTGGATAAACAGTATTATAGAGAGAAATCAGCTTCTTCTTAGTTATATAATCCAGTTTAAGAGTTTCCCAATTATTGAGCATACATCTTAGGGGTGTGTGTCCATGAGTATGGATGTGAAATTACACATGGCTTAGTCTCTCCATTACCTGGGAAGACACAATGTAGTCAGGGCTTGGTATGAGCCCAGGTAGGTCTAAACATGTGACTTAGAGATGGAATTTGGTTTCTTTTTGCATCCAATGTGGGCTCTCTGTTTTTACCAGGTTGTCTAGGGGCTCCCTGTCTTGACAAGCCTGCCATAGGACTTCCCTGTATCAACCAGCCAGCTATAGTGCTCCACTACCAGTTCAACCCAGGGTATTATCCTGTTGCCCCCATAAAAATTTTCTTACCACTGCACCTAGGACTACTGGTGTTAGGATGGTGTGCTACCATCATAAAAGTGTCAGTCCACTTGTAGTCATAACCATGCAAAATTGGGGATTTTCCACAGTGCTACAAATAAACTCAGAGGCTGTTACCACCATTGGAAGAAACATATCTAGGAGGCATCCTTTCACACCAGGAAGTTCCTGAGTGATAAATGCTGTGCATGGTTGAAATTGGTTGTCAGAAGCTTGAGTGAATTTCTTGACTTTTGTACCCTGAAAATTCTCAGAGAGCTTATACTGTAATGCCTGAGTCTTGTAACCTTAGGAGGCACTGCTGTCACTGATGTTCTGGTGACTCCACGGGAGGCAATTAACTGCCATCTAAGATTTACATCTCTCAAGGCTTTCTGGTATTCCTAATATGGAGAGCTCCTTTGCCACCATTGCCTGGAAATGTTATCCCCTGGAAACATCAGAATCCCGTGTCTGGGGTGCATTCTAGAGTGGTAAAAAATAGCATAAATATGAAAAAAAATTAGAGAAAAGCATGTTATTGCTGATGAGGGACACAGCTGGTGTCTAGTTATGTAGGTTACCATATTGGAGAAGGAATCTGCTGCCCGTCTCCTGGTAAGGGCAGAGGTCCCCATGGAGGCCCCCATATTGGCAGCCACAAGTCCCAAAAGGGCTCTCATCTTGGGCATGGAATCTGTTGATTGTCTACCAGTAGGGGCAGAAAGTGCCCATTGGGGCCACCATCTTGGTGACCACATGTTTCACTGGAGGCCTCTATATTGAAGGCAGAAGTGGCCCCTCACCACAGGATGTGGAACCTCCACTAAGTTGGATACCTGCATTCCTCCTCCCACCATGTGGTGTGGCTACTAGGTAACAGAACCCATCACGATAGCACGATAGCACATGAAAACTACACTCACTGACCTTAACAAGGGAAACACCACAATTCAAAAACTAGATGGAACCTTTTTTACCACTTGTAGCCAATCTGTGTTTGCTAAAATCTTAAATTCCAGCTTGCCCCATAATATAAATTATCCTCAAAAACACATTAAGAACAACCTGGAAACACCTATCAATCAGCAAACATTCACAAACTGCTCTCCCTCTTCCTTTGCTTCCTCTGCCCAAATCCCGTTATCTCAAGCAGTTTTAAATGGCCTTCCTTCCCCCAGAAGCTATCAAAATTAGAAACACCAGGGGCATTGGTGTTGGCATTTTAGCTGAACTTCTGGAGCCACAAGTTCTCAGAGAAGAGGGACAGGGGAACAGAAAGATTTTCAGGATGTAGTAGCTGCATTCTGCTGAGACAGAAACCAATTCAATTCCACTTGCCCTGCTACTTTTTCTGGAATTAATTTTCTCCTGGGTGGCTCTGCCAATATGTTGTAGTTGAGGTGGAGCTCTAAATTCCTATCCAGGTCCTTGCTTTTTACTGGGAATTTTACCTGTTTCACACACAGTAAACCCTGTATCCCAAGGAAGAAGGAAAAGGGTAAGAGAAATGGCTGGAAGATTGTACTCAGTCCATCGTAAGTCCCAGTCTTAATAAAGAATGCATGAAGGCCGATGCCATGGCTCAACAGGCTAATCCTCCACCTTGCAGCGCTGGCACACCGGGTTCTAGTCCCGGTCGGGGTGCCGGACTCTGTCCTGGTTTCCCCTCTTCCAGGCCAGCTCTCTGCTATGGTCAGGGAGTGCAGTGGAGGATGGCCCAAGTGCTTGGGTCCTGCACCCCATGGGAGACCAGAAGAAGCACCTGGCTCCTACCATTTGATCAGCGTGGTGCACCGGCCACGGCAGCCATTGGCAGGTGAACCAATGGCAAAGGAAGACCTTTCTCTCTGTCTCTCTCTCTCTCTCTCACTGTCTACTCTGCCTGTCAAAAAAAAAGAATGCATGAGCAGCTTTCAATGCTTCCCTGAGATGCCCACCTGACTTTTCAGCTGTATTCTCTCCATTAAACTGGACTGAGCTGCTCCCTAGACAGAATCTGAATGAGAGTCCTGATGGATGTCCTATGCCATTAGATCTTGATCCCTTGCTTACCACACATCTCTGTCTCCTAATTTTTCTTCCAAGAAGACAAAAACCTCCATTCCACTCATTTCTACTCACAAAGAGGCATTTTTTGGGTAATATAACCTTTGAAGCATTATTTTAGGTCCGTTTTATATTCAGTATATTGACTAGCTTTGGTATGGCAGCAAAAAGGAGCTTACATACACAGAACCTACCCCCTTGTTTCATAAAGCTACTTCAGAAAAGCAGGCTCATAACCCAGTGATGTATTAAGTGCCAAATCTTAGGGAGTACTGAGGCAAAGTAGAATTATAGTAAAAAACCATCATTTTTTTTCTTTTTTAGGCTTATAAATAAAATTTCTTAAATTTTCAAAATACACCTTAGCAGGCTATAAAAAACTGTTATCACCCATTCTATTATGACTGCATTTGTCATAAAGCAATTTCTCAAGGCAATAATCTCTCTGGCCCCAGAAAGGAGGCCTCCATTTTGATATAAAGAAACCACCAAAACTGATGGGAAGAGTGTTTATAGAAAGCCCAAAGCTGGGTCCGCTTGCCCACATAAAGGTGAATGACTGATGCTGGGGTGGTATATAAAGGAGGTACTTATTGTAGAGCACAGAGCAAGAAATAGACAGCTATTGTATAATTTCCAGGCTACTCAAAGAGTGAGGAATGAAAGTTCTCAGAGGTTGAAGTTAAGACTGAGATGTACCTGTTCAGTTTATGTACAAGTTCCTGGGTGACAAGCAATATTTGTGACTTTTCTTTGATTAGTTATAGGGGGTTTGTGATGGTCAGGTGGACTTTAGTCAGTCTGGGGGCTCTAGGCAACTTGTAGTTCCTCGTTGCTCAGAAACTGGCTTTCCTGGAAAAGGAATCCATTGTGACAAGGTCAACCATCAAGATGTTACCGTCATGGGCTCAGTGACTGAAACTTGATAGGTTGCTGGTATTACTCTGTCAAATCAGTGAGTTGAGTGGCTGATCTTCCATCACAAAAACAGGGAAATGACACATAAAGCTAGAGAAGCTAGAAGACAAGAAGGTTAGATTTTGGCATATATATTTGGGAACTTAGTGCCCATCAGAGGAATCAGGGAATATAGCATAAGGAGGGGCCAGAACTCTGGTTCCATGGGTTAAAGCACCAGTGTGCAGCACTGGCATCCCATATGGGTGCTGGTTCGGGCCCTAGCTGCTCCACTTTTGATCCAGCTCCCTGCTAAATGTGCCTGGAAGACAGTGGAACATGGCCCAGGTCCTTGGGCCCCTGCATCCACATGAGAGACCAGGAGGAAGCTCCTGGCTTCTGGCTTCAGATTGGCTCAGCTTCAGCCATTCCAGACATTTGGGAGTGAACCAGCAATGGAAGACCTTTCTTTCTCTCTCTCTCTGTCTCTCTCTCTTTCTCTTCTCTCTCCTCTCTCTCTCTCTCTGCCTCTACCCCTCTCTGTAACTCAATGCTTCAAATAAATAAAAATAGCATCAAGAAGTACTGATGAAAACCAACAGAATTGCTTAGTAAGGACTTACAAGAGTAAATATATATGATCCTTTAGGTTGATTCTGGCAGGATTATCATTTAGACAATAGGGTGCAGCAGCTAGGTGAGAGGATGGGGAATGTTTTTCTCCCAAGAACCATTTAGATATTTATTATATCATTTTTTGGCCCACACAAAATTAGCAACTCAAAAATTAGCCTGCTATATTTGGCCTCACTCCAAATATGACATCTGGAACTGTGTGGGGAGCTACCCCCACATATAGCACTGTCATATGGAATTTTCCATACCTAGCCCTAACCTTGGGTTAAGGCGACCTGTTTACACCAAGACTTGCCTGAGATATGCAGGTGTTCTAGACCTCTAACTGCATAACAGGATGTTATTGATGTTATCGGTTGTTTGAATTTTATGTGACCTTTTGTTTGTTACGCTATACTGACTCTGTGTAACCATCTTTGAGCTTGTGGGGCTGTGGGTATATATACTCGTTTCTTGCTGTGCTCAGGGCCGGTGGTTGAAGAGCCTCTCAAGAAGGCGGCCTCCAGTCCCTTGTAGCCAAGCTCCCTACCTTGGCTTGAAGGCTTCAAGGCATTAAACGCTGATGAACAGACCGAGTACTGTGTCTTCGCTTAGTTTGTCGAGTGGCCGCTGACAGAACTGCTTCTTATTTGTTAAGAATGTGATATTAGCTGGTATTAGTGATGTTGCTATTTGCAGTTTCCTTTCAAAGTTTTTGTCTGTCAATCTGCAGTGCAGTCAACTCTTTATAATGGTAAGTTTTGAAAAGAAGTACTTGTGCTGGTAAGGTGTTCTGAACAGATGTGCATATTTTTATTTTTATTTGTAAAAGACTCATTTATTTATTTGAAAGTCAGAGGGAAAGAGGGAGGGTGGGAGGCAGGAATGAGAGAGAAAAAGAGAAAGGGAGGGAGAGGGAGAGAGGGGGAGAGAGAGAGAAAATGTTCCATTTTCTTCACTGTTCACTCCCCAGATGACAATGGCAACTGGGGCTAGGCCAAGCCAAAATCAGAAATTTGATATGGGTCTCCCACATGGAGGCAGTGATCCCAGGACGTGGACCACCTTCTGCTGCTTTTTTCCAGCCATTTGTGAGGAACTGGATCAAAAGTTGGGCAGGTGAGACTCAGTATGGTGCCCATAGAGGGTGCTTGCATTGCAGTTGGTGACTTTATCTGGCGCCCAAAATTGCCAGCCCTAACAGTTGTAAATTTCAATCCATGTCTCCTCTACTTGAGAAATTCATCAATGCTATGTAATATTTATAGAACTCAAGCAATGGGAGGTTGTTGTACTTAGTGTGTCACTCACCATCACTTTGCAGCTGAATGGTTTGACATGGTAGGGTATCAGGCACATCAGCTGGTCGCACATGGGAGAATGAAGCAAGCATGTTCAATTTTATTTACTTTTCACATGCTTGAACATTTCACTGAATGCCTCAATTCCTTTTGCACATTCAAGAGCATTTTAAGTGTCAAGGAAAGCTTTTGTACTTATACAGTGGGGAAACGCACCATTACTCTTTTCCATTTACACTTCTCATATTCTTAATTTCGTTTCAAATGACTTCACCATAGTATAAGACCCCTGCTAAAAGTAAATATTAAAATAATTTTAGCAAGGGTTAAAAAGTTTGGCTGCTGACAGTAGCCATTCCTTAAGATAACTGTGTCTCCACCTGCCTGCAGAATAACCTTGGGAAACTGCCTTGTGAAACTGCTCTGTGTAACTGTCTCACGCAATAACATTTGCAGGAGTCCGGAAAAGAGTTACAATAAGGATCTGTACTGCCATCCTCGTCCTTGCTTGCTTCAGCTGATAAGAAGAAACTGCCCACGACCCCCTTCCTAAGCCCCTTACCTAGCAACCATTAACTTACCCAATAAAATGCTAGTAACCTGTAGCTTGCCCAATAGAGTTGTAACACAATTAAGTATGCTAATACTGTGGTTTTTAGTTTTAAATACTCTGTAAAGCTATTGTTCAGGGCCGCTCTCTCTCTCTGCACCCTACCAGAGGGTGCTGCTGAGACGGCCCATTTGCAAATGAAATAAACTTTCCTCTTGCCTTTGCATCGAATGGAGTGGAGTCTGTGTTTCTGGGGTCCGGTTTGTGGGACGCCTGCTTAAGGGGTCTTACATTTCTTGGTGTGTTGGCCAGGAAATTGGCACCCCAGATCCACCCTCCATCTCCCAATCGGAGGTAAGTCTTTTCTGTTTTATATATATTTTTGTGTGTTCTATTGTTTGTCTGTACAGGCGCTAGGCGTCCGGGTGCTAGGCGCCGAAAGAGTGGAGAGCCAGTAGTAGGAAGGGACAGACGTGTCCAGGACCCCTGGCTCAAGCCCTGGAGGACGCTCCAGCGGTGGTCTGGGAGAGGCTGGCTAGGCAGCCGCTCCCACCTGGCTGGGAAGAAGGAAAGGACTTCATCTTCCTCCTTCCCCGGGTGAGGCTGGCTAGGCAGCCGCTCCCATCTGGAGTTTTGGTTTCAGTTTTGTCTCGTTCCATTGTCGCGCACAGTGTGTTCGTGTGTCTTCTGATTGTGTTCTGTGTTATAGTTTACTTGCCTTTTGTCGTTAACATGGGACAGGGACTAACTACGCCTTTGAGCCTCACTTTAGATCATTGGAAGGAGGTCCGAGAGCGGGCCCAGAACTTGTCT
Organism: Lepus europaeus; assembly: GCF_033115175.1. NCBI lineage: Eukaryota > Metazoa > Chordata > Mammalia > Lagomorpha > Leporidae > Lepus > Lepus europaeus. The sequence goes on along the minus strand of NC_084851.1, from coordinate 211,506 downwards.
GTGGAAGTGCGGAAGAAAAACTGGATGGTCTTCTGCACCACCGACTGGCCAGCCTTCAATATCGGGTGGCCACGGGATGGGACTTTTGACTCTCGTATTATCTTGCAGGTGAAGAGCCAGGTCTGTAAAGAAGGAAAAGAAGGGCACCTGGACCAAGTGCCTTACATCTTTGTGTGGGAGGACCTGGCGCAGAACCCCCCAAAATGGGTGAAACTTTTTCTCTTTACTAACAGGATTGTGGCGGAGCCGAGCGTCAAACCCGCGCCTCCATCCGTGACACCCCTGTTACCGAAGCCCGCGGATCTGGGTGGATCTCCGTCAGTGGTGGAGCCGAGCCCCAAACCCGCCCCTCCGTCCGTGACACCCCTGTTACCGAAACCTGCAGATCAGGGCGGATCTCCGTCAGTTGGCCCCACCTCGACCCTTTACCCATTGAAGGAGTTAAACTCCCTCAAAATCAAGAAACCCTCAGTCCTCCCGGGCGGGCAGGAGGATCTTTTGCTTTTATTTTTTTTTTAATTTTTTTAAATTTTATTTATTTATTTTTGACAGGCAGAGTGGACAGTGAGAGAGAGACAGAGAGAAAGGTCTTCCTTTTTGCCGTTGGTTCACCCTCCAATGGCCGCCGCGGTAGCGCGCTGCGGCCGGTGCACCGCGCTGATCCGATGGCAGGAGCCAGGTGCTTATCCTGGTCTCCCATGGGGTGCAGGGCCCAACGACTTGGACCATCCTCCACTGCACTCCCTGGCCACAGCAGAGAGCTGGCCTGGAAGAGGGGCAACCGGGACAGGATCGGTGCCCCGACAGGGACTAGAACCTGGTGTGCCGGCGCTGCAAGGTGGAGGATTAGCCTAGTGAGCCGCGGCGCCGGCCGATCTTTTGCTTTTTGACACCCCACCGCCTTACGCACCCCTCCCGAGATGGCCTATGGCACCTTCCCCGGATTCTATGCAGGGAGAAAGGGAGGAGGACCCCCCGGCTCGTTTGACCCCCATGAGTGCCAGGCTGCGTCTGCGTCGGGGAGGGGGGAGTGAGGACGGCAAGTGGGAGGCTCAGGCTTTCCCACTTCGCTCAGTGGGGGATCAGATGCAATACTGGCCATTCTCAGCCTCAGATTTGTACAATTGGAAAACCCATAACCCGCCTTTTTCTCAAGACCCACAGGCTTTGACAGGATTAATTGAATCTATTTTTTTAACCCACCAACCGACTTGGGATGACTGCCAGCAGCTCCTGCAGGCTCTCCTGACCATGGAGGAGAGACAGCAAGTTCTCATGGAGGCTCGGAAAAATGTTCCGGGGGACAACGGTCAACCCACCCAGCTGCCAAATGAGATTGATGCAGCATTCCCATTGACTAGAGCAGATTGGGATTTCAGTACGGCAGCCGGTAGGGAACGACTTCGTCTCTATTGCCAGATTCTCCTGACAGGTCTCAGAGGGGCAGGGAGATGCCCCACTAATTTGGCTAAGGTACGTGCCATAACCCAAGGTAATGAAGAAACCCCGGCGGGGTTTCTGGAGAGGTTAATGGAGGGATACCGAATGTACACCCCGTTTGACCCCCAGGCCCCTGACCGACAGTCGGATGTAATAATGTCTTTCATTGGCCAATCGGCCCCAGACATCCGAACGCGGCTGCAGAGGCTGGAGGGCCTACAGGGCTGTACATTGCAGGACCTCCTAAAAGAAGCAGAGAGAATTTTTAATAAGAGAGAAACTAAGGAGGAAAAAGAGGAAAGAATGCAGAAGGAACAGGATCAGAGAGATAAAAAGAAAAATAAGGAACTAGCTAAAATCTTGGTCACCGCAGTAAACAAATCAAATAGACAAGATAGGTCAGATTATGGTAGAGGTCAGACAGGGAAATACCCAGGAGACAATAATAGACCGCGGATAGGACGAGACCAGTGTGTGTATTGCAAGGAGAAAGGACACTGGGCCAGGGACTGTCCAAATAAAAATGCCACCAGAAGAAAAAAGGAGACAGACATTCCAGTCCTTCACCTGGAGGAGGACGATGACTAGGGGGGTCAGGGCCAGGAGCCTCCCCCTGAGCCCCGGGTAACCTTGAGAGTGGGAGGCAGGCCAGTCACATTCCTAGTGGACACCGGAGCTCAGCACTCTGTCTTAAACAAAAATATTGGCCCCCTTAGCTCAAAAACTTCATTTGTCCAGGGAGCGACTGGAGGAAAAATGTACCAATGGACCAGAGAACGCCAGGTAGACCTGGGCCACCGGCCGAGTCACCCACTCATTTCTCCTAGTACCAGACTGTCCATACCCCTTACTAGGAAGAGACCTACTATCCAAAGTGGGAGCCCAGATCCACTTCCAGAAGGAAGGGGCCTCATTAGCAGACCCTAGGGGGCGTCCCCTACAAGTATTGACTCTTCAATTGGAAGATGAACATCATCTATATGACAGAAAGGAAATAGAGGCCCCGCTAGCCTCTAGTGGATAGAAAAATTTCCGGGTTCCTGGGCAGAGACCGGAGGAATAGGATTAGCAATTCAGCATCCACCCATAATAGTAAATGTAAAGCCTACGGCTAAACCAATATCTGTACGGCAGTACCCTATGACCAAGGAAGCAAAGGATGGGATTCAGCCCCACATTAAGAGACTGTTGGACTTGGGAATATTAAAGCCTTGCCAATCCCCCTGGAACACACCCTTACTGCCGGTACGGAAACCAGGCACCAATGACTTCCGACCTGTGCAGGACTTACGCGAGGTAAATCGTCGGGTTGAAGACATTCACCCGACAGTGCCAAATCCGTACAACTTGCTAAGTACCTTGCCCCCGTCACGCACCTGGTATACGGTGTTAGATTTGAAAGATGCTTTCTTTTGTCTGAGGTTGAGCCCCCAGAGCCAACCCTTGTTTGCCTTCGAGTGGAAGGACCCGGAGACTGGATTTTCAGGGCAATTGACTTGGACAAGACTTCCTCAAGGATTTAAAAATTCACCCACACTATTTGATGAGGCCTTACATCATGACTTGGCAAGCTTCAGGGTGAGTAACCCTCAATGGACTCTCTTACAGTACGTGGATGACTTACTCCTGGCAGCAGAAACCGAAGCAGACTGTAAACAAGGTACGGAATCCCTGCTCCAAAGGCTAGGTGAGCTGGGATATCGCGCCTCTGATAAAAAGGCCCAACTATGTGCCCGACAGGTAGTCTACCTGGGCTATAAATTGGAAGGGGGCAGGAGGTGGCCAACGGAGGGGCGTAAACAGGCGGTGGCACTTATACCCCCACCCAAAAACCCACGCCAGTTGAGGGAATTTTTGGGGAGCGGCCGGCTTCTGTCGCCTGTGGATTCCTGGGTTTGCAGAAATTGCGGCCTCCCTATATCCCCTCACGAGGGTCAATTCCCCCTACATATGGGGAGAAGAACAGCAACTGGCCTTTGATAGACTGAAAAAGGCCCTCTTGGAAGCCCCCGCACTGAGCCTGCCTGACCCCAACAAGCCATTTACCCTCTATATAGACGAAAGAGGGGGGATTGCAAAGGGAGTCCTGACCCAAAAATTGGGACCTTGGAAGAGGCCGGTGGCCTATTTCTCAAAGAAATTGGACAGTGTCACCTCTGGGTGGCCTCCATGTCTCTGCATGATAGCGGCAGTGGCCATGATTGTAAAAGACTCTGACAAACTGACATTGGGACAGCCGCTGACCGTAGTGACGTCTCATGCCATTGAGACGGTCATACGTCAGCCACCTGATCGATGGCTATCAAATGCCAGAGTTACCCACTACCAGGCAATGTTGCTCAACCCCGAGCGCATCCGGTTTGGAACGACAGCCTCTCTCAACCTCGCCACTCTGCTGCCGGAACCAGGAGGCCAAACGCAGGTCAGCCATAACTGCCAACAGGTGTTGGCCGAAGTCCATGGGGCCCATGAGGACTTGACAGATCAGCCCCTGCCAGATGCAGAGTACACCTGGTATACGGATGGCAGCAGCTTCCTCCATCAAGGTGAGAGGAGGGCAGGGGTTGGCGGTGGTCGATGGGAAGGCTGTTGTTTGGGCCTCTGCCTTGCCACCAGGCACTTCAGCACAGAAAGCTGAGTTGATAGCGCTAACTCAGGCCCTAGAGCAGGCAAAAGGAAAGAGGGTAAACATTTATACGGACAGTCGGTACGCCTTTGCCACTGCACATGTGCATGGTGAAATATATAAGAGAAGGGGATTGCTGACTTCAGGAGGCAGAGAAATCAAAAATAAGCAGGAGATCCTAGACCTCCTACAAGCCCTCTTCCTGCCAAAGAAGGTGAGCATCATGCATTGCCCAGGCCACCAGAAAGGAGAGGACCCGGTGGCACAGGGTAACCGGATGGCAGATGAGGTGGCCAGGACCAGCGCCCTGGGTAGCAGTGTGTTAAACATTGACGCGCAGGATTCCCCCAGCCGGCAACAGGGATGGACTTATACGGAACAGGATGTGGCAGCCATACAAAAGTTAGGGGGAACATATGATGAGGCCACTAAAAATTGGAAAATACAGGACAAAATTGTGTTGCCAAAAAAAGAAACTAGGAGACTAGTGCAAGATCTACACAGATGGACACACCTAGGGTATAAGAAACTAAAAGCCTTGCTGGATAGGGAGGAGATTTCTCATTTTTTATTGGGACTGGATACAGTGGTAAAACAAACCATAGAGGCCTGCATCCCATGCGCCAAGGTGAATCCCAGATGTTCTAAAATACCTGAAGGAGTACGAATATGGGGAACTAGGCCTGGAGTCAATTGGGAGGTAGATTTCACCGAGGTCTGCCCAAGCAAATATGGAATTAAGTTCCTTCTAGTGTTCATAGACACCTTTTCCAGTTGGCCTGAAGCATTCCCAGTGAAGAAGGAGACGGCACAAGTCGTGGTTAAGAAACTATTAGAAGAAATCTTCCCGTGGTTCGGCCTACCTAAGGTATTGGGGTCGGACAATGGGCCCGCCTTCGTCTCCCGGGTAAGTCAGTTGGTGGCCAACGTGCTGGGGATTGATTGGAAATTGCATTGTGCGTATAGACTCCAGAGTTCAGGCCAGGTAGAACGTATGAACAGGACAATTAAAGAGACCTTGACTAAATTAATAGTGGAGACTGGCACTAGAGACTGGGTCGAATTGCTGCCGATGGCCTTGTTTAGGGCCCGTAACACACCTTCTGTATGCGGGTTAACACCCTATGAAATATTGTATGGAGAGCCTCCACCCGCAGCAGATTTGTTGGGACCCAGTATTGACTCTTTTGCAACATCCCCTACTTTGCAGACTCACTTCCGTGCCTTGCAGCTGATTCACAAGCATATAGGGAAGCAGCTGACTGCCGCGTATCGGTCCAAGTGCCCCATGCTCCCACACTCGTTCCAGATTGGGGTCGCCGTCTACATCCGCCGGCACCAGATTAAGACGCTTGAGCTGCGCTGGAAAGGACCTTACACGGTACTGCTGACCACACCAACGGCGATAAAGGTGGACAGGATCGCCGCTTGGATTCACGTGTCGCACGTCAAGAAGGCGGTAGCCAAACAGAATCAAGAGACCGACAGCCCTGCCAATGAGCCAGCACCAGAATGGAGACTACAGCGCACTCAAAATCCCCTCAAGATAAGACTTTTAAAAACTGTTTAGTATTATTGTATATGACCCTACTACCTTGTAGCCTGGCTGTGCGAAACCCACATATTCCTCAAACCCTCACGTGGCAGGTACTGTCAACTACTGGGAGGGAGGCATGGAGCACAACCTCCATAGCGCCACTGGGCTCATGGTGGCCCTCCCTTTACCCGGATGTTTGTCAATTGGCCGTAGGACTAGACACTTGGGACATACCAGACTTGGGGGACTTAAAAAGCACCAACGACAACAGAGCACAGGGTATAGGGAGTAATCCATCGCTCATGTCAGATGCGGGGTGTGGGTGGAAAAGTAAAAGGTGCCGCTTACGGCAACATGAGTTTCATGTGTGCCCCAAGGATGGTAGAAGCCGGAGCTTAGGTGGCGATGTGGTGGGCCAGAGTCCTTGTACTGTAAAGCTTGGGGATGTGAGACTACGGGTCATGCATATTGGAAACCCTCCTCTAGCTGGGATTGGATAACTGCACACCATAACTTCACCCCAAAGGGAGTACAAGGGTGTGATAAAAACCCTAATTTGTGTAGTAAGAGTCAACCCGAGTGTAATCCTCTTAACATCACCTTTACTAGTAGGGGCCGAGACCCAAACACCGTCACTGAGTGGATGAAGGGCAGGACCTGGGGTTAAGGTATTATGCTTCTGGCGGTGATTTCGGACTCTGGTTCACTGTAAAACTCCGGGCCACACTGACCAACTCGGTCACCGTGGGTCCAAATCAGAAGTTAGGGCCGGTGTTCAGACCAATAGCTAAACCACCGGTTGCTGATCGAGTCCCAGTGAGACTGCCAAATCCCTCTGTTGTCAGTGGGGAGAAAAGGGTATCCACCGAGACCCCGCAAATCGAGCAGAAAGGGACTAGTCGCCGTCCCCCAGTGTCTTCACCCTCTCCCTCTTTGACGCCTCAAGAGGGCAGGGCCAGTGCGGACCAGCCAGGACCATCTAGTTTTGAGAATCTGTACAGCCTAGTGGCAGGAGCATTATCTGCACTAAACAATACCAACCCTAACCTGACTAAGTCATGCCGGCTATGCATGGCCATCAGCTCCCCTTACTATGAAGGGTTTGCCACAAATGCTACCTATTACCAGTCTAGTCTCCATGTCCAATGCACCCTCCAACCTGCTCTGACATTAACTGAGGTCTCGGGGGCTGGCACTTGCGTAGGACACCCACCCTCCTCCCACAGACACCTCTGCACCACCACTAATAATACTAAACTGAACTCGGACGAATACCTGATACCACCTGACGGTTTGTGGTGGGCGTGCTCACAGGGGCTCACCTCCTGCATGTCAGCTCATGTTTTGAGTCAGACCAATGATTTCTGTGTCCTAGTCCAAGTGCTCCCTAAAGTAACATGCCACCCTAACTCGACATTGTCGTGAGGTGGTGACAGCGGTAACATTGGGAATGTTGCTTGCTGCTGGGGTGGCGGCTGGAGTAGGTACAGGGACTACTGCACTCATTCAGGGAGATGCTAAACTGGTAGCTCTTCAAAAGGCTGTAGACCAAGACATTCGAGACTTACAAAAAAGTGTTTTAGACCTACAAGAGTCTCTTACTTCCCTGTCTGAGGTGGCCTTGCAAAACAGGAGGGGCTTAGAACTACTGTTTATGAAGGAAGGAGGCTTGTGTGCTGCTCTAGGGGAAGAGTGCTATTTTTATGTTGATCATTCAGGCGTGGTTAAAAACACCATGAAAAAGTTAGAGGAAAGGCTCAACCAACGGAAAAGGGAACGAGATGCGGCCCAAGGATGGTTTGAAGGATGGTACAATAAGTCCCCTTGGCTAACTACTTTACTTTCCACTATTACAGGCCCCTTAATCATACTTCTCTTAATCCTAACCTTCGGGCCCTGCATTCTCAATAGGCTTCTTCAATTCATCTGAGATAGGTTATCTATCACTCAGGCACTAATACTAACCCAGCAATATCAGAGCCTAAAAACAGAAGATACCACGGAGACAGGTTACGGAAACACGAGTGTCCCCTAAAATTTTAAGATTAAAATTAGTACAAAAAGAAGAGGAGGGAATATAAGACCCCTGCTAAAAGTAAATATTAAAATAATTTTAGCAAGGGTTAAAAAGTTTGGCTGCTGACAGTAGCCATTCCTTAAGATAACTGTGTCTCCACCTGCCTGCAGAATAACCTTGGGAAACTGCCTTGTGAAACTGCTCTGTGTAACTGTCTCACGCGATAACATTTGCAGGAGTCCGGAAAAGAGTTACAATAAGGTTCTGTACTGCCATCCTCGTCCTTGCTTGCTTCAGCTGATAAGAAGAAACTGCCCACGACCCCCTTCCTAAGCCCCTTACCTAGCAACCATTAACTTACCCAATAAAATGCTAGTGTAACCTGTAGCTTGCCCAATAGAGTTGTAACACAATTAAGTATGCTAATACTGTGGTTTTTAGTTTTAAATACTCTGTAAAGCTATTGTTCGGGGCCGCTCTCTCTCCCTGCACCCTACCAGAGGGTGCTGCTGAGACGGCCCATTTGCAAATGAAATAAACTTTCCTCTTGCCTTTGCATCGATTGGAGTGGAGTCTGTGTTTCTGGGGTCCGGTTTGTGGGACGCCTGCTTAAGGGGTCTTACAATAGAAAGCGGGGAGCTGAGAAACTGGTTGGAGACTTGTAGCTCGATGTTCATTTCTGAGAAGTCCTTGGAAATGACCACAATGAATGTTAGGTCCACAGCCATTTTTTATCAGTGAGCTCTCTGACAAGTTTTCCTTATATCAGGCTTGAATTCAGTCCTTGAAACCTTAGGAACATGTTCCATGACTCAACCATCATGCTTCACAGTGATAAACAAGATCACTGTATTCAGAATCAAGACCATTAAGGAACTCATTAAACAGGCAGCAGCTGGTTTTTAACAAAATTTATGGCATTGGCCGTAGTAAGCCACAGTTTACTAGGCTAATCCTCCGCCTGCGGCACCAGCACCCCAGGTTCTAGTCCCGGTTGGGGCGCCGGATTCTGTCCCAGTTGCCCCTCTTCCAGTCCAGCTCTCTGCTGTGGCCCAGGAGTGCAGTGGGTCCTTGGGCCCTGCACCCCATGGGAGACCAGAAGCACCTGGCTCCTGGCTTTGGATCAGCATGGTACACCAGCCTTAGTGGCCATTTCAGGGGCAAACCAATGGAGGGAGGACCTTTCTCTCTATCTCTCTCTCACACTGTCTAACTGCCTGTCAAAAAAATAAAATTTATGGCATCACATTGTTGAGGTACTGCAATTGCACACAGAGAATTTCTTGGTGCATGGTTTATTGGCAAATGATTAAATCACCCAAAGCAAGATACTGGCAATGCACCTTTCTTATTAATTTTTGCTTTGTTATTATTTTTAGATTTTAATTAATTTTTAACAGTCAGTATAGTTCATAGATGAAATCTAATAAAAGGATGAAATTTTACTTCTCCCTCCCTTCCTTCCCCTCTTTTCTCTTTCTTTTTTCTTTCTTTCCTTCCTTCCTTTTTCCTTCTTTCTTTTGTGGCTTTTGAGATAACGTATTTTTTCTTGGGCCTGTTCCTGTGGAATGCATGAAATCTCTTTTCTTTACAGTGATAAAAAACTAAAAACAAAGGTGTTTACATTTAAAAAAATTGCATTACAGCCATGGCTTAATGCTTCACCAAGGAACAACTTTAACCAGTAAAAGGCAAAAGACTAGTTCAGAGAGACTATAGGCAATGGTATAAATAATAATTGAATGGAAAACTGAGCAGTTCACCCATATACAGAAAATTTTGAAGCAATCACAGATCATTGAACCTATAGTAATATAACTTTCTTAACCACTAGTTTAAAAAAAAGCATAAAACAAGGTTTAATAAAAATATTTGCAGGGCTGGTGCTGTGGTATATTAGATAAAACTGCTATATATATATTAATGTTAACCATCACAAAATATGCCAAACACCAGAGTAAGGGAAAGGGTTTATTGGGGAACACCCAACAGACCGGAGTGAAGGGGTGGCAAAGGAAAAAGAGACTGTGTGTCTGGGATGGGGGTCTAATATAGTTTTTCCAGGGGGTGGGCTGTGAGGTTGACTGTGGACAGGGGTTCTGATGTGGGTAGGGTGGCTGGGACCAGGTTATCTTGAGAGAGGAATAGTAAAAAGGGAGGCAAAGGTGAACTGGAGGACACGGCCATAGTCTGAAGGGTAAAAACCACCTGAGCACCAAAACGGTTGAGTGTGTCTCTCCCCAAGAGGGAGGTGGGGCAATGAGGTATAACAAGGAAAGAATGGGAGAAGGGTAACATATTAATTAGGCAGAGCAGTTTGGGAGTCTGTTAAGGTCTATAAGGCTTTTCTGTACTGCAGTCAAAAACAATGAAATCCAGTCATTTGCAACAAGATGGAGGAATCTGGAAAACATTATGCTGGGTGAATTAAGCCAGTCCCAAAGAGAAAAATATCATATGTTCTCTCTGATCAGTGACAACTAACTGAGCACGAAAGGGGAAATCTATTGAAGTGAAATGGAAACTATGAGAAACAGAGACTTGATTAGCTTTTGTCCTGACTGTTGATGTACAATGTAATACTTTATCCATTTTAGTATTTTTTTTGTTCTAGTACTGGTGGTTGAACTCTGTAATAAACACACAATTATTCTTAGGTGTTTAAATTTTAACTGAAAAGTGATCCCTGTTAAATATATGAGTGGGAATAAGAGAGGAGGAGATGTACAATTCGGGACATGCTCAATTAGACTTGCCCCAAATGGTGGAGTTAGAAATGTGCCAGGGTATTCCAATACAACCCCCTCAAGGTGGTATGTACCAATGCCATTTCACTAGTTCATGTGATCAATTTCAGTTCACAATTGATCACACTGATAGGTCTAAGAGTCAAAGGGATCACACAATCAAGACTAGTGTCTGCTAATACTAACTGCTAGAATCAAAAAGGGAGAGAACAATACATCATCGGAATTGGGATACACAGTAGACTCATAGAATGGCAGATGTCCTAAATAGCACTCTGGCCTCAGAATCAGCCCTTAAGGCATTTGGATCTGCCTGTAGAGCCTATGAGAGCATTTTAGGCATATAAAAAAAGAAGACCTAAATGAAAGATCTCTGTGAGTGAGATCCCAGTGGAAAGAACGGGGCCATCAGAGAAGGAGGTACCTTTCTCTGAAGGGAGGAGAGGACTCCCACTTTGACTATGACCCTGTCAGAATAAGATCAAAGTCAGTGAACTCAAAAGGCCTCCATAGCCTTGGCAATTCATGACTAGAGCCTGGGAAGATTACTGACGCCATAAACAAGTGTGTCAAATTATTCAATCAATAATAGGAGTCACTGTGTATTTACTTCTGATGTGGGATTTGTCCTTAATGGGTTGTCCAATGTGTAGTGATGCTATAACTAGTACTGAAACAGTATTTTTACACTTTGTGTTTCTGTGTGGGTGCAAACTGATGAAATCTTTACTTAATATATACTAAATCGATCTGTATATAAAGATAATTGAAAATGAATCTTGATGTGAATGGACTGGAAGAGGGAGTGGGAGATGGGGGAGGTGCGAGTGGGAGGGAAATTATGGGGGGGAGGAAGCCATTGTAAAATTTATATTTACTAAATAAAAAAAATTTTTTTAAAAAGAGACTGTCTTTCCAATGAGAGATTTTATTGCTGACACACCAGGGTTTTTTTATTTTTTTTATTTTTTTTACTTTTTTTATTTTTGACAGGCAGAGTGGACAGTGAGAGAGAGACAGAGAGAAAGGTCTTCCTTTTGCCGTTGGTTCACCCTCCAATGGCCACCGTGGTAGCGTGCTGCAGCCGGCGCACTGCGCTGATCCGATGGCAGGAGCCAGGTGCTTCTCCTGGTCTCCCATGGGGTGCAGGGCACAAGCACTTGGGCCATCCTCCACTGCACTCCCTGGCCACAGCAGAGAGCAGGCCTGGAAGAGGGGCAACCAGGACAGGATCCGTGCCCCGACCAGAACTAGAACCGGGTGTGCCGGCGCCACAAGGTGGAGGATTAGCCTAGTGAGCCGCGTCGCCGGCCTAGGTTTTTTTATTTTTTATCACACTACTCATCAGCATGCTCATTGAGGTCAATACACTTATCAATATTAATATACTTATGCATCTATACTATTTAATACACTTGTCAATAAACTTGACACCACTACTTAACCATGGCTTAACTACTTAACTTAGCTACTTAGCTTAACGTAACTACTTAGCTTAACATAACTACTTATCTTCTACTTAATTTACTTACTGTAATACTTAACTATTAGAGTAGCACAATCTCCTTAATGACTAGAGGGCTATGGAATCAATACCATTAATATCAATATCAATAATACAACTTGAACTTATTCATTAATCCACAGATCACAGTATACAATTAAAGTAATTTTGAGGGCTATCCAATTATAATAGTGTATGTACATCAAGGTCTCTAAAATTATTTGAAGATACCTTGCATAGGGTCAAAACTTAGGGTCAAAGCATAGTTATATTATATTACACATGACTAACACTACTTGTAAAAGCTGTGTTTTCTTTTTTTTTTTTTTGACAGGCAGAGTGGACAGTGAGAGAGAGAGACAGACAGAGAGAACGGTCTTCCTTTTTGCCGTTGGTTCACTCTCCAATGGCTGCTGTGGCCGGTGCATCTCACTGATCCGAAGCCAGGAGTCAGGTGCTTCTCCTGGTCTCCCATGCGGGTGCAGGGCCCAAGGACTTGGGCCATCCTCCACTGCCTTCCTGGGCCATGGCAGAGAGCTGGCCTGGAAGAGGGGCAACTGGGATAGAATCTGGCACCCCAACCGGGACTAGAACCCGGTGTGCCGGTGCCGCAAGGTGGAGGATTAGCCTGTTAAGCCATGGCACCGGCCAAAAGCTGTGTTTTCAAGGCTCATATCATGGTCACGACTAAGAGTGTCAGTGTTCAAGGTCCAGAGGACCATGTCTCGGCAGAGACAGATCTTGGGTCAGTCACTTACAGGCAGGAAGTCATGGGAAGGCTGTCACTCTGGGCAGTAGGCTCAAAGTTACCAGGTGGACGGCCAGGCGAGAAGTTGGGGAGGTCCCCTGCTGAGAGGCCTGGTCCAGCTCTGTGGACAGGTCTGGCAGCAGGCTGATAAGGACTCCAGGCAATGCTGTGAGGCGGTATCCTGGCTGGTCAGGCACGGTGGCAAGGCAGCAATGCAGCAGCTCTACTGGCCTCTTGATCCTGTTGTCACCTTGTGCTGTGTAGCAAAATCTAGTGAGCTGGCTCTTCAGCTCCAAGTGCAAGGAGATCCAGAGGTTCACATGCACTGGGCCCATGCACACACACACACCCACAGGCAGTGGAGTTACAGCTCAGGGACAGCTCTCCAGGTTGGCTTGTGCCATTACCTGCTCCATGCAGAGTAACGGGCTGCCTCTTCAGCTCCAGATGTGTGGAGATCCAGAGGTTCACACATACCAGGCCATGATCCCCAAGAGTATGGAGAGTGGTGCAAGGGCTTCCCCTTTTTATCCTCATTTTCCAGCAGTCCTCCAGCTTGCCATCCTCCAACTTATTGTCCAATCAATGCTGTTCTCACCTTTCTTGCAGTTGTTTGAACGGTCCAGTCAGTGTGGGTAGGAGGGCATTGTCCATAGCACACTGTTATCTGACTGACCAGAGATGTCTGCTTGGTGTGATTAGGGGTGTCTCCCTAACAGCTGTTAGGCATTGCCTCAGCTCCTGACTTATTATGAATAATTCCACTTTACTTTTATTTTGTGGCCAGTGGTAACTTTTTAACTCAATGTTTTACTGTGGTGTTTCCACAGTTCACCTCCTTTCCAAGTAAGCAGTGATCAGTGACTCTTTTTGAGACTTATGTGGGTTTCCCCATAGTTCAGTCTGTTGAAATCTTTACTTAGTATAAACTAAGTTGATCTTCTGTATATAAAGATAATTGAAAATGAATCTGGAGGAAGAATGGGATGGGAGAGGAAGTGGTAGTTGGGTAGGTTATAGGTGGGAGGGAGGTTATGGGGGGAAAGCCACTATAATCTAAAAGTTGTACTTTGGAAATTTATATTTATTAAATAAAAGTTTTAAAAAAAGGTTTCCTGGTAGAATATGGATGTCCTTAATGGACTTATAGGGAGTGCTACCTGGAATTTTATGACTTCTAGTTATTTATCCTGAAGATGATGTCTTCTTAAACAGTAGCTTGAATCCCTGGGAGGCTTTACATGAGCAATTATTCTCACTATTTTCAGGCAAAGGGTTGTCTTATATAGTCACATATTCAGGGACTGAAGAGATCCAGACTTATACTCTAGCATGATGGGTCCAGCCATCATGGCCTACAACATTTACTGCAGAAGTAATGGATAGATAGCATGAAAGGTACCTTCCAGGATTCAGAGAGAGAAGGAAAGTGGCTAAAGAGGACTTTTATTAATACCAAGTCTCCAGGATTGAATTTCAGCCTTCTAAAGTTCTAAGCAGTTTTTCAGGCAATTGCAAAAGAGTTTATTGGAACATAGCCAATTTGACTACAAATTTAACAAAATTAATGATTTGCTCTGTATTAGATCATTAGCAAGAAAGTTTTACCATATCACTTCTTTAAAGAGCTTAGGCCTAAATCTGAAGGGAGCAGTTTTAATGTGAATTTTTGTTATCAGTTTCAGATTTACTGAGGGAGGTGATTCTTCTGAGATAGCCTCCTCAGATGTCATTAAAGGATATCATTTGTCTTTTCTACCTTCACTGAGGTTTGGGATCATCATGCACAACAGAGATGGTATTGTAGTTAACATTCCCCTCCAAAGGCCAGTTTTCTGATGCAAAACTATTGGGCATTTTTTTAATTTAACCTCTGCGGTTCAAGGCTGGTGCTGTGGCATAGCAGGTTAAGTTGCCATCTGCAGTGCCAGCATCCCATATGGGCACTTGTTTCTGTCCCAACTGCTCCATATGCAACCCAACTCCCTTCTAATACACTGCAAAATCAGTGAAAGATGGCCCAAATGATTGGACCCCAGTACCCACATGTGAGACCCAGAATAAGCTCCTAGATCCTGGCTGTGGACTGGCTCAGCCCTGGGCATTGATCCACGTGGGGAGTGAACCAGCAGATGAAGTATCTGTCTCTATCTCTCCCTTTTTCTATGTAACTCTACCTTTTAAATAAATAAATAAATAAATAAATAAATAAATAAATAAATAAATAAATAAATCTTTTTTTAAAAGAATAAGCTCTGGGGTAAAGGAATCTTAATGTCTAAGGATACATTTCAAAAGAATGTTGGGTTCCAAGATGGCTGAGTAGGGAGGGAGCTTACTGCTCTAGTCCAGGAGAAGATATTTTTTAAAAAGTGGAGATATCATGGTCTCAGGGAAGAGTTATGGAAAAAAATGGCAGAGGAAACTCTACCAAAAGTAGAGGGATGCAGTGGACCTACCTGGGGGGAATGGGTGCCCATGGTTCAGGACTCCAATAGCTGAGAGCCTATGCACCAGTGCTGGAAAGTGAGGTGAGAGAAGACTGCAGTAGCCCATGTCAATGGTGAAAAATGACAGAAAGAGTCTAGAGAGAATAAAGCTTAAAGCTTCATGGGGAAAAGTGTATCAGCCAAACTAGAGGAGAAAATAAAGGATGGGATGGACATGTTTCCCTCCATTACTTTACAAAGGTGTACTGTTACAAGCCGACAGAGCAGGTGCCATTTTGAACATACATAACAGCTGTTCCCTGCCACTAGCTGAGAAGAGACTCCTGACTCTGGTGGGGAGAACTAGCAAGAAGCTAGGAGCTTGTGAATATGTGAAGCTTCTGAACTGAAACAGGAAAAAACTGAAGAATATTGGAGGAATCACAATGTGGCTGAGACTTTGAGAAATCTCACTGGGAAATGCCACAAGCTTGGGGATTTCTGGTTACCTGGTGAGAGATATTGTTGGAGAATCTGAACTTATACTGAGGACTGCACAGATCCTTTTTGTGGTCCTTGGGACAGAGAAGATGAATATTTTACCCACTGGGGCTAGCACACAGGCAGTGGTCTCCACTGAGGAGAGGAGCTCAGCTGAACAGGATGTACCTCCCTTCTGATTTAACAAAATAAAGAGACAGAGAGAGAGAGACAGAGACAGAGACAGAGACAGAGAGACAGAGAGAGACAGAGAGAGAGACAGGTTGAGATTTACTATGCCAAACTTGAATGTGTCACTGTAGGCATAGCTTTAAGCCTGGAGAACTGAACAGAGTGTTTTGGCCACACCCACTTCAAGCCTCTAGAGATTCACTGAAAGCAGACTGTCCACTTATCTACAGTTTAGTACAACAATAAAATATTTCAAAGCAAGAAAAAAAAGAAGAAACCAATGAGTATCTTCCCAAATATACAATGCACAAAGCCAAGAAACAAGAGTAAGGAAAACAACATGATGCTTCAAAAGAACTTTACAATACATACTAGGTTGTGAAGACAATGAGATAGAAAAAATGCAAGATATGGAATATGGTAGAATGAGGTGAAAAGGTCATGACGAGAGGCCACTGAGGTGAAAAAGTCATGCCAAGATGGCCGCTGACATCGGAAACTGCCTGGCAACAGGCCATAATTGGATGGCTTCGGAAACCACATGACAACACAGGAAACCACATGACAGCAGAGCCTGACTGACAGCAGGCCATGATTGGATGGTTTCAGAAACTGCCTGGCAACAAGAGCCTGACTGGCAACAGGCTGGGACTGGATGGCTTTGGAAACTGCCTGGCAACAGGCTGTGATTGGTTGGGGCATAGACAGCCCCTTGACCAGATCGGCTGGTCTTGGCTATATAAGCTGTTGTATCACCTGAAATAAACGAGTCTGCGGGCTGCTCGCCTCAAGCCTGCTTTCGCCTGACTCCCGGGGTCTGTGTGGTGACTCCGCACCTCCTGCCCCCACCACGCTCCTCCTCTCAGAAAGGAACCCCCTGCAACATTGTTGAGAAATCAACTGCAACAATGGAACTCAAAAAAATTGATCATAAAATTACACAGAAGTAATCAAGAGCAAGTGCATGAACTACAGAAATCCAATTCAGGACATGAAAGAAAATTTCCTGACATTGAGATCTTAGTGAGGAATCAAAATGGAATGAAGAATTCAATAGAACATGACATTGAGATCTTAAAGAGAAATCAAAATGAAATGAAGAATTCCATAGAACAAATAAAAAACACAGAGGAGAGGCTTAAAAAAATAATCAGTGAGGCAAAAAGACACAATATTGGACTTAGAAGACAGAGCACAGGACAGTATACATTCAAACGAAAGACAAGAGAGGAAAATAAAAAACTAAAAAAAACTGTTGGGAATCTACAGGATATTATTAAAAAAACACCATTTGGGTTCTAGGAGTTCATGAAGGCATGGAGAGGAAGGACTAGGAGGCCTCTTTGATGAAATAACAGCAGAAAACTTCCAAGAGAGAAATAAAGGGATGTCCAAGTTCAGGAAGCACACAGAACACCCAATAGACATGACCAGAAAAGATCCTTGCCATGACACATTGTAATCAAACTCACCGCAGTGAAACATAAAAGATTCTAAAATGTGCAGGAGAGGAACACCAGATTACTTTCAGAGGATCGCAGTAGAATTTCCGTTAGAAACCCTGAAGGCTAGGAGAGAATGATGAGATACATATAGTCTAAGTCTTAAGAGAAAAAACTATCATCTCAGAATATTAAACCATGCAAAACCCTCATTTGAGAATGAAGGTGAAATCAAGACTTCATACCAAACAGAAATTGAAAGAATTTGTCACCATCCATCTAGCCCTGGAAAAGATCCTTAAGGAAGTGTTGCTCACAGAAGCACAGAAACATGGTCATCATTATGAAAAAGGTAAGGAACAACATATCTCAGTGTAAGATCAAAGGAAATTCAAAGTATAAATTGGGAATACTTTTGGGGAAAATGGCAGGGCAAGTTCATTACTTACCAATAATCACCTTGAATGTAAATGGCCTCAACTCTCCAGTTAAAAGACACAGGCTGGCTGAATGGATTAAAAAACAAAGCACATCTATTTGCTGCCTACAAGAAACACTTCTCACCAACAAAGACACACACAGACTGTATATTCATGTAATTCATTTAGCTATAAGTTAAAAGGCATTGGGCAAAGATTTCACACACAAAAAAAAATTGGAACAAGAACCTCCAAAATTCACCTTCCAATGATTAATCTTGAGGGAAGTCTCAAGTTTTATGATGTTCTGTAGTCTCATAAAAGGTTAAAGCAGGCTTTTAAAAAGTTTTTAAAAAAGGTTAAAGAAAGGAAATGCTTAATGAAGAAAAAATTTAAGTACTTCTCTGACAATCCAGGAACCAGAACTGATATTTGATCAGAGTGCACTGTGGCTTCTTCTTTGCAGAATTGACCTCTGGAAGACCTTCAAAGAAAATTTTCAGTTCAAAACATTTGATGAAGTTGTTATAAGAGTTATTGCCTCAAAGAGCTCTGATATTCCTTCAGGGCCTACTGGCAACATAAAGTCCATTAACACATGACTTCCTTTTATTTGTGCTAATCCTTCTAGCAAGTAGTTTCTTTGCCCTTATCTCCTTCATGAACAAACTTTCCCTTTCTTTCTTCCCTGGCTGACTGCAAAATTTTCAAATATTTTTGCTATGTTCCTTTTTACTCATTATTCTCACTGAAAATTTCAAGATAAGGGCAAAAATGAGCCAACCAAGTAAAAACTACAATTTATTGCCACTTTGTAACAAATACTGTAGGAGTTGGAGTCTTCTGTACTCTGGCTGCTTGCTTGCCTGCTATGCTCCCCTGGAATTGATGACCTCCTGCCCCCTCACCAGCTCCCCTGGGATTTATGGCCCGATGCTTCTGGCCAGTTCTTCCCTGTGCCATCCCCTTTGTGTGGCCTTCCCGCCACATAATGTATATGGTCTTTACGTTTAAATGAACCAATGAACATGTCAGTTCCCAATACCTTGCCATATAGAGAGTAAGAAGGTAACCTATGTAGGAGATGACCTGCACCCTTGTAAGTGTTAGGCTATAAAAACCTCTCTTATACAATGAAAGGGCCTTTTGCCTGTGCACTGCTAAAGGGCTGTGTGCGAAAGGGGGTCCCAGCTGGCTGGTAAGAAATAAACCTCTGATTTTGCATCGCAAATGTACCTTGTGCATTGATTGAGAAATTCGGAGTCAACATATGGGGGCTCGTGCAGGATTGTTCCAGTTGATGCACAATTCATAGTGTGGGAGGTTTATCCAAATTTTTATGGAGCTCCATCAGAGGTCACAGGCACCAGGTAGGTTTGCAGAGAACAGGGGCATAGGGGTGAGGTAACAGGCAGACTTGCTGGAGAGCCTCCCCCTACAGGTCTGGGTGGGATGAGGTAACAGGCAGACTTGCTGGAGAGCCCATCCCAATCAACAAGGAGATGTCTCCGTTGAGCTGGTCCTCAGTGTAGATGGAAGGTGACCGAGGAAAATCTGTACTGGAAAGGAATTTTGTGTTCTCTAGGTGAATCTTTTGGTACCAGTTTATGAGGGTCATTCCCCCAAATCAGTGACTCTTGCATGGCAGGCAAGAGTTCCTCCTAGACCCGGTGCAGACCATCTGGGCAATTTGTTATTTTGCAGCTGCAATTTTGTATCTGTGTGTCTTCTGTGTTGTGTGTTAATACTAACCTTTCTTAAAATGGGATAACATGCAAGCTCCCCTCTCCCCCTTGTTACCAACCCTTTTTCTGAGCTCTGATCTAGGGAGAATGACCTGTCTGTAGTGGTGAAGAAAGGTAAGTTAATAACACTGTGGTGCAGAGTGGCCCGCTCTTGGAATCAGATGGACAGCTGAAGGGAGTTTTGATTTGATCTTGCTGACCAAAGTGAAAGAAAAGCTTCTATCAGATGAGGGGAGGGAGAGTACAGACCAACCTACCTATGTTCTGGTGTGACAGGATCTAGTACAGAAAACCACCAGTGTGGTTGAAGCACTTTGGGCTGTCGGGAGGAGAAACAAAAGTTTTGGTGGCACAGGAAGAGAGAAAATCACTAGAGGAAAAGAAGCCTAAACAAGGGAAGAGAGAAACAGAGGTTCTACCAGACTCAAACTTGTATCCAAATTTGGTAGACTTGGACCTTGACAAAGGGCAGAACCCACTCCCCTGGTAAGGTACCTGTCTGGTGTCTGTAATGGAAGAGAGTACATAAGCGCCTGCGGCTACAGAGCTTGACTGAGTCCTAACCTGCAATTTCCTGGTGGAGAGCGGCCAGGGGTGAAGCGGTCACAGTCTGGATCAGTGCCTGTTCTGGAGGTCTTTGTCTCATGTTTTACATGACCAGGGGGCACCCATTATGGAAAAATTCCATTCAGAACCAACTGTTCTAAACTGTATGATAAAAGCTTTAAAAGGGTTGCAAGCATAAAACTATGTTCTAAGTAAAAGAGAGACATTTTAAACTTTTAACTCTCTTTGGTTTGTGGTATGCTAACTCTGTAAGACCCCTGCTAAAAGTAAATATTAAAATAATATTATAGTAAAGGGTTAAAAAGTTTAGCTGCTGACAGTAGACATCCCTTAAAATAACTGTGTCTCCACCTGCCTGCAAAATAACCTTGGGAAACTGCTCTGTGTAAATGTCTCTCGTGATAACACTTGCAGGAGTCCGGAAAAGAGTTGCAATAAGCTTCTGTGACCATTGTATAAACTTACCCCTTCCCTCGCTAAAATCGCAACAAGAGTTTGCCCTTCAAAATAGCTAATCACCAAACGCCCCGCATACATATGTTAATCAGGTGGGTATTTTTTTTAAAACTCCTGTAACGCCTGCTCTGGGCTCTCTCCCTCTCTCGACCGCCTGTGGTGCTGGGGAGCCCATTTGCACAAACGCCTAATAAAAATGCTCTTGCTCTTGCATCTACTGGGCTGGAGTTTTGGGTCTTTCGGCGACCTCCCGAGCGTGTTGGATTCCCAGATTTGGGGTCCTTCAACTCCACCCCTTTGCTGCGAATGAAAGGGGGATGAAAGGTGAGCCTGTCAGCATGGGGCAGTGGTACTTAAAAGTCTCCTAAATCAAGTTAACAGTCTCACCCCAGGCCCCTGGCCCACCCATCTTGCTGCTGCCTGAACAACTCTGTTTCAGAGATGGTACCAAGTATCTGACCGCTGACTGCGTACAGCTTGAGACACTTGTTTGGTGAAAGTCTAGGCTCAAATTCAACTTATTGTCTAGGGAGACATATTTGATAAATAACAATCTCATACATAAAATTGCTATAGTTATGGCTATTATGAGAATTTGGTAAACTGTAACTAAATATCAAATGGTAAATGTAAAATGGTAAAATGTAACTAAATATTTAAATTTTAAAAAATTTCAATTCAAAACCAAGAGGGCCACTATTTTAAAAATTGTTTTTGCTGTGTAATCTGCCAGGTTTGTTTTGTTACTGGGTTTAGCAGGTCCAGCAAGGTAACAATGGGGAATCAGAGCTTTATTATGGCCTCTAAGGTGGACATCACCAAGTTAAAGAGAAAAACTTTTTGATTTAATTTAAGAGGAGTCTATAAAGGGACAACTTTCAATGTAAAATAACTGTCAGAGGCCACTTTGCATCTAAGATAAGGGCAGAGTGTAAGACACCTTATGCAGGCGTCCCACAAACCGAACCCCAGAAACACAGACTCCACTCCAATCGATGCAAAGGCAAGAGGAAGTTTATTTCATTTGCAAATGGGCCGGCTCAGTAGCACCCTCTAGTGAGGTGCAGAAAGAGAGAGAGCGGCCCCGAACATCAGCTTTACTGGATATTTAAAGCTCAAAACCACAGCATTAGCATATCTAGTCGTGTTAAAGTTCTATTGGATATGTTAATGGTTACTGGGTAAGGGTTTGGGATGGGGGTAGCACGGGCAGTTTCTTTTTATCAGCTTAAGCAAGCAGGGCGGGGGTGGCAGTAAGACCTTGGTATGTCATAACAGGATATGGGTTGGGGAAATTCCGTTCTCCCCTGTTCTCTAAAGATATCATATTTTTGTAAGCTTAGCCAACTCATACAGAAGCAAGAAAAATGCGGTTAGCCTTGATTCCTGTTAGTCCTAGTTCCTCCATTTTGTCTCAACTTTGTCTTTTCATTCCCTCCTCTTGTTTTTGGCCAATTTTAATCTTAAAATTTAGGGGACACTCGTAGTTTTATAACCTGTCTCCGTCGAATCTTCTGTTTTTAGGCTCTGGTACTGTTGGGTTAAAATTAGGGCTTGAGTAAAGGACAATCTATCTCGGATGAATTGCAGGAGCCTGTTGAGAATGCAGGGCCCAAAAGTCAGGATTATCAGAAGTATGATTAAGGGGCCTGCAATAGTGGAGAATAAAGTAGTCAGCCAAGGGGATTTGTTATACCATCCTTTAAACCAGCCTTGGGCTGCATCCCGTTCCCTTCTCCTCTGGTTGAGCCTCTCCTCCAGTTTTTTTATGGTGTCCTTAACTACTCCGGAATGGTCAAAGTAAAAGCAGCACTCTTCCCCTAAAGCTGCACACAAGCCCCCCTCCTTCATGAACAGCAGATCTAAGCCCCTTCTATTTTGCAGAGCTACCTCCGACAGAGAAGTAAGGGACGCTTGTAGGTCTAAAACACTTTTTTGCAAATCTCAAATGTCCTGGTCTACAGCCTCCTGAAGGGCAGTTATCCTAGCATTTCCCTGAATGAGTGCCGTGGTCCCCGTGCCTACTCCAGCCGCTACCCCGGCAGTAAGCAATACTCCCAATGTTACCGCTGTCACTACCTCCCTGCAATGCCGAGTCAGGGTAGGGTCTAGGTGGTCTTCTATTTTTTCAGGGGGGTGGTATCTTACCTTAGGGAGCACCTGGACCGCGACACAGAAATCGTTGGTCTGGCTAAGGACATGGGTCGATACACAAGGGGTGAGTCCCTGGGCACATGCCCACCACAACCCGTCAGGCAGTACTAAGTATTGGTTTGGGCTGAGTTTGGTTCCATTGGTTGTGGCACAAAGGTGCCGATGGGAGTCAGGTGGGTTTCCTACACAAGCACCAGTGCCGTTCCCCGAGACCTCAGACAAGGTTAGGGTGGGTTTAAGGAGGCACTTCTGAGGACGGTTATGGGAGCTGGACCAGTTATAGGTGGCATTCGTGGCAAACCCTTCATAATAAGGGGGGCCGGTTGCCATACATAACCAGCAAGACTCAGTCAATTTGGGGTTGGTATTATTTAGTGCATGCCACGCCCCTTGTACTAGGTCATATATTCTGTCGAAACTGGACCGTCCCGGTCTTCCCATACCGGCCTCGTATATCGTTTCAGTTTCCCGAGGCGCCCCAGTAGGGGAAACTGCAACTGGTAACTTGGCTGCTGGTCTGGAAGCTGGCCTTAGTTCTTGGTTCGGACCCACGCTGACTGGGCTTGCTGGTTTGACTTGAAGTTTTATAGTGAACCAGAGTCCGAAATCATACCTAGTAACATAGTATCTCAATCCCCAGGTCCTGCCTTTTATCCATTGAGTGACCGTCTCCTGGGCACAACCCTTAGCCATGAAGGAAATGTTAAGGGGGTTGCAGAGGGGAGTGTTAGCGCAGCCAGTCTGGGACAACCTAGAGGTAAAGCATTTGTCCCATCCTTCAGGAGTGAAATTACGGTGTATGGTAATCCAATCCCAACTAGAAGAGGGCTTTCAATAGGCAGACCCAGTGGTTTCACAGCCCCAACTACTACAGTAGAGGGACTCCGCCCCCCCGCATTGTCTGATCTGGGCTCGGTTACGACCATCTTTAGGACATACATAGAATTCCTCCTGACGAAGGAAACACCGTCTTTGTCTGTCCCTACACCCATAGAAATCCCCCAGATAGTAGCGGGGATAGTCTCTGCTCGGTTGACGGTTGTCTAAGGGAATTGTACTCGGGGAATCTAGGTCAGGCAAATCCCAGGTATCCAATCCCACAGCCAGTTGGCACACATCAGGGTGTAGGGAAGGCCACCAGGAGCCGAGTGGGGCCGTGGTGCTAATGTTCCATACCTCGTCCCCAGTGGCTGATATTACCTTCCAAGTTAGGGTTTGAGGCATGTGCGGGTTACTGGGGTTATGGGGCAGATTACAAGGTAACAGGGTTATATACAGTAAGGCTAGACAGACTTTAAGAGTCTTATCTTGAGGGGGTTTTGAGTGCGTTGTAGTCTCCATTCTGGTGCCGGCTCGTTGGCAGGGCTGTCGGTCTCTTGATTCCGCCCGGTTACTGCCTTCTTGACGTGTGACACGTGGATCCAGGCGGCGATTCCGTCCACCTTTACCGCCGTTGGTGTAGTCAGCAGTACCGTATAAGGTCCTTTCCAGCGTGGCTCAAGAGTCCTGGTCTGATGCCTGCGGACGTAGACGGCGTCCCCGATCTGGAACGCGTGCGGAAGCACCGGACACTTGGACTGATATGCGGCAGTCAGCTGCTTCCCTATGTGCTTGTGAATCAGCTGCAAGGCACGGAAGCAAGTCTGCAGGGCAGGGGAAGTTGCAAAAGAGTCAATACTGGGTCCTAACAGATCCGCCGC
Source organism: Lepus europaeus (assembly GCF_033115175.1). Classification (NCBI taxonomy): domain Eukaryota; kingdom Metazoa; phylum Chordata; class Mammalia; order Lagomorpha; family Leporidae; genus Lepus; species Lepus europaeus. Next base: position 187,303 of record NC_084851.1, on the reverse strand, counting down.
AGGTGGGGGACCTCCATACAATATTTCATAGGGTGTTAACCCGCATACAGAAGGTGTGTTACGGGCCCTAAACAAAGCCATCGGCAGCAGTTCGACCCAGTCTCTAGTGCCAATCTCCACTATTAATTTAGTCAAGGTCTCTTTAATTGTCCTGTTCATACGTTCTACCTGGCCTGAACTCTGGGCTCTATACGCACAATGCAATTTCCAATCAATCCCCAGCACGTTGGCCACCAACTGACTTACCCGGGAGACGAAGGCGGGCCCATTGTCCGACCCCAATACCTTAGGTAGGCCGAACCGCGGTAAGATTTCTTCTAATAGTTTCTTAACCACGACTTGTGCCGTCTCCTTCTTCACTGGGAATGCTTCAGGCCAACCGGAAAAGGTGTCTATGAACACTAGAAGGTACTTAATTCCATATTTGCTTGGGTGGACCTCGGTGAAATCTACCTCCCAATTGACTCCAGGCCTAGCTCCCTGTATTCTTACTCCTTCAGGTATTTTAGAACATCTGGGATTCACCTTGGCACATGGGATGCAGGCCTCTATAGTTTGTTTTACCACTGTATCCAGTTCCAAAAAAAAAAATGAGAAGTCTCCTCCCTGTCCAGCAAGGCTGCCACATCCTGTTCTGTATAAGTCCATCCCTGTCCCTGGCTGGGGGAATCCTGAGTGTCTATAGTCAACATGCTGCTACCCAGGGCACTGGTCCTGGCCACCTCGTCCGCCATCCAGTTACCCTGTGCCACCGGGTCCTCTCCTTTCTGGTGACCTGTGCAATGCATGATGCTCACCTTCTTTGGCAGGAAGAGGGCCTGTAGGAGGTCTAAGATTTCCTGTTTATTTTTGATTTCTCTGCCTCCGGAAGTCAACAGTCCCCTTCTTTTATATATTTCACCATGCACATGTGCCGTGGCAAAGGCGTACCGACTGTCTGTATAAATGTTTACCCTCTTTCCTTTTGCCTATTTTAGGGCCTGAGTTAATGCGACCAACTCAGCTTTCTGTACTGAAGTGCCTGGTGGCAAGGCAGAGGCCCAAACAATGGCCTTCCCGTCGACCACCGCCGCTATCATGCGCAGGCATGGTGGCCATCCAGAAGCAACATTGTCCAGCTTCTTTGAAAAATAGGCCACCGGCCTTTTCCAGGGCCCCAGTTTTTGAGTCAGAACTCCCTTTGCAATTCCCCCTTTTTCTTTAATTGAGAATGGCCTCTGTCTTAGGTTGCCCTCAGTCATTCCTGTCCCTACCCGTCATCGGTAACTCTGGCAGCTTGGCCTAGAGCCCTGTCTTAGGTTGGTACAGGATGCTGAGTGTCTTACCCGTCTTTGAGTACCATTCCAGCCTGACATTAGGTGAGAGAATAAACATACAGCCAAATATCAATTATTTTTGATTACAAAGGAGGTTTGGTAGCAAACTTGAACCAATTCTTTGGCTATATTGCACAGTCCAGTAGCAGTAAGATTGTTTTGGTCACTAAACATGCAAGCCTTCGCAGTCCACGGTTATTTCCAAAGGCCAGTCCAGGAACACTTACTACTGATACAGCCACGGCAAGGGCAGTGTCCTCTCCTATTAGGATGACGTTGCCGGGGCGGAGCCAAGATGGCGGATAGTGAGGACGTGTGCCTTACTTTGGGAAAATAAACTTTCATAAAAGTGGAACTACTGTAGCCTCAGGAAAAGACTCAAGAAAAAAAACGGCAGAGGAAACGCTTCCGGATCTTGTGGATGAGACACAGAGGACTTACAGGGAACCCACCGCGTGGAAAACCAACCGAGACAAGCCGAGCGGCAGCTGCGGGAGCGGAGCCAGAGCCACAGAATCTCGCCAGCGCGGGAACCCAGGAGGGTGATCAAGACACGCCAATGCAAGATTATGCAGATGAAGAGATAGAGCAAATGCAAGAAGCAGATTTTAAAAAATTCATAAGAACATTAAGAAGTTCTCAAAAACAAATTCTTGAACTACAGAAATCCTTAATGGACAAGATAGAAAATCTCTCCCGTGAAAATGAATTATTAAGGAGGAATCAAAATGAAATGAAAAAATTAGTGGAACAGGAAACTGCGATACTGGCAAAAAACATCAATGAAATGAAGAACTCAATAGATCAAATGGCAAACACAGTAGAGAGCCTTAAAAACAGAATGGATGCAGCAGAAGAGAGAATATCGGAATTAGAAGACAGAGAACAGGAAAGGAAACAGTCAAATCAAAGAAAAGAAGAAGAAATCAGAAATCTAAAAAATACTGTCAGGAATCTACAGGATACTATTAAAAAACCCAACATTCGGGTTCTAGGAGTTCCTGAAGGCATGGAGAGGGAGAAAGGATTAGAAGGCCTTTTTAGTGAGATACTAGCAGAAAATTTCCCAAGTTTGGAGAAGGACAGAGACATCCTAGTACAGGAAGCTCAGAGAACCCCTAATAAACATGATCAAAAGAGATCCTCACCACGACACGTCGTAATCAAACTCACCACAGTGAAACACAAAGAAAAGATCCTAAAATGTGCAAGAGAGAAACGCCAGATTACTCTCAGAGGATCTCCAATTAGACTTACAGCTGATTTCTCATCAGAAACCCTACAAGCCAGGAGAGAATGGCGAGATATAGCCCAGGTACTAAGAGAAAAAAACTGCCAGCCCAGAATATTATATCCTGCAAAGCTCTCATTTGTGAATGAAGGTGAAATTAAGACCTTTCACAGCAAACAGAAATTGAAAGAATTTGTCGCCACTCGTCCAGCCCTGCAAACGATGCTTAAAGATGTGTTACATACAGAAACACAGAAGCACGGTCACCAATATGATGGAAGGTAAAGGAAGGAAAACTCAGAGCAAAAGATCACAGGAATCTCAAACCATATATTAGAAAATATCTTTGGCAAATGGCAGGGCAAAGTTACTCCTTCTCAATAGTCACATTGAATGTTAATGGCTTGAACTGTCCAGTTAAAAGACACCGATTGGCCGATTGGGTTAAGGAACAAAACCCATCCTTTTGCTGCTTACAAGAAACCCATCTATCCAACAATGATCCATACAAGCTGAGAGTGAAAGGCTGGAAAAAGATATACCACGCCAACAGAAATGAAAAGAGAGCGGGCGTAGCCATCTTAATATCGGACAACATAAACTTTACCACAAAAACTGTTAGGAGAGACAAAGAGGGGCACTATATAATGATTAAGGGATCCATTCAACAGGAAGATATAACGATTCTCAACGTATATGCACCTAATTACAGGGCACCAGCTTATTTAAAAGACTTGTTAAGGGACTTAAAGGGAGACTTAGACCCCAATACAATAGTACTGGGGGACTTCAATACTCCACTCTCAGAGATAGACAGATCAACAGGACAGAAGATCAACAAGGAGACAGTAGATTTAAATGACACTATAGCCCAAATGGATCTAACAGACATCTACAGAACATTTCATCCTACATCTAAGGACTTCACATTCTTCTCAGCAGTACATGGAACCCTCTCTAGGATTGACCACATACTAGGCCATAAAGCAAGTCTCAGCAAATTCAAAAGAATTAGAATCATACCATGCAGCTTCTCAGACCACAAAGGAATGAAATTGGAAATTGGCAACTCAGGAATCCCTAGAGCACGTGCAAACACATGGAGATTGAACAACATGCTCCTGAATGAACAATGGGTCATAGAAGAAATTAAAAGAGAAATAAAAAATTTTCTGGAAGTAAATGAGGATAACAGCACAACATACCAAAACCTATGGGATACAACAAAAGCAGTGTTAAGAGGAAAGTCTATATCAATAGGTGCCTACATCAAGAAATTGGAAAGGCACCAAATAGATGAGCTTTCAAGCCATCTCAAGGATCTAGAAAATCTGCAGCAAACCAAACCCAAACCCAGTAGGAGAACAGAAATAATTAAAATCAGAGAAGAAATCAACAGGATTGAATCCAAAAAAACATTACAAAAAATCAGCCAAACGAGGAGCTGGTTTTTTGAAAAAATAAACAAAATTGACACCCCATTGGCCCAACTAACTAAAAAAAGAAGAGAAAAGACGCAAATCAATAGGATCAGAGATGAAAAGGGAAACGTAACAACAGACACCACAGAAATAAAAAGAATCATCAGAAATTACTGCAAGGACCTGTATGCCAGCAAACAGCGAAATCTATCAGAAATGGACAGATTCCTGGACACATACAACCTCCTTAAATTGAGCCAGGAAGACATAGAAAACCTAAACAGACCCATAACTGACACAGAAATTGAAACAGTAATAAAGGCCCTCCGAACAAAGAAAAGCCCAGGGCCAGACGGATTCACTGCTGAGTTCTACCAGACATTTAGAGAAGAACTAACTCCAATTCTTCTCAAACTATTCAGAGCAATCGAAAAAGAGGGAATCCTCCCAAATTCTTTCTATGAAGCCACCATCACCTTAATTCCTAAGCCAGAAAGAGATGCAACATTGAAAGAGAATTACAGACCAATATCCCTGATGAACATAGATGCAAAAATTCTCAATAAAATTCTGGCCAATAGAATGCAACAACACATCAGAAAGATCATCCACCCAGACCAAGTGGGATTCATCCCCGGTATGCAGGGATGGTTCAACATTCGCAAAACAATCAACGTAATACATTACATTAACAGACTGCAGAAGAAAAACCATATGATTCTCTCAATAGATGCAGAGAAAGCATTTGATAAAATACAACACCCTTTCATGATGAAAACTCTAAGCAAACTGGGTATGGAAGGAACATTCCTTAATACAATCAAAGCAATATATGAAAAACCCACGGCCAACATCCTATTGAATGGGGAAAAGTTGGAAGCATTTCCACTGAAATCTGGTACCAGACAGGGATGCCCTCTCTCACCACTGCTATTCAATATAGTTCTGGAAGTTTTGGCCAGAGCTATTAGGCAAGAAAAAGAAATTAAAGGGATACAAATCGGGAAGGACGAACTCAAACTATCCCTCTTTGCAGATGATATGATTCTTTATTTAGGGGACCAAAAGAACTCTACTAAGAGACTGCTGGAACTCATCGAAGAGTTTGGCAAAGTAGCAGGATATAAAATCAATGCACAAAAATCAACAGCCTTTGTATACACAGGCAATTCCACGGCTGAGGAAGAACTTCTAAAATCAATCCCATTCACAATAGCTACAAAAACAATCAAATACCTTGGAATAAACTTAACCAAGGACGTTAAAGATCTCTATGATGAAAACTACAAAACCTTACAGAAAGAAATAGAAGAGGATACCAAAAAATGGAGAAATCTTCCATGCTCAATGATTGGAAGAATCAATATCATCAAAATGTCTATCCTCCCAAAAGCAATTTATACATTCAATGCAATACCCATCAAGATCCCGAAGACCTTCTTCTCAGATCTAGAAAAAATGATGCTGAAATTCATATGGAGACACAGAAGACCTCGAATAGCCAAAGCAATCCTGTACAACAAAAACAAAGCCAGAGGCATCACAATACCTGATTTCAGGACATACTACAGGGCAGTTGTTATCAAAACAGCATGGTACTGGTACAGAAACAGATGGATAGACCAATGGAACAGAATAGAAACACCAGAAATCAATCCAAACATCTACAGCCAACTTATATTTGACCAAAGATCCAAATCTAATCCCTGGAATAAGGACAGTCTATTCAATAAATGGTGCTGGGTTAATTGGATTTCAATGTGCAGAAGCTTAAAGCAAGACCCATACCTTTCACCTTACACAAAAATTCACTCAACATGGATTAAAGACTTAAATCTACGACCCGAAACCATCAAATTATTAGAGAGCATTGGAGAAACCCTGCAAGATATAGGCACAGGCAAAGACTTCCTGGAAAATACTCCAACAGCACAGGCAGTCAAAACCAAAATTAACATTTGGGATTGCATCAAATTGAGAAGTTTCTGTACTTCAAAAGAAACAGTCAGGAAAGTGAAGAGGCAACCAACAGAATGGGTGAAAACATTTGTAAATTATACTACAGATAAAGGATTGATAACCAGAATCTACAAAGAAATCAAGAAAATCCACAACAACAAAACAACCCACTTAAGAGATGGGTCAAGGACCTCAACAGACATTTTTTGAAAGAGGAAATCCAAATGGCCAACAGACACATGAAAAAATGTTCAAGATCACTAGCAATCAGAGAAATGCAAATCAAAACCACAATGAGGTTCCATCTCACCCCGGTGAGAATGGCTCACATTCAGAAATCTACCAACAACAGATGCTGGAGAGGATGTGGGGAAAAAGGGACACTAACCCACTGTTGGTGGGAATGCAAACTGGTTCAGCCACTATGGAAGTCTGTCTGGAGATTCCTCAGAAACCTGAACATAACCCTACCATACAACCCAGCCATCCCACTCCTTGGAATTTACCCAAAGGAAATTAATTTGGCAAATAAAAAAGCCATCTGCACATTAATGTTTATTGCAGCTCAATTCACAATAGCTAAGAACTGGAACCAACCCAAATGCCCATCAACAGTAGACTGGATAAAGAAATTGTGGGACATGTACTCCATAGAATACTATACAGCAGTAAGAAACAATGAAACCCAGTCATTTGCAACAAGATGGAGCAATCTGGAAAACATCATGCTGAGTGAATTGAGCCAGTCCCAAAGAGAGAAATATCATTTGTTTTCCCTGATCGGTGACAACTGAGCGCCAAAGAGAAAACCTGTTAAGTGAAATGGACACTATAAGCAACAATGAACTGATCAGCTCCTGTCCTGACTTTAGATGTACAATGTAATACTCTATCCTTTTTAGTATTTGTTGTTGTTGTTGTTGTTCTAGTACTATTGGTTGAACTCATTAATTAACACACAATTATTCTCAGGTGTTTAAATTTTAACTGAAAAGTGATCCCTGTTAAATCTAAGAGTGGAAAAAGAGAGGGAGGAAATGAACAATTAGGAACATGCTCAATCGGACTGGCCGCAAATGGTGGAGTCAGAAATGTGCAGGGGATTCCAACACAATTCCATCAAGATGGCAGGTACCAATGCCATCGCACTAGTCCAAGTAATCAATTTCAGCTCACAATTGATAGCTCCGATAGGTCTAAGAGTCAAAGAGATCACACAAACAAGACAAGTATCTGCTAATACTAACTGATAGAATCAAAAAGGGAGAGAAAGATCCAACATGGGAAGTGGGATACACAGCAGACTCATAGGATGGCAGATGTCCTAGACAGCACTCCGGCCTCAGAATCAGCCCTCAAGGCATTCAGATCTGGCTGAAGAGCCCATGAGAGTATAGCAGGCATGGAAAGCCAAGATATCATGGAAAAAAAAAGACCTAAATGAATGATCTCTGTGAATGAGATCCCAGTGGAAAGAACGAAGCCTTCAAAGAAGGAGGTACCCTTCTCCGAAGGGAGGAGAGAACCTCCACTTTGACTATGACCCTATCGGAACAATATCAAAGTCAGCGAACTCTAAAGGCTTCCATAGCCCTGGCAACTCATGACTAGAGCCCAGGGAGATTACTGACGCCATGAACAGGAGTGTCAAATTGTTAAGTCAGCAACAGGAGTCACTGTGTACTTACACCCCATGCGGGATCTGTCCCTAATGTGTCGTCTAAAGCCAAGTGATGCTAGGACTGGTACTGAAAGAGTATTTTTATACTTTGCGTTTCTGTGTGGGCGCAGACTGATGAGGTCTTTGCTAATTATATACTGAAGTGATCTTCTGTATATAAAGAGAATTGGAAATGAAAAAAAAAAACAAAACAACCTGGTGTTAAAATGGAAATGGCATAGAAAATTAATTATTTTGAAAAAAAAATTATGTAGGATCTCTGTCTTTAATGTGCTGTACATTGCTATTTAATGCTATAATTAGTAATCCAATGGTAGTTTTTTCACTTGATGTTGCTATAGGGGCAAAATGTTGAAATCTTTACCTAGTATATACTAAACTGATCTTCTGTATACAAAGAGAATTGAAAATGAATCTTTACATGAATGGAAGGGGAAAGGGAGCGAGAGGGGGGAGGGTTGCGGGCGGGAGGGAAGTTATGGGAGGGGGGAAGCCATTGTAACCCATAAGCTATACTCTGGAAATTTATATTCATTAAATAAAAGTTTAATTTAAAAAAAAAAGGATGACGTTGCCATTACAGTCTTCAGGTGAAGCATGCCGCTGACGCACTCTATCAACCGCTGTAAATACAGATGTCAGCATCGGGGCCACATGGCCCAGGGAGAAATTGCGGAAGTTATCAGAGGCTAATGATGTAAAGGCATATTGGCTGCATAGAAAAACCCATCCCTTAGGAGCCCATGTCCCATTCCAGTACCAGATCAGGTCCATTCCATTGATTGGTGATAGGATCCCTCCATTTCACCATTGCTCTTTTCACAGCTATTTTTAAACAGTTAGAATTTAACAGAGACATCAAGACTTGAACATAATAGATTACTTTAACTCATTGCTTTAACAGAGGATCAGATTTTGATTTTATGTCAAAGAAAATAGACTAATAGTTTTATAACTGAAAATGTCTTCTTTTTATAACATTTTGTAACTTTCTCACACCTTCTGTAACTTACTCGAACCTTTTGTAACTTACTCAAACCTTCTGTAATCCACAGTCATTTTCCAGGTTTTACCTGATTTCTTAACATGCCAAATTAGATAATTTTTTTTATTACCACCTAGCAGTTTGACTCCAAAGGGCAGCATTTTTAAATTTATATTTATTTAGTACCCCTTTTTTAAAAATTGCTTACACATGCATCAGTATGCAGATAACAAAATCCATCCTCACCTCCCCAAAGCCTATAGTTTATTTCCCTTTTTTACTGGCACCGATTGCAAACCTCAATAACTTGTGGAGGCTGTGCACTCCGTAACTTGTCATTTTAATTTTTACTCAATCCTGAGCAGAGAGCCCATTTTTTTTTGCCAAAGAGGCCAACTGAGGGTCTTTCCAGCCAGGAACATCACAGGCTACATATGCAACTTCAGTTTTGCTTTGAAAGAAAGGCATTGCTTTGTATACCTGCAGATTCTGCCAACTTTGCCAATTTGTGACAGCAAATTATTTTTCTGCTGTCTGCTATGCACAGACTTAGTTACTTTTAGTTTAATCTGCAAGAAATATGCTGCAAGCCTTGTAGTGCACACTAAAATTATTTAGAGGAAAGACAGTAAAGGAGCATAGATTAACATAATGTTGCAATAAACATGGCTCCATTGCTATAATGATATTATAGCAAGAGAGTCCACTGATCCCTGTAGGGAGGGCCTGAGGCTGGCCCCACTTCCAGTTTTCCCGAACTCTGTTTTTTAGTGAATTACCTTTTTTTATCAGTTTTGGGGTGACATTAATTGGCCCAATGACTTTCCCTTTAGCACTGGGGGAAAATCCCAGGAGGAGCCTTATTTTGATTTTTGACTTTTGGGCAATTTTTGTACATGTCCCTGCAGAGCGGCAGGTCCTGAATGTCCTGTTTTTAAGTGAATCCATTTTGTTAATCCCTTATCAAAGGGACTGTTACAGAACACCTCAGCCACAGTAGCCAATTGAGTCATGTTTACATTGTACTTATGTTTGGCAGAATTTATAGTGCTGTGGGCATCACTAGGCAGTCTTTACAAAGCACCAGAAAAGAATCCATACTGAGAATCAGACATTATCAGTCATCATTACAGGCATGTTTAACATTTAGCTTGACTGTGTGTTCCCCTGGGATGAAGCAGCAGCAGCAGAGGCTTGTTCTGGCTCCCTTTCAAAGCCCCAAGGACAAGGATGGCTAAGATTTTAGGCAAGCAGTGCGTCCCGTCTCGGATCTTGGCCAGAGAGCCGAGACACGAAGCATGCCCACCTGTTTATCAGAAACATTCCTTTATCCCCCTCCCCGGGAACTGGCCAGGCTCCCAAGGAGCAGGAGAAGGTCATCAGGCAGCAAAGTTACTTGTCTACCAGAGCTGAACCTAGATACAAGCCTCTCCATCCCAAAAATCTGTCCTTACATTTGGCCCTAGGGTTGCATTGAGAGGTAGACATAATTAACACATTATAAGAATGCAATACAAATTTTTTATACAAGTGTACATTTAGCAAACACAATAATATTTAAGGCATTTTAAGGATAAATTGAAACATATCTGAGGGGGAATTAGCTTCTTGGGCACCAATGTCAGGGACATAAAAAAACAGTACCATTTCAATACAACAACTCAAGCTGCTGCAGACAGCCTGAGAACTGGCTAGACAATCCCATGGCATGGAGATCTGAACACTGTTACTCATTAAACAGACATGTTGAGGCGCACACAGTCCAATTAACAAATGCACTAACATTTTGCATTACTCTGAAATTAGTGATTCGGGTTTCATTAAATATTTGTAACATCTCTTTTTGATAAGACAACAAATTTTTAGTGGATGGAACACGGTGGGTAACCATTTAGCCATAATGATAGTAGCCTCTAACTATCTGTAATTGTTACATTCTTATAGGTTTGTGCAATCTTAACTATTTGCAGCATATTTAGATTTACAATTTTTTGTAAAGCAAACCAAGCATAACCTGTTCAAGCATTCCTATTAATAATAGGGTAGAGTTAACACATAATACAAAAATAGAATTGGTAGTCCGGACACTTTGTTACCACAATTTCTCATTTTACATAGTAATATTAATTTTACAACAGGTAACATTTACTTTAAGTAAAATATTTAAATACAGGGTGAGGGCTGTCCAGTGTACACTGATTTATATTTTTTACTCCCAGTGTTTCTTATTTACAACACCCTCTTCAGCAAACCAAGGACAAATTTTTTTAACAGCGCTGATAAATTGCTCTACGGTTTGTTTCTTTAACCCTATCCTCTACATCTGCAGTAAAGTTTTTCCAGCCTTTGTCACGGCTTGTTTTGTTTCTTTCAATGCACATTTAAATCTTTTTTTGAGTACATTTTAATGTTGCTCATCCACGACTCCTTCTGCGAACCAAGGACTGACTATTCCTATGGCATCAATGAACTGTTCTATGGCTCACCTTTTTTAACCCTATTTCCTGCATCTGTAATGGAGTCTTTATAGCCTTTATTAGGGGAGGGTCTTGGGTCAGGTCTTCCCACACGGTAATATAGGGAACCTGGTCAGGGTGTCCGTGGGGTCCTGGTTGAAAGACTCGTGCCTTGACCTGTGAGATAATATCAGCATTAAAGGTCCCATCCCTCGGCCAGGCCAGCCGACCTCAAAGGTCGACCATTCCAAGGCACAGAAAGTCACCCACTTTTTACTTTTGACGTCGATCGACTGATTGTGCGCACAGTTTTGAACTTCTTTTCAGTGGCCTAAAGTAAGGCTTAAAGGGGTGGTTAGTCCCTGTCCCATATTAAGGATAAAAGGCAAGTAAATTGTGACACAAAAGACAATCACAAGACACACAAAGACACTGCGCGTGACAACAAAACGAGATAAAACTGAAACCAAAACGTCAGATGGGGTCGTCTGCCTGATCAGCCTTTCCCAGGGAAGGAGGGAGACAAAGTCCTTCCCTTCTTCCCACTTCACCGCTGGAGCATCCTCCAGGGCTAAGCCAGGGGTCTCGGACACGTCTGTCCCTTCCTACTACTGGCTCCTTACTCCTTTGGCGCCCAGACAAACAATAAACAGAATTCTACAAAATCACAGAAAGAAAAACTTACCTCCGATTGGGAGATGGAGAGTGGGTCTGGGGTCTCAAATCCCGGACGAGCCCCCAGGAAATGTAAGACACCTTATGCAGGCGTCCCACAAACCAAACCCCAGAAACACAGACTCCACTCCAATCGATGCAAAGGCAAGAGGAAGTTTATTTCATTTGCAAATGGGCCGGCTCAGTAGCACCCTCTAGTGAGGTGCAGAAAGAGAGAGAGCGGCCCTGAACATCAGCTTTACTGGATATTTAAAGCTCAAAACCACAGCATTAGCATATCTAGTCATGTTAAAGTTCTATTGGATATGTTAATGGTTACTGGGTAAGGGTTTGGGATGGGGGTAGCACGGGCAGTTTCTTTTTATCAGCTTAAGCAAGCAGGGTGGGGGTGGCAGTAAGACCTTGGTATGTCATAACAGGATATGGGTTGGGGAAATTCCGTTCTCCCCTGTTCTCTAAAGATATCACATTTTTGTAAGCTTAGCCAACTCATACAGAAGCAAGAAAAATGCGGTTAGCCTTGATTCCTGTTAGTCCTAGTTCCTCCATTTTGTCTCAACTTTGTCTTTTCACAGAGTCATCATTGTTATTGCCACTGCTGCTGCTGCGGCTCTTCAGGGAAACCTGTACAAGGTGCAGAGGAGAGAGTGGCCATGGGTCACTGGGCCCAGCCAATTAGATGGCCTGGTGGCCTAATGCATTCAGTGCCAGGCATTGTGGAGGGCAGCAGGGTGCCTGTGATGTTCACTGCCCCTCCCACTCACCAGGGAACCTGAGCCGCCTGCTGGCCCAGCAGAGGGAATATGCCCAGGTCCTTAAGGTTGCAGCTCTGCTGGGCTGCCAGGGTGCTCCAGAGGTCACTGGAGGTGTACCTGGTGATAACCAGATAGGCAGAGCACCCAGATAGTTCCTATATAAATTCTCGGTTACAAATTATATTAACTCAACTTCCTTGATATGGTCCTGCATTAACAGATAGGAACAGAGCAAAATTCCTGTGACTGCGACTCAGCCCTGAGTCTAAAGATCAAGGGCCCACCAAGACTTCCACAGCCTCTCCACCCATTCTTCAGGGAGAGCCAGAAGAGGCCCCACTACTCTCAGGTCCCCATCTCCTTCCTCGCAAGTCAGAGGTCCCTCCTCTACCAGACAGGGGAAAGGCCATTAAAAGCTGAAATGAGGTCCTAAGGCTCCTGGAAGTAGGCTGGGAGCTGGCAGCTGGTGCTGTTATTCACTGCTGGGATGGTTGTTGGCTTCTTCCCGACAGACACTTTTGTCCCAGATTACCTGGCCTAATCCCTGCTTCATCAGCTTCCTGGAAACACTCACATAGGGGAAACAGCTTAGAAGCTCTGGTCAACTGGTATTATATGACTGTGCTCCCCATGCTTGACAGAAATGTAACTGAGAGATGCTAAACTTGTGCCTGCTGCAATGCCAAACAGTGGCCCTCACAGCCACCAGGAATATGAAGAACAGAACTGTGGTGGAATGAGGTGAAAAGGTCATATCAAGATGGCTGCTGAGGTGAAAAGTTCATGCCAAGATGGCCACTGAGGTGAAAAGGTCATGCTAAGATGGCCGCTGACAACAGAAACTGCCTGGCAACAGGCCGTGATTGGATGGCTTTGGAAACCACATGACAACAGAGCCTGACTGACGGCAGGCCATGATTGGATGGTTTCAGAAACTGCCTGGCAACAAGAGCCTGACTGGCAACAGGCTGTGATTGGATGGCTTTGGAAACTGCCTGGCAACAGGCTGTGATTGGTTGGGGCATAGACCGTTCCTTGACCAGATCGGCTGGTCTTGGCTATATAAGCTGTTGTACTAACTGTAATAAACAAGTCTGCGGGCTGCTCGCCTCAAGCCTGCTTTCACCCGACTCCCGGAGTCTGTGTGGTGACCGCGCCTCGTGCCCCCACCACGCTGCTGCTCTCAGAAAGGAACCCACTGCAACATTGTTGAGAAATCAATGGCAACACAGAAGGAAGCCTGTTTGGAGGCCTAGAGATAGACTTTGCTAAGTTACTACCCAGCAGAGGCTAAGCATACCTGTTGTTACTCTTTGTAGGACTCAGGCTGGGTGGAGTCCTTCCACACCAGAACAGAGGAAGCCAGAGAAGGCACCAGGGTTTTGCTGATTAAGATTTCACCCAGGTATGAAGTGCCTACTACTATTGGGAGATTAAGGCTGAAATTAGATGTGTTGCCTTGCCTAGAAAGTTGTCTTAATTTGGAGATTTTAACAGGTTATTTCAAAATGTAAATCAAAAATTGGCAGATGGGAAACATAACAAGTAAAAATATGCACATGGTAAGAAATTAAGCAGGAAAAAGGTTTTTTTTTAAAGAAAGGACATAGTTTGTAAGAACAGCTTCATCCTGATGGCTAGTTTACTATAGACTGGAATGGAAATGATAGAATGTTTCAAGTAAGTTAAAGAGGGTGTGTAAAAAAAGAAAAGAGATTTACATAGAGGAAGGACATGGTTTGTGAAAATTGTTTATCGTAATGGCTAGTTTACTCTAGACTAGAATGGGAAAGAAAGTTTTGAGTAAGTTACAGAAGGTATGAGGAAGTCACAGAACATTATGAAAAAAAAGAAATTTTTGGTTATGAAACTATTAATCTATTTTCTTTGACATAAAATCAAAATCTGATCCTCTGTTAAAGCAATGAGTTAAAGTAATCTATTATGTTCTCTTGATGTCTCTGTTAAAATCTAATTGTTTAAAAACAGCTAAGTTTTTATTAAGAGCTATGGGTTATTTAGACTTTTATTGTCAAATTTCTTTTTTTTTTTTTGACAGGCAGAGTCGATAGAGAGAGACAGAGAGAACGGTTTTCCTTTTCCGTTGGTTCACCCCCCAATGGCCACTGCAGCCAGTGCACCATGCTGATCCGAAGCCAGGAGCCAGGTGCTTCTCCTGGTATCCCATGGGGTGCAGGGCCAAAGCACTTGGGCCATCCTCCACTGCACTCCCAGGCCACAGCAGAGAGCTGGACTGGAAGAGGAGTAACCGGGACAGAAGCCGGTGCCACAACCGGGACTAGAACCCGGGGTGCCGGCGCTGCAGGCAGAGGATTAGCCTAGTGCCAGCCAAGGGCTATGGGTTATTTAAATATGTGCTTTTTTCAGGTATTTAAATAATCACCTTGTAACAATGATCAAGTTTGGTCTATATTATGTCATCATGTTAAAAGTACTGTCAAGATGTAAAGTGGTGATAAATTTTAAGTTTTAATAATATTAAATACTACTACTAAGAATGTCTAAAAGTTAAAAAGTCTAATAATCTTGTATTTGTACACATAATGGTTATCTCAGGAAAGGGGCCCTAAAGACATAAAAGGGTTAAATGCTTTGTAAAATCCTACACCTGCTTTCAAAATGCTGTGTAAAATAAGCAAGTGCTTCTTGTTGAGTTTATAATAAGTTTAAACATGGCTATTTAAAGTCCTTTGTCATCCCCAGTTTTGTATAGGTTCTGATGGACTTTTTCCAGCCACTTCTATTGTATTCAGTACTTTGGGATGGCTCTGTAAACAGATAACACCAATAATGTATTACAGGTACCAGCTGAGAAAAGGTATGGTTAGCTGAGGTTACTAAGAGCAGAAAGTAATTCAAATCAATTGGTAATTTACAAAAAGGAGTTAAAGTTTTTTTAAAGGTTAATACTAAAACTGCTTTATTGTTCCATCTTGTGTGTTATATTATGTGTGTATACATATTGTATGTCTACATGGGAAAATTTGTTAAGAGCTTTATTTTAAATGGCCTATGGATAAAAGATTGTTCATAAAGTTAAACTGCCAGAGTTAATCGAAGATATATTTTGATGCATGTGACCTGAATCTGTGTATCAGATGCTTTAAATCTGTTGGTTAAAAGAAAGTAACATTGTTTTTATGTTTGTACTTGAGTTTGCTGATTAGACTAGTTACACCATGTTAAATGTTTAAAAATTGTTTCCAGAAACATGTATTCTTAAAATCTATAGAAGGTATTGGACCCCTGGTAAATGTTTCCCTAAATTGTTATCTGATGGTTAAAATCACTTGCTAAGTTTTCATTTAATATTGCTATTGTCAGCAAACAATCTGGGACTTGCTCCCTCATTTCTCTATTCTCTCTCTCTCTCTCTTTTATTTTATTTTTTTTTTGACAGGGAGAGTGGATAGTGAGAGAGAGAGACAAGAGAAAGGTCTTCCTTTTTGCTGCTGGTTCAACCTCCAATGGCCGCTGTGGCCGGTGCAACTCGCTGATCTGAATCCAGGAGCCAGGTGCTTCTCCTGGTCTCCCATGCGGGTGCAGGGCCCAAGGACTTGGGCCATCCTCCACTGCACTCCCTGGCCATAGCAGAGAGCTGGCCTGGAAGAGGGGCAACTGGGATAGACTCCGGTGCCCCAACTGGGACTAGAACCCGGTGTGCCGGTGCCGCAAGGCGGAGGGTTAGCCTGTTGAGCCACGGCACCGGCCTCATTTCTCTATTCTCTTTAAGATGGGAGAATAACTATTCTGAAAAACTTGTGCATGTATAGTTTGATTTTTAGATCTTATAAAATGACTAACATTTCTGTAATAATAATATAGCCAAAAGGAGAGTTTAAATTATAATTTCACAGCTAGGCTTGTTACCAGAGAATGGCAGGGTTCTTGTCTTCACACAAGGAAGAATTCAGGCATGAGACAGAGTAATGGAAAGTAAAGAAACAAAGTTTATTAGGAAAGGGACATCCATAAGAACGGATGGGCACCTCTCCAGAGAGGACCTGAGAGAGTGCAGTTGCTCAGGTGAGGGGAAGGAGTGAGGTTCCATGGCTGAGTGGAGAGATTACAGCTGACCAGGCCAGGCGGACAGCTCAGCAGAGAGGCAGAGAGCTGAGCTCGCAGTCCGTTTGAGGCCGGAGGTATTTAAGGAGATTGGTCTCTGTCTTCACACATCTCCTCCTGAAGCAAAGGATTTTATGGCTATAATATTAAGAAGCTCCTATCTGAGTTTTCCCTTGAAGGTATCAGACAGGAGGAAGCCTAGCTGGTGCCATCCTGGGTTCAGAGGAAGGGTGAGCAGGACCGCCTAGAGAATGGGGTTCCGGGACATGGTGTTTGAAATGCAGATACCGGACTGCATCTGGGAGATTGTGGAAGATTTGTCAGGCAGGAGGGGTGGGGACCCCCACCTGGCAGGTTAGCAGGTAGGAAAGGGCAGGGCAGGATGCGAAGGCCAGGCTGCCCCTGAAACATTATCGGGATGACTTTGAGATGTAGATGCATATGATGGACATAGACCTGTTACACACACATAAGCTCATATCTGACTTCCTACCTCACAGGCTTACTTAGCCATGGGCACAGTAAACAGACAAAACCTCACTTTTCAGACCAAACAAGAAAAAAGTTTTAAAGTGAGGGCATAACTTTCCTCACGGGCATTGTCTGCCTCAAAATGAAAACTATCAGGACAGGCCTGTGACTGTAACTTCTAGTTTAAGCCACAAAGATTAGAGGTGGGACTTGAGCATCCCCTTTGCTTACATCCTCTGGTCTGCCTTAACAAAAACCAGGAGGAAAAGAAAGCTAGACATCAGAAATGTGAAGATGGGTGGCAGGCCTATTAAAGGCTGCTCTGTACAGTGATCTGTCATCAAGGAGACCCAACAGGCCAGTCCACTGCATTGGTTTGACATGAAAATTCAGGGCTTCCACAGAAGTCAGCTCTGCCAGCCAAGAGTTGCCTCTCTGGAAGTGGAACTGCCCTGGAGTCGAAGGACACCCAGGTCAGACCCACAGATCTTATTGGCTGTTAGCTAAAAAACTTCACTCGGCCCAGCTTCCAAAGTAACCACTGTTGCAGAGGGGATGGCAAAACAGGGTCAGCAACACTGCAGACAGAACTGTACATTTCCTGTTAGAGATGCCACCTGCCTTTACCTGCCCAGCTATCCTCCCAGGCCAGCTAGGTAATGGAAGTCAACAGGGTGCCTTCCCAAGGAGGTTCACACCTCTCTTAAATGTACCCCATGTAAAATAAATAAATAGCTCTGGGCCTCATAACTCCTAAAGCCTTAAAGCCCACATATACTTTGAGGATGGAGGAATGTTTTTTTTATACTGACTATACAGGAGTGGTCCGGGAACACATAGAAAAGGTGCATGAAGGGCTGTTGAAGCATAAAAAAGAGAGCCAATCCCAGGAAGAATGGTTTACAGGGCAGCTGTGCACACAATCTATCCTTATGAGAGACCTGGATGGAGGATGGATGTCCCGGGAAAGGCTCATTTCCCTATGTACCTGTTACTTCCTTGTGAGAGACATAGATGGAGGTCCTGGGGGTTTCTCATGGAACCTGTGCACCTGTTATATCCGAGTGAGAGACCCGGATGGAGGACATGGGATGGGCTCAGGATGTTATATCCTTGTGAGAGACCCAGTTGGATATTCTGGGAAGGGCTCATGTCCCTGTGCACCTGTTATATTCGTGTGAGATACCAGGATGGAGATCCTGGGGGTTTCTCAGGGCCCCTATGCAACTGTTATATCCTTGTGAGAGACCTGGATGGAGTTCTTGCAGGTTTCTCAGGTCCCCGGGCACCTGTTATTTCCTTTTAAGAGACCTTTATGCAGGTACTGGGGTGGGCTCAGGGCACTTGTGCACCTGTTATAACCTTGTGAGAGACACGGATTCAGGACCTGGGGTTTTCACAAGTCCATGTGCACCTGTTATATCCTTCCTAGAGACCCAGATGGAGGTCCTCAGGTGTGTTCAGGGCCCCTTTGCATCTGTTATATCGTTCTGAGTGAATACATTGAGGTATTGTGGTTGGATAAGGGCCCCTGTGCAACTGTTATATCCTTGTGAGAGACCCGGATGGTGGTCTTTTGGCTGTTTAAGGTAACTGTGCGACTGTTATATCCTTGTGAAAGATCCGGATAGAGGATTTTGGATGGATTTAGGGCGCCTTTGCATCTGTTGTATCCTTGTGAGAGACCCGGATGGCGGTCCTGGAGTGGGCTCAGGGCCCCTGTGCACCTGTTGTATCCTTGTGAGAGACCCGGAGGGTGGTCCTGGGATGGGCTAAGGACCCCTGTGCACCAATTATACTCTTGTGAGTGACCCGGATGGAGGACCTGGAGTGGGTCAAGGGCCCAGTGGACCTGTTATATCCTTGTGAAAGACTAGGAAGAAGCATCTGGGATGGGCTCAGGGCACCTGTGCAACTGTTATATCTTTGTGAGCGACTTGATGGAGGTCCTCTGGTGGGCTCAGGGCTCCTGTGCATCTGTTATATAAATGAGAGACCCAAATGGAGTTCCTGGGGTTTTCTCAAGCCCCCGTGCAACTGTTATATCCTTGTGAGAGGCGCAAATGGTGGTCCTGGCGTGGGCTAAGGGCATCGGTGCACCTATTAAATCCTTGTTGGAGACCCGGATGGAGGTGAAGCGGTAGGTTCAGCTCCATGTGCACCTGTTATATTCTTGTGAGAGACTCGAATGGAGGTCATGGTGTGGAGCAGGGCCGCTCTGCACCTGTTATGTGCTTGTAAGTGACTCATATGGAGGTCCTGAGGTCAGGTAAAGGCCCCTGTGCAACTGTTATATCTTTGTGAATGACATGGATGGAGGATCTTGGGTGAGGTCAGTGCCACTGACAGACCCGGATGGAACATCTTCGGTGGGCTCAAGACTCTGAGCGCCTGCTATATGCTTGTGACAGGCCCAGATGGAGGTCCTGGGGCTTTCTCAGATCCCTGTGCACCTGTTGTATCCTTGTGAGAGACCCGGATGGCGGTCTTTCGGTTGTTTCAGGTCCCTGTGCGACTGGTATATCCTTGTGAAAGACCCGGATTGAGGATCTTGGATGGACTTAGGGCACCTTTGCATCTGTTGTATCCTTGTGAGAGACCCGGATGGCGGTCCTGGGGTGGGCTCAGGGCCCCTGTGCGCCTTTTATATCTTAGTGAGAGACCCGGAGGGGGAACCTAGGGAGGGTTCAGCTCCCTGTGCACCTGTTATATCCTTGTGAGAGACCCAGAGGGAGAAGGTGGGGTGGGCTCAGAGCTCCTGTGCACCTGCTATATCCTTGTGAGAGACTGGGATGCAGGTCTTTGCCCCTTCACCCCCGCGCCGCCCCTTTGTCACTGAGTGCCCTCATTGGACAGCGGCCCTGCCAATCTGCTCCCAGGACGTCTGAACCCACTAGGAGCCCCCTTCCCAGCACCCGGCGGGACCAGGGAGCTGCCTGACAAGCGGTCTTCACACGGCACCGCCTTCTTCTGCGCCTCTGCTCGCCCTTGATTGGAAGAGGCCCTGCCAATCTGCGCGAGGTCCTGCCCTCCTCCGTCGGCCCCGCCCCTCAGTGCCCCTGACTGGCTGAGACAGCAGCCAGCCTGGGCGCCTCGAGCCACGCCCCTCCCGGCTCCTGACGGGCCGCGGGCAGTGCCGTGCACGCGCGCAGTGCGGCAGTCGTCCCGCCCATGCCCAGCTCAGGACGCACGGGGCAGCTTCGGTTCTGCGCCAGCACGTCCCTGGCAGCTCACTGTCCGTCCGCCAGAACCTCGCCCTGTAGCTTGGCCCTGCCTGCCCTGGTCTGGGAGGAGGAACGAGCAGTAGGAGCCCAGAACCTGTCTTCTGCAACGCTGCCGGCCCGTGCCCACCACGAGCTGGACAGCCCAGACTGTTCCTCCTCATCCATCAGTAGTCAGTCAGGGCCGCGCAGAAGGCGAGGTGCTCAACGTGGACTGGCACCCAACTCTTCCAGGCAGCCACCGGGGAGGCGGGGGTGGCGTTCTGAGTGCCTGCTGCAAAACGCCATTAGCGGCAGTGCAGAGAACGGGAGGAGGCGCACTCGGGCAGGGGCGGCAGGAGAGCCTTGGGGTGGGGCTCCTGTCACAGACTGATAGGTTCCGGGTCCAGTCAGGGCTGCAGGAGAGCCGAGGGGTGGGGCTCCTGTCACAGACTGACAGGTTCCGGGTCCAGTCAGGGCGGCAGGAGAGCCTTGGGGTGGGGTTCTTGTCACAGACTGACAGGTTCCGGGTCCAGTCAGGGCGGCAGGAGAGCCGAGGGGTGGGGTTCTGGTGGTAGACTGACAGGTTCCGGGTCCTGTCAGGGGCGGCAGGAGAGCCGAGGGGTGGGGTTCTCGTCACAGACTGACAGGTTCTGGCTCACCTCAGGGGCGACAAGAGAGATAAGGGGAGGGGTTCTTGTCACAGACTGACAGGTTCCGGGTCCAGTCAGGGGCGGCAGGAGAGCCGAGGGGTGGGGTTCTGCTGGTAGACTGACAGGTTCCGGGTCCAGTCAGGGGCGGCAGGAGAGCCGAGGGGTGGGGTTCTGCTGGTAGACTGACAGGTTCCGGGTCCAGTCAGGGGCGGCAGGAGAGCCGAGGGGTGGGGTCCTTGTCACAGACTGACAGGTTCCGGGCCCCGTCAGGGGCGGCAGGAGAGCCGAGGGGTGGGGTTCTCGTCACAGACTGACAGGTTCCGGGCCCGTCAGGGGCGGCAGGAGAGCCGAGGGGTGGGGTTCTCGTCACAGACTGACAGGTTCCGGGTCCCGTCATGGCGGCAGGAGCGCCGAGGGGTGGGGCTCCTGTCACGGAGTGATAGGCTCCGGGCCCCGTCAGGGGCGGCAGGAGAGCTGAGGGGTGGGCCTCCTGTCACAGACGGACAGGTTCCGGGTCCAGTCAGGGCCGCAGGAGCGCCGAGGGGTGGGGCTCCTGTCATGGAGTGACAGGCTCCGGGTCCCGTCAGGGCGGCAGGAAAGCCTTGGGGTGGGGCTCCTGTCACAGAATGACAGGTTCCGGGTCCCGTCAGGGCAGGAGGAGAGCCTTGGGGTGGGGTTCTTGTCACAGACTGACAGGTTCCGGCTCCTGTCAGGGGCGGCAGGAGAGCCTTGGGGTGGGGTTCATGTCACAGAATGACAGGTTCCGGTCCCGTCAGGGCGGCAGGAGAGCCTTGGGGTGGGGCTCCTGTCACAGAATGACAGGTTCCAGGCCCGTCAGGGGCGGCAGGAGAGCCTTGGGGTGGGGTTCCTGTCACAGAATGACAGGTTCCAGTCCCGTCAGGGCGGCAGGAGAGCCTTGGGGTGGGGCTCCTGTCACAGAATGACAGGTTCCGGGCCCGTCAAGGGCGGCAGGAGAGCCGAGGGGTGGGGTTCTGGTGGTAGACTGACAGGTTCCGGTCCCGTCAGGGGCGGCAGGAGAGCCGAGGGGTGGGGTTCTCGTCACAGCCTGACAGGTTATGCCTCACCTCAGGGAGGACAAGAGAGATAAGGGGAGGGTTTCTTGTCACAGACTAACAGGTTCCTGGTCCCGTCAGGGGTAACAGGAGAGTCAAGAGGGTGTAGTCCTGGCAGCAGACTAACGTTTCCGGGTCCCATCAGGGGCAGCAGGAGAGCCTAGTGGGTGGGGTTCTTGTCTCAATCTGACAGGTTTCGGGTCCAGTTAGGGGCGACAGGGGAACCAAGGCGTGGGGTTCTGATGGCTGACTGACAGATTCCCCATCCCATCCAGGTTGGCAGGAGTGCCAAGAGGGTAGTGTTCTTGTCACAGACTCACAGTTTCCCCAACCTGTCAAGGGTGGCAGGTGAGGCAAGAGGGTGGGGTACTCGTCATAGACTGACAGATCGGATACCATCAGGGGCAGTAGGAGAGCCAAAAGATATAGGGTCATTGTCGTGGAATGACAGGTTCCCGGTCCATTCAGGGGCAGGTAGGGGAGCCAAGAAGGTTGGGTTCTGGTGGCAGACTGACAGGTTCCGGGTCCCGTCACAGGTATGCAGGGGAGCCTAAGGAGGTGGGGTTGTAGCTGTAGACTGACAGGTTCCCAGTCCACTCAGGTGCAGGCAGGGCATCTAAGGACATGGGGTTCTGGCTGCAGTCTGACAGATTCCCGGGCCAGTTTGGCCAGGCAGGGGACCTACTCTAAGGGGGTGAAGTTCTAGCCACAGACGTACAGGTTCTGTGTCCTTTAGGGGAAGGCAGGGGAGCCAAGGTGGAGGGGATCTGGCCACAGGCTGAGAGTTTGCTGGTCCCATCATCGGCACTCAGCGGAGCTGCCAGGTACCCAGTCCAGTCTGGGGCAGTCAGGGGAGCCAGGAGGTGGAGTTCTGGCAGCAAACTGACAGGTTCCCGATTCTGTCTGGTGCAAGCAGGGTGCCGAGGAGGTAGGGTTGTGGCCGCAGACTAACAGGTTCCGGGTCAGTAGGAGTAGACAGGGGAGCTAAGGGGATGGGTTTCTGGTCGCAAACTGGTCACAGCCTGACAGATTCTCAGTCCAGTGGGGTCAGGCTGGGGATCTAAGTAGGTGGGGCTCTGGCTGCAGGCTGACAAGTTCCCATACCAGTAAGGCCAGGCAGGGGAGTCTAAGGAGGTGAGGATTGGCCGCAGACTGACAGGTTCCCGGTCTGGTCTGGGAAACTCAGGGCAGCCTTGGAGGGTGGGGTTCTGGCCGCAAACTGACAGGTTCCCAGTCCATTGAGGGCAGGCCGAAGAGCCATGCAGCTGGGGTTCTGGGCACAGACTGACAGATTTCCGGACCAGTGTGGCTAGGCAAGGAAGCTAGGGGGTGGGGTTCTGGCCACAGACGGACAGGTTCACTGTCCAGTCAGGGGCAGGCAGGGGAGCTAATGATGTGGGTGGGGTTCTGGCTGCAGACAGAGGTTTCTTTCCAGGAAGGCCAGGCAAGGGATTCTACAGACATGGGGTTCTCGCCGCTAATTGACAGGTTCCAGGTCCAGTCAGGGCCGGGAAAGAAGGCAGAGGGTGTGGGTCCTGGCCGCAGACTGACAGTTTCCCAGTCAAGTGAGTAAGGCCAGGCAGGCGAGGCAGGAGGTGGGGTTCTGGCTGCAGACAGAGAGGTTCCTGGTCCACTCATGGGCACTCCACCCAGTGGAGCCTAAGAAGGTGGGGCTGTGGCCACAGGCTGACAGGTTCCCGGTTCAGTCAGGGGAAGTCAGGGGAGTGAAGGAGGTTTGTTCTAGCTACAGACTAACAGGTTCCTGGTCCTTTAGGGGCAGGCAGGGAAGCCAAAGACGTGGGGTTCTGGCCACAGGCTGAGAGGTTCCAGGTCCATGAGGGGCAGGCAGGGGAGATAGAGGGTGGGGCTCTGGCTGCAGACTGACAGGTTCCCGGTCAAGGAAGGGGCAGGTCGGGGAGCTGAGCACATGGGATTCTGGCGGCAGGCTGACAGGCTCCTGGTCCCAAACGGGGCAGCCAGGGGAGCCAAGGAGGTCGGGATCTGGATGAAGACGGACAGGTTCCGGTCCATCAGGGGCAGGCAAGGGAGCTAAGGGTGTGGGGTTCTGGCTGCAGACTGACAGGTTCCCTGTCCAGTCAGAAGCATTCAGGGGAGCCGAGGAGGTGGGGATTTGGTGGAAAGCTAAGAGGTAACAGGTCCATAAGGGGCAGGCAGGGTGCCAAATAGGTGGGGTTCTTGCTTCAGACTGAGAGGTTCCCGGTCCCGTGTTGTTCAGGCAGGGGGCTAAGGAGGTGGTGTTCTGGGTACTGATTGACAGCACCCTCTCCTGGCACAGTCAGATGCACTTAGTGGAGCCAAAGGGGTTGGTGTTCTAGCTGCAAACTGACTGGTTCCTGGTGCTGTCAGGGGCAGTTAGGAGAGCTAAATGGTGGGATTCTCATCACAGACTAGCAGGTTCCTGGTCCCATCCGGGGCAGGCACGGGAACCTATGCAGGTGGGTTTCTGGGCACAGACTGACAGGTTCTTGGTCCAGTATGGCCAGGCCGGGGAACCAAGGAGGTGGGGTTCTGGACACAGCCTGACAGGTTCCCAGTCCCCTCAGGGTCAGTCAGGGGAGCCAAGGAGGTGGGGTTCTGGCCGCAGACTGCCAGGATGCTGGTCCCCTCAGGGGCAGGCAGGGGAGCTAAGGACATGGGATTCCTGCCGCAGACTGATAGGTGCCTTGTCCCATCAGGGGTAGGCAGGGTACCATAACTAGGTGGGGTTTTGGCCACAGAGTGTTTCTGGTCAATTTATCCAGGCAGTGGAGCTCATCGGGTTGGTTCTGGCCACAGACTGACAGGTTCCCTGTCCTATAGGAGCAGGCAGGTGTGTTAAGGACGTGGGGTTCTGACAGCAGACTGACCGGTGCACAGCTCAGTATGGCCAGGTAGGGTAGCAAAGGCTATGGGTTTTGGCAGCAAACTGATAGATTGCCAGTGCACTTGGGGCAGGCAGGGGAGCCAAGGAGGTGTGGTTCTGGGCATAGACTGATTGGTTCCAGGTCCTTTTGGTAGGCAGGGGAGTCAAGAAGGTGGGGTTCTGTCTGCAGACTGAAAGGATACTGGTCCCCTGAGGGTCACTCAGGGCGACCTCCAAAGGTGCGGTTCTGTCCGCATACTGTTTCCCGGTGCCATCATGGGCAAGCAGGGCAGCTAAGGACGTGGGGTTCTGGCCACAGACTGCCAGTTTCCTGGTCCAGTGAGGATCCTTCAGGGGAGCCAGGGAGGTGGGGTTCTGGCCACAGAGGTACAGGTTCTGGGCCCATCAGGGGCAGGCAGGAGAGCTAAGGTGGTAGGGTTCTGGTTGCAGACTGAGAGGTTCCTGGGCCAGGCAGCGGCAGGCAGGGAGCCAAGGAGGTGCTGTTCTGGCCGCAGACTGACATGTTCCCTGTGCAGCCAGGGGCAGGCAGGGGAGCCTAAGGAGGAGGGGTTCTTGCCGCAAACCCACAGGTTCCTGATGCAGTCTGTCCGGGAAGAGGAGATAATGGGGTGGGGTTCTGGATGCAGACTGACAGGTTCCCGGTTCCATCCGCGGTATGCAGGGGATTTAAGGACGTGGGGCTCATGCGGCAGACTGAAGGGTTCCTGGTCCCATCCAGGCCAGCAGGGAGCGCAGGACACGGGGTTTGGCCAAAGACTAGCAGGTTCCCAGTAGAGTCAGGAGCAGTCAGGGGAGCCAGTGAGGTGAGGCTCTGGCCGCAGAGTGACAGGATCTTGGTCCCTTAGGGGCACTCAGTGGAGCTAAATGGGTCGGTTTTTGCTGCAGACTGACAGGTTCCGGTTGTGTTAGGGGCAGGCTGGGGAGCTAAGGAGATGGGGTCATTGTCGTGGAATGACAGGTTCCTGGTGCATTCACGGGCATGTAGGGGAGCCAAGATGTTTGGGTTCTGGGTGCAGACTGACAGTTCTGGGTCCTGTCACAGGCAGGCAGGGGAGCCTAAGGAGGTGGGGTTGTAGCCATAGACTGACAGGTTCCCAGTCCCCTCAGGTTCAGGTGAAGGACCCCAAATCTGGGAATCCAATGCGCTTGGGTGGTCACACTGAAACCCAAAAACTCCAGCCCAGTAGATGCAAGAGCAAGAGGTTTTTATTAGGCGTTTCCGCAAACAGGCTCCCAGCACCACAAGCTGTGGAGAGAGGGAGAGAGCCCGGAGCAGGGGTTACAGGAGTTTTAAAAAAATACCCACCTGATTAACATATGTATGCGGGGCATTTGGTGATTAGCTTTTTTCAAGGGCAAACTCTTATTTCGATTTTAAGGAGGGAAGGGGTAAGTTTATACAATGGTCTCAGAACCTTATTGCAACTCTTTTCCGGACTCCTGCAAGTGTTGTGGCGTGAGACAGTTACACAGAGCAGTTTCACATGGCAGTTTCCCAAGGTTATTTTGCAGGCAGGTGGAGACACAGTTATTTTAAGGGATGTCTACTGTCAGCAGCTAAACTTTTTAATACATAACTATAATATTATTTTAATATTTACTTTTAGTAGGGGTCTTACATTCCCTCCTCTTCTTTTTGTATTGATTTTGATCTTAAAATTTACAGGCTTCTCTTAGTTTAGACATAGAGTCCCTGATGACCCCTGAATGATCAGTGTAGAAGCAGCACTTTTTTCCCAGGGCAGCGCACAAACCTTTTTTCTTTAAAAATAATAAGTCCATCCGCCTTCTGTTCTGTAACACTACTTTTGAAAGTGATGTTAAAGACTGTTCTAGCTTACTGATGGTCTGCTCTAGGTCCAGTATATCGTCTTCTACTGCCCTATGGAGGGCCTGATATTTTTGGCATTGATTATTTTTTATAAGTGTGGTGGTGCTGTTCCCACACCTGCTGCAACCCCCTTTTTATTTAATTGAGAATGGCCTCTGTCTTAGGTTGCCCTCAGTCATTTCTGTCCCTACCCGTCATCGGTAACTCTGGCAGCTTGGCCTAGAGCCCTGTCTTAGGTTGGTACAGGATGCTGAGTGTCTTACCCATCTTTGAGTGTTGCAGTTGATTTCTCCACAATGTTGCAGTGGGTTCGTTTCTGAGAAGAGCAGCGTGGTGGGGGCAAGAGGCGCGGAGTCAACACACAGACCCCGGGAGTCCGGTGAGAGCAGGCTTGAGGCGAGCAGCCTGCAGACTCGTTTATTACAGTTGTTTACAGTTTATTACAGCTTATATAGCCAAGACCAGCCAATCTGGTCAAGGGGCGGTCTATACCCCAACCAATCACAGCCTGTCGCCAGGCAGTTTCCAGAGCCATCCAATCACAGCCTGTCGCCAGGCAGTTTCAAAGCCATTCCTGACTAACTGACGCTAACTTGCCAGTGGCCACCTTCGCATGGCCTTCTCATTCCACTACATTTGAGTACTATTCCAGCCTGACATTAGGTGAGAGAATAAACATACAGCCAAATATTAATTATTTTTGGTTACAAAGGAGGTTTGGTTGTAAACTTGATCCAATTTTTTGGCTATATTGGACAGTCCAGTAGCAGTAAGATTGTTTTGGTCACTTAACATGCAAGCCTTCGCAGTCCACAGTTATTTCCAAAGGCCAGTCCAGGAACACTTACTACTGATACAGCCATGGCAAGGGCAGTGTCCTCTCCTATTAGGATGACATTGCCATTACTGTCTTCAGGTGAAGCATGCCGCCGATGCGCTCTATCCACCACTGTAAATACAGATGTCAGTATCGGGGCCACACAGCCCAGGGAGCAATTGCAGAAGTTATCAGAGGCTAATGATGTAAAGGCATATTGGCTGCATAGAAAATCCCATCCCTTAGGAGCCCGCGTCCCATTCCAGTACCGGATCAGGTCCATTCCATTGATTGGTGATAGGATCCCTCCATTTCACCATTGCTCTTTTCGCAGCTATTTTTAAACAGTTAGAATTTAACAGAGACATCAAGACTTGAACATAATAGATTACTTTAACTCATTGCTTTAACAGAGGATCAGATTTTGATTTTATGTCAAAGAAAAGACTAATAGTTTTATGACCGAAAATCTTTTTTTCATAACATTTTGTAACTTTTTTACACCTTCTGTAACTTACTTAAACCTTCTGTAATTTACTTAAATTTTTTGTAACTTACTTAAACCTTCTGTAACTTACAGTCATTTTCCAGGTTTCACCTGATTTTTTAACATGCCAAATTAGATAATTTTTTAGTGATTATGGGAATTATTATTTCAGTATTAACATATTTTTTACTGTTTTAGATATTTTTTATGTCTACCTGGAATTTTGTATTGTTTACACTGAATAACCTTAGTTGTCTCTGGCAGCGGCTCAGAGGCTTGATATAATTTTTATTACCACCTAGTGGTTTGACTTTAAAGGTCAGTATTTTTTTAATTTATATTTATTCTGTACCACTTTTTTTAATTGTTTACACATGTATTAGTATGTAGATAACAAAATTTATTTTTACCTTCCCAAAGCCTATAGTTGATTTCCCTTTTTCACTGGCACCGATTGCAAACCTCAATAACTTGTGGAGGCTGTGCACTCCGTAAATTGCCAATTTAATTTTTACTTAATACTGAACAGAGAGCCCATTTCTTTGCCAAAGAGGCCAACTGAGGGTCTTTCCAGCCAGGAACATCACAGGCTACATATGCAACTTTAGTTTTCTTTTTAAAGAAAGGCATTGCTTTGTATACTTGCAGATCCTGCCAACTTTGCCAATTTGTGACAGCAAATTATTTTTTAGTTGTCTGCTGTGCACAGACTTAGTTACTTTTAGTTTAATCTGCAAGAAATACGCTGCAAGCCTTGTAGTGCACACTAAAATTATTTAGAGGAAAGACAGTAAAGGAGCATAGATTAACAGAATGTTGCAATAAACATGGCTCCATTGCTATAATGATATTATAGCAAGAGAGTCTACTGATCCCTGAAGAGAGGGCCTGAGGCTGGTCCTGCTTTCAGTTTTCCAAACTCTGTTTTATTTTGTTTTGTTTTTTAATTACCTTTTTTTTTTATCAGTTTTGGAGTGCCATTAATTGGCCCAATGCCTTTTCCTTTAGCACCGGGGGAAAATCCCAGGAGGAGCCTTATTTTGATTTTAGACTTTGGACAATTTTTGTGCATTTCCCTGCTGTCCACATTTATAGCCCTCCTTGATGATTTTTTTATAATGACATACTATGCAGAGCGGCAGGTCCTGAATGTCCTGTTTTTAAGTGAATCCATTTTGTTAATCCCTTATCAAAGGGGCTGTTACAGAACACCTCAGCCACAGTAGCCAGTCGATCCATTTTTACATTGTACTTATGTTTAGCAGAATTTATAGTACTGTGGGCATCACTAGGCAATCTTTGCAAAGCACCGGAAAAGGATCCATACTGAGAATCAGACATTATCAGTCATCATTACAGGCATGTTTAACATTCAGCTTGACTGTGTGTTTCCCTGGGATGAAGCAGCAGTAGACGAGGCTTGTTCTGGCTTCCTCTTAAAGCCGCCAAGGACAAGGGTGGCTCATTGCTAAGATTTTAGGCAAGCAGTGCGTCCTGTCTTGGATCTTGGCCAGAGAGCCGAGACACGAAGCATGCCTACCTGTTTATCAGAAACATTCCTTTATCCCCCTCCCCGGGAACTGGCCAGGCTCCCAAGGAGCAGGAGAAGGTCATCCGGAGGCAAAGTTACTTGTCTACCAGAGCCGAACCTAGATACAAGCCTCTCCATCCCAAAAATCTGTCCTTACATTTGGCCCTAGGGTTGCATTGAGAGGTAGACATAATTAACACATTATAATACAATACAAATTTCTCATACAAGTATACATCCAGCAAACACAATAATATTTAAGGCATTTTAATGATAAATTGAAACATATCTGAGGGGGAATTAGCTTCTTGGTTACCCATGTCAGGGACATAAAAAACAGTACCATTCCAATACAACAACTCAAGCTGCTGCAGACAGCCTGAGAACTGGCTAGACAATCCCATGGCATGGAGATCTGAGGCACTGTTACTTATTAAACAGACATGTTGAGGCGCACACAGTCCAATTAACAAATGTGCTAACATTTTGCATTACTCTGAAATTAGTGATTCGGGTTTCATTAAATATTTGTAACATCTCTTTTTGATAAGACAACAAATTTTTCAGCGGATAACCATTTAGCCATAATGATAGTAGCCTCTTACTATCTGTAATCGTTACATTCTTGTAGGTTTGTGCAATCTTAACTATTTGCGGCATATTTTGATTTACATTATTTTGTAAAGCAAACCAAGCATAATCTATTCAAGCATTCCTATTAATAATAGGGTAGAGTTAACACATAATACAAAAATAGAATGAGTAGTCCTGACACTTTGTCACCACAATTTCTCATTTCACATAGTAATATTAATTTTACAACAGGTAACATTTACTTTAAGTAAAATATTTAAATACAGGGTGAGGGCTGTCCAGTGCACACTGATTTATATATTTTTTATTTTTAGTGTTTTTTATTTATAACACCCTCTTCAGTAAACCAAGGACAAATTTTTTTAACAGCACTGATAAATTGTTCTATGGTTCGTTTTTTTAACCCTATTTTTTACATCTGTAATAAAGTATTTTTAGCCTTTGTCACGGCTTGTTTTGTTTCTTTCAATGCACATTTAAATCTTTTTTGGGTAAATTTTAATGTTGCTCATCCATGACTCCTTCTGCGAACCAAGGACTGACTATTCCTATGGCATCAATGAACTGTTCTATGGCTCACCTTTTTTAACCCTATTTCCTGCATCTGTAATGGAGTCTTTATAGCCTTTATTAGGGGAGGCTCTTGGGTCAGGTCTACCCACATGGAGATATAGGGAACCTACTTAGGGTGTCCATGGGGTCCTGGTTGAAAGACTCATGCCTTGACCTGTGAGATAATATTAGCATTAAAGGTTCTGTCCCTTGCCAGCCAACCTCAAAGGTTGACCATTCCGAGGAACAGAAAGTCACCCACTTTTTACTTTTGATGTCGATCGACTGATTGTGCATGCAGTTTTGAACTTTTTTTCAGTGGCCTAAACTAAGGCTTAAAGGGGTGATTAGTTGTTGCCCCATGGGTACAGAGAGAGTAAAACGAACAAGGAGGACGACAAAAAACAGACAGATGCACACAACACACAAGACGAGCTGCGGCACCAGATCGGTAGCAAACTGAAAATACAAATTAAATTGGGAGCGGCCGGATGGCCAGGCTCTCCCTGGGAAGGAGAGAGACACTTCTCTCTCATTTTCCTCAAAACACCGCTGGAGCGTCCCCCAGGGTAGGACCAGGGATCTCAGGGCATGCCTGCCTCCCCCACTGGTCCGATACAAATTTAAGTCCCTTACGGGCACAAGGTGCAGACTTAAGCACTGACCAGACAACGCGGAAGACACAACCAATATAAAACAAGTAGCTTACCTCCAACTGGTCACGGAATTGGTTCTGGGGGCGTCCTATCCTGTATAGGCCCCCAATGAAGGACCCCAAATCTGGGAATCCAACGTGCTCGGGTGGTCGCAACAAGACCCAAAACTCCAGCCCAGTAGATGCAAGAGCAAGAGGATTTTTATTAGGCGTCTGTGCAAACGGGCTCCACAGCACCACAGGCAGTCCAGAGAGTGAGAGAGCCATGAGCAGGGGTTACAGGAGTTTTTAAAGACATTAGCAACCTGATTTACATATGTATGTGGGGCGTTTGGTGATTAGCTATTTTGAAGGGCAAACTCTTGTTGCGATTTTAGCGAGGGAAAGGGTAAGTTTATACAATGGTCACAGAAGCTTATTGCAACTCTTTTCCGGACTACTGCAAGTGTTATCACAAGAGACATTTACACAGAGCAGTTTCACAAGGCAGTTTCCCAAGGTTATTTTGCAGGCAGGTGGAGACACAGTTATTTTAAGTGATGTCTACTGTCAGCACCTAAACTTTTAAATTTTTTACTATAATATTATTATTATTATGTTTTTGTTATGACAGGCAGAGTGGACAGTTTAGGGGATACAGAGAGAAAGCTCTTCCTTTTTGCCATTGGTTCACCCAACAATGGCCGCCGGGGCCAGCATGCTGCGGCTGGCACACTGCCCTGATCCGATGGCAGGAGCCAGGTGCTTATCTTGGTCTCCCATCGGGTGCAGGCCTAAGACCTTGGATCATCCTCCACTGCACTCCCTGGCCACAGCACAGAGCTGGCCTGGAAGAGGGGCAACCGGGAAAGGATCGGTACCCCGACCGGGACTAGAACCTGGAGTGACGGCGCAGAAACATGGAGGATTAGCCTACTGAGCCGCGGCACAGTCTATAATATTATTTTAATATTTATTTTAGTAGGGGTCTTACACAGGCTGGAGATCTAAGGACATGGGGTTCTGGCTGCAGGCTGACAGATTCCTGGGCCAGTATGGCCAGGCAGGGGACCTACTCTAAGGGGGTGAAGTTCTAGCTACAGACGTATAGGTTCTGTGTCCTTTAGGGGAAGGCAGGGGAGCCAAGGTGGAGGGGATCTGGCCACAGGCTGAGAGTTTGCTGGTCCCATCATTGGCACTCAGAGGAGCTGCCAGGTACCCAATCCAGTCTGGGGCAGTCAGGGGAGCCAAGGAGGTGGAGTTCTGGCAGCAAATTGACAGGTTCCCGATTCTGTCTGGTGCAAGCAGGGGAGCCGAGGAGGTAGGGTTGTGGCCGCAGACTAACAGGTTCCGGGTCAGTAGGAGTAGACAGGGGAGCTAAGGGGATGGGTTTCTGGTCGCAGACTGGTCGCAGACTGAGAGATTCTCAGTCCAGTGGGGTCAGGCTGGGGATCTAAGTAGGTGGGGCTCTGGCTGCAGGCTGACAAGTTCCCATACCAGTAAGGCCAGGCAGGGGAGTCTAAGGAGGTGAGGATTGGCCGCAGACTGACAGGTTCCCGGTCCGTTCTGGGGAACTCAAGGCAGCCTCTGGGGTTGGGGTTCTAGCCGCAAACTGACAGGTTCCCAGTCCATTGAGGGCAGGCCGAAGAGCCATGCAGCTGGGGTTCTGGGCACAGACTGACAGATTTCCAGACCAGTGTGGCTAGGCAAGGAAGCTAGGGGGTGGGGTTCTGGCCACAGACCGACAGGTTCACTGTCCAGTCAGGGGCAGGCAGGGGAGCTAATGATGTGGGTGGGGTTCTGGCTGCAGACAGAGGTTTCTTTCCAGGAAGGCCAGGCAAGGGATTCTACAGACATGGGGTTCTCGCCGCTAATTGACAGGTTCCAGGTCCAGTCAGGGCCGGGAAAGGAGGCAGAGGGTGTGGGTCCTGGCCGCAGACTGACAGTTTCCCAGTCAAGTGAGTAAGGCCAAGCAGGCGAGGCAGGAGGTGGGGTTCTGGCTGCAGGCAGAGAGGTTCCTGGTCCACTCATGGGCACTCCACCCAGAGGAGCCTAAGAAGGTGGGGCTGTGGCCACAGGCTGACAGGTTCCCGGTTCAGTCAGGGGAAGT
The DNA here is from genome assembly GCF_033115175.1 of Lepus europaeus. Classification (NCBI taxonomy): domain Eukaryota; kingdom Metazoa; phylum Chordata; class Mammalia; order Lagomorpha; family Leporidae; genus Lepus; species Lepus europaeus. Next base: position 153,901 of record NC_084851.1, on the reverse strand, counting down.
CAGGGGGGCAAAGGAGGTTGGTTCTGGCTACAGACTAACAGGTTCCTGGTCCTTTAGGGGCAGGCAGGGAAGCCAAAGACGTGGGGTTCTGGCCACAGCCTGAGAGGTTCCAGGTCCATGAGGGGCAGGCAGGGGAGATAGAGGGTGGGGCTCCGGCTGAAGACTGACAGGTTCCCGGTCAAGGAAGGGGCAGGTTGGGGAGCTGAGCACATGGGATTCTGGCGGCAGGCTGACAGATTCTTGTTCCCAAACGGGGCAGTCAGGGGAGCCAAGGAGGTGGAGATCTGGATGAAGACGGACAGGTTCCGGTCCATCAGGGGCAAGCAGGGAGCCAAAGAGGCAGGGATCTGGCTTCAGACTGAGAGGTTCCCGGTCCCGTCATGTTCAGGCAGGGGCTAAAGAGGTGGTGTTCTGGGTTCTGATTGACAGCACCTGTTCCTGGCACAGTCAGATGCACTTAGTGGAGCCAAAGCGGTTGGTGTTCTAGCTGCAAACTGACTGGTTCCTGGTCCCGTCAGGGGCAGTCAGGAGAGCTAAATGGTGGGATTCTCATCACAGACTAGCAGGTTCCTGGTCCCATCCGGGGCAGGCATGGGAACCTATGCAGGTGGGTTTCTGGGCACAGACTGACAGGTTCTTGGTCCAGTATGGCCAGGCCGGGGAACCAAGGAGGTGGTGTTCTGGACACAGCCTGACAGGTTCCCAGTCCCCTCAGGGGCAGTCAGGGGAGCCATGGAGGTGTGATTCTGGCCGCAGACTGCCAGGATGCTGGTCCCCTCAGGGGCAGGCAGGGGAGCTAAGGACATGGGATTCCTGCTGCAGACTGACAGGTGCCCAGTCGCATCAGGGGTAGGCAGGGTCCCAAAACTAGGTGGGGTTTTGGCCACAGAGTGTTTCCGGTGCAATTTGTCCAGGCAGGGGAGCTCATGGGTTGGGTTCTGGCCATAGACTGTCTGGTTCCGGGTCCTTTCGATAGGCAGGGGAGTCAAGAATGTGGGGTTCTGTCTGCAGACTGAAAGGATACTGGTCCCTTGAGGGTCACTCAGGGCGACCTCCAAAGGTGTGGTTCTGTCCGCAAACTGACTGGTTCCCGGTGCCATCATGGGCAAGCAGGGCAGCTAAGGACATGGGGTTCTGGCCACAGACTGCCAGTTTCCTGGTCCAGTGAGGATCCTTCAGGGGAGCCAGGGAGGTGGGGTTCTGGCCACAGAGGTACAGGTTCTGGGCCCATCAGGGGCAGGCAGGAGAGCTAAGGTGGTAGGGTTCTGGTCGCAGACTGAGAGGTTCCTGGGCCAGGCAGGGGCAGGCAGGGAGCCAAGGAGGTGCTGTTCTGGCCACAGACTGACATGTTCCCTGTGCAGCCAGGGGCAGGCAGGGGAGCCTAAGGAGGAGGGATTCTTGCTGCAAACTCACAGGTTCCTGATGCAGTCTGTCCAGGAAGAGGAGATAATGGGGTGGGGTTCTGGATGCAGACTGACAGGTTCCCGGTTCCATCCGCGGTATGCAGGGGATTTAAGGACGTGGGGCTCATGCGGCAGACTGAAGGGTTCCTGGTCTAGTCATGCCAGTAGTGAGCTAAGGACATGGGGTTTGGCTATGACTAGCAGGTTCCCAGTACTGTCTGGGGCTGTTTGGGGAGCCAATGATGTGGGGTTCTGTCAGTAGACTGACAGGTTCCTAGTCCCGTTAGGGCCACTCAGTGGAGACTAAGGGGGTGGGTTTTTGCTGCTAACTGACAGGTTCCTGGTCTCATGAGATGCAGGTGAGTTAAGGACATGAGATTCCTGCCGCAGATTATGAGGTCCCCAATCCCATCAGGTGTAGGCAGGGGTATCCTAAGGTGGTGGGGTTTTGGCCACAGTCTGACAGGATCCTGGTCCAAAATGTCCAGGCGTGAGAGCTGATGGGGAGGGCCTGGTCACAGACTGACAGGTTCCCTGTCCTGTAAGGCCAGGCATAAGGTGAAAAGGTCCTTAAGGTGAAAAGGTCATGCCAAGATGGCCACTGGCAACAGAAATTACCTGGCAACAGGCCATGAATGGATGGCTTCTGAAACCCCATGACAACAGACAAACCACATGACAAAGGAGCATGACTGACTGCAGGCCGTGATTGGATGTTTCAGAACCTGCCTGCCTGGCAACAGGCTGTGATTGGATGGCTTTGGAAACTGCCTGGCAGCAGGCTGTGATTGGGTGGGGCATAGACCGCCCCTTGAGTGCATTGGCTGGTCTTGGCTATATAAGCAGCTGTAGCAACTGAAATAAACGAGTCTGCAGGCTGCTCGCCTCAGGCCCGCGTTCACCTGACTCTGGGGTCCGTGTGGTGACTCCGCACCTCGTGCCCCCACCATGCTCCTCCTCTCAGAACGAATCCTCTCAGGAAGAAATAAACTTCAACAGTTTCTTGGCTCACCTGAGTGCCCCTGATGAGAACAGGAACCTGTCAGTCTGTGGCCAGAAGCCCAGCTCCTTATCTCCTCTGCCTGCCCCTGCTGGACGAGGAATCTTTCTTTCTGCAGCCTGGACCCCACCTCGTCTCCTCTGCCTGACCCTGATGGGCCCAGGAACCTAGAAGCCTGTGGCCAGAACCTCACCTCTTTAGCTCCCCTCCCTATCCCACATGGACCCAGAGCCTGTCAGTCTGCCGCTAAAACCAGAGCTCATTGGCTCCTCTGCCTGCCTCTGATGGACCCGGAACCTGTCAGTCTGTGGCCACAAATGCACATCTTTTGCTTGCCTGCCTGCCCCTGTGTGGACTGGCAACCTATCAATCTGCAGCCAGAACCCCACCTTCTTAGTCTCCACTGAGTGCCCCTGACATGACCAGGAACCTGCCAGTCTGTGGCCAGTCTCCACCTCTTTGCTGTCCTGCTGGCCATACTGGACCAGAAACTTGTCAGTCTGCAGCAGGGGCCACAAATCCTTAAGTGTGCTGCCTGCCCCTGATGGGCCCAGGAACCTGTCAGTCTGTGGCCAGCAAACCCCACCTCCTTGGCTCCGCTGCCAGCTCCTGACGGGACCTGGAAATGTCAGTCTTTGGCCAGAACCCCGCCTCTGGGGTTCCTGACTGGATCAGGAACCTATCAGACTGCTACCGGAACCCACCCCTTTAACTCCCCTGCCAGTGCCTAATACCCAGAACCTCTCAGTCTGAGTTCAGAACCCCAGCTCCTTGGTCCCCTGGCAGCCCCTAATGACCTAGAACATCTCAGCCTGCCACAAGAACCCCATTCCTTAACTTCCCTGCCTGCTCCTGACTGGAAGGGGAACCTGTCAGTCTGCAACCAGAATCCAGCCCCTTAGTCTCCCACTGAGTGCTCCTGATAAGACCAGTTGTCAGGGCAAGTGGCACTGGCCCGACATGAGATGCAGCAGGCTGAGGCTGTCCCTTATCTAATTCTGTTTCCTGTGCTTATTGTTCTGAAGGCACTAGACACATTTCTGCAGGCAGGATGTGACTTCTGATGAAGATGTATGATGTTCTTTGCTCTATCAGCACAGCTTGTACCCTGACCATTGCTACCTTGTAAACTTGTTTTGTTCCTGTGCTATGCATGATTGCACACAATGAATGTTATCTGTATGGGGCCTGGGGTATATATCCTTGTGTTTCTTGGTACTCGCAGCTGGAGGCTGAAGAGTTTCCCCAGGGAGACGTCCTCCAGTCCCTCATCGCCAGGCTCCAGTCCCTCATCGCCGGGCCCCCTACTTTGGCCTGGAACGTGACAAGGCAATAAACGTGGTGATGAATTGACTGAGTGCTGCGTCTCCGTGTGGTTTGTCGGGTGGCCTCCGACAACCAGGTATCTTTCAATCTGTGGACAGAACCCCATCCCCTTTGTTCCCCTCTGGCCATACTGTACCACGAACCTGTCAGTATGCTGCCAGAACCACACGTGTTGGCTCATGTGCCTGCTCTTTATGGGTCTAGAACATGTCAGTCTGCAGCCAGAACCCCACCTCCTTGGCTTCCCTGCCTGCCCCTGACTGGATCGGCAACCTGTCAGTCTGTGGTCAGGTCTCCACCCACACAGCTCTCCTACTTGGCCATACTGGACCAGGATCCTGTGAGTCAGTGGCCAGAACCCCGCATACTTAGACTCCTGTGCCTGCCCCTGGCTGGCCTGGTTACCTGTCAGTCTGCAGCCAGCACCCTACCCCCTTAGTCTCCACTGAGTGCCCCTGATAAGACCAGGAATCTGTCAATCTGTGGACAGAACCCCAACTGCTTGACTCCCCTGACTGCCCCTGACTGGACATGGCCAGTCACTCTGCCAGCAGAACCCCAACCCCTTAGACTCCTCTGAGTAGACCTGACTGGGCAGGGAATCTGTTAGTCAGTAGCCAGAACCCCATGTCCTTCACTCCCCTTCCTGCCACTGACTGGATTGGGAACCTGTCAGTCTTTGGCCAGAACCCCACCCCATTATCTCCCTGCCTGCTCATGACTGGACCACAAACCCATCAGTGTGAAACCAAAACCCATGTCCTTAGCTCCCCTGCCAGCCCCTGATGGACTTGGAACCTGTCAGTCTGCAGCCAGAATTTCACCCTATGTCTCCACTTATTGCCCATGACTGGATGAGGAACCTGTCAGTCTGTGGCCATAATCCATCTCCTTGGCCCCCTGCCTGCCCCTAAATGACCCAGAACCTGTCAGTCTACCATGAGAACCCCACCTTCTTGGCACCCCTAGTGCCCCTGACTGGACTGGGAACTTGTCAGTTTCCCAGCCAGAACACCACCCCTTAGGCTCCACTACATTCCATTGACAGGACCAGGAACCTGTCAGTCTGTGGCCAGAACCCCACTGCCTTAGGTTCCCTGCCTGCTGCTCATGGACCTGGACACTTTCTGTTTGTGGCCGGAACCCACTTCCTTGGCTCCCCTGCCTGCCACTTATGGACCCAGTATCTGTCAGTCTGCTGCCAGAACCCCACTTCCTTGCATCCCCTAACTGCCCCTGACTGGACAGGGCCTGTAGTCTGTGGCCAGAACCCCACCCCCTTAGCTCTCCTCTGGCCATACTGTACGAGGAACCTGTCAGTCTGCTGCCAGAACCCAACATCCTGGGCTCACTTGCCTGCCCTTGACGGGACCCGGAACCTGTCAGTCTGTGACAAGAACCCCACCTTTTCGGGCCTCTGACTGCCCCTGAAGGGTCCAGGGACCAGTCAGTCCATGGCTAGAACCCCACCCCCTTAGCTCCACTGCCTGCCCTTAATGGACCTGGAACATGACAGTCTGACACCAGAACCACACAACATGGCACCGCTGACAGCCCCGGATGGGACCAAGAACCTGTCAGTCTGCAGCCAGAAGCCTACCTCCTTGGCTCCTCTGCCTGCTCCTGACTGGACTGGAAACCTGTCCGTCTGTGGCCAGAACCCCACCTCCTTTGGCTCCCCTGCCTGCTCCTGACTGGACCGGGAACCTGTCAGTCTGTGGCCAGAAGCCTACCTCCTTGGCTCCCCTGCCTGCTCCTGACTGGACCAGGAACCTGTCCGTCTGTGGCCAGAACCCCACCTTTTAACTCCCCTGCCTGCCCTTGATACACATGGAACCTGTCAGTCTTCAGCAAGAACCCGAGCTCCTTAGACTCCACTGAGTGCCCCTGATGGGACTGGGGCCCTGTCAGTCTCCGGCAGTAACCCTACCTCATTGGCTTCACTGCCTGATTCTATGGACCAGGAACCTGTCAATATGCCACCAGAACCATACCTCCTTGGCTCCCATGACATCCCCTGACTGGATGGGGAACCTGTCAGTCTGCTGCCAGAACTCCATCTACGGAGGCTGCCCTGAGTGCTCATGACTGGATTGCGAGCCTGTCAGTCTGCGGCCAGAAACCCACAGCCTTAGCTTCTCTGCCTGTCGCTAATATACCTGGACCCTGTCCATCTGCTGCCAGAACCCCAACATTTTGGCTCCCCTGACTGTGCCGAGAAATTGTCAGTCTGTAGCCAGAATGCCACACCCTTATGCTCCCCTGCCTGCCCCTGAGGAAACCAGGAGCCTGTCAGTCTGCAGTGAGAACCCCATCTCCTTGTCTCCCTGCCTGCCCATGGCTGGAATGGGAGCCTGTCAGTCTGCGGCCAGAACCCCACCTCCTTGGCTCTCCTGCCTGCCCCTGACAGGACAGGGAACCTGTCAGTCTGCCGCCAGAACCACACCCCTTGGCTCCTCTTATTGCCCCTGACTGGACCGGACTGGGAACCTGTCTGTCTGCCACCTGAACACCACCTCCTTGGCTCCCCTGAAAGCCCCTGACTGAACCAGGAACTGTCAGTTTCTGACAGGTTCTGCAGTCAGATCCCCACCCACTTAGGATGCCCTGTGTGGCTCTGACTGATGTGGGAACCTGTCTGTGGCCAGAACCCCACATCCTTAGCTCCCCTGATGCCCTTGACTGGACAGGGACCTTGTCAGCCTGAGCCAGGGACCCCACATCCTTAGTTCCCCTGACTCCCCTTGACTGGACAGGGACCTTGTCAGCCTGAGGCAGGAACCCCACGTCCTTAGCTCCCCTGCATACCCCTGATGGGACCGGGAACCTGTCAGTCTGCAGCCAGAACTCCACCTCCTTGGCTCCCCTGCCTGCCCCTTATGGTACCAGGAACATGTCTGTCTGATGCCAGAACCCCACCCCGTGGTTCCCCTGCCTGCCACTGACTGGACCAGGAACATGTCAGTCTGCAGGCAGAGCTATTCCCTATTAGCTCCCCTGCCTGCCTGTGAAGGAACTGGGAACCTGTCAGTCTGCAGCCAGAACCCCACCTCCTTGGCTCCCCTGCCTGCCCCTGATGGACCCGGAACCTGTCAGTCTGCGGCCAGAATCCCACCCCTTGGCTCCCCTGCCTGCCCCTGATGGCAGCAGGAACCTCTCAGTCTATGGCCAGAACTCCACCCCTTTACTTCTGCTGCCTGCTTCTGATGGACCCAGAAGAGGTCATTCTGTGCTTAGAACCCCACTTTCTTGGCATCCCTGATGGGACCAGGATCCTGTCAGTCTGCAGCCAGAACCTTGGCTTTCCAAACCTGCCCCTGACAGGAGCAGGAACCTGTCAGTCTTCAGTCAGAACCCCATCCCCTGAGGCTGCCCTGAGTTCCCCAAACTGGACCAGGAACCTGTCAGTCTGTGGCCAGAACCCTATGTCCTCGACTCCCCTGCTTGCCTCTGACTGGACCAGAAACCTATTAGTCTGCAGCCAGAACTTCACCCCCTTAACTCCCCTGCCTGGACTTACTGTACCGGGAGAGTTGCACCAGAACCCCATCCCATTAAGCTCCACTGAGTGCCCCTGACTGAACTGGGAATCTGTTAGTCGGCACCCAAAAACCCAACTGCTTAGCTCCACTGCCTGCCCCTGAAGGGATCAAGAACCTGTCTGTGACCAGAACCCCAACTCCTTGGCTTCCCTGACTGCCCCAATGGAACTGGAAGCCTATCAATCTGCGGCCAGAACTCCACATCCTTAGGCTCCCCTGCCCACCCCTAACAAGACCGGGAACCAGTCATTCTGTGGACAGAACACCACTCCCTTAGCTCCTCTGCCTGCCTCTGATGGTCCCAGAAGTTGTCTTTCTGTGGATAGATCCCCAATTTCTTGGTTCCACTGACAGCCCCTTACGGGACCTGGAACCTGACAGTCTGTGACCAGAACCACACATCCTTCACTCTCCTGCCTGCCCCTGACAGGACCGGGAATCTGTCAGTCTGCAGCCAAAACCCCACTACTTGGCTTCCCAGCCTGCCTCTGAGTGGACCAGGAGCCTGTCAGTCTGCAGCCAGAACCCCACCTCCTTGGCTCCCCTGCCTACCCCTATTGGACTGGGAACCTGTCAGTTTGCGACCAGAACCCCAACCCCTAGGGCTGCCCTGAGTACCCCAGACTGGAAAGAAAACCTGTCAGTCTGCGGCCAAACCCCACGTCTTAGACTCCCCTGCATGGCCTTACTGGAACGGGAACCGGTCAGTCTACAGCCAGAATCCCACGTCCTTAGCTCCCCTTCCTGACCCTGACTGGACCGTGAATCTGTCAGTCTGCAAACAGAAAAACACCCTCTTAGCTCCCTTGCCTGCCACTAATAACCCTGAACCTATCACTTTGGGGCCAGAACCCCACCTCCTTGGCTCCCCTGCCTGCACCTGAGGGGACCGGGAACCTGTCAGTCTGCGACCAGAACCCCACCTCCTTGGTTACACTACCTGCTCCTGATGGGACCGTGAATCTGTCAGTAAGCAGCCAGAACCCCCCCCCCTTTAGTATCCATCGAGAGGCCCTGACGGGACCAGAAACCTGTCAGTCTTCGGCCAGAGCCCCAGGTCCTTAGCTCCTTGATTGCCCCAACTGGATCAGGGGACCCGCCAGTCTCGCTAGAACCCCCTGTCTTTAGCTCCCTTGACTGCCCCTGACTTAACTGGGAACCTTTCAGTCTTTGGTGAGAACCCCACTCTCTGAGGCTCCCCTGCCTTCCTCTGACTGGTTTGGGAAGCTGTCAGGGTGCGGCCAGAAGCCCACCCTCTGAGGCTGTCCTGAGTACTCCTGAAGGGACCGGAAACTTGTTCTTCTGTGGGCAGAAGCCCACCTCCTTTTCTCCCCTGCCTGCCCCTGATGGACCTGGAACCTGTCAGTCTGCAGCCAAAACCCCACCTCCTTGGCAGCTCTGACTGTGCCTGACTGGACTGGGAACCTGTCAGTCTGCGGCTATAACCCCAAGTCTTTGGCTCACCTGTTTACCCCTGACTGGATGGGAATCTGTCCATCTGCGAACTGAAACCCACCGCCTTAACTCCCCTGCCTACCCCTAATGACCCAGAACCTGTTTTTGCAGCCAGAACCATACCTCCTTTCTTCCTTGCCTTCCCCTGACTGCAACAGGAACCTGTCAGTTGCGGCCAGAACCTCACGTCCTTAGCTCCCCTGCCTGGCTATACTGGACCAGGAAGATGTCATTCTGTGGCCAGAACCCCAGCCTATAGTTCCCATGTCTGCTCCTGATTGACCCAGAATCTGTAACTCTGTGGCCAGACCCCATGTCCTTAGCTCCCCTGCCTGCCCCTGACTAAAATGGGAACATTTCAGTCTGCAGCCAGAACCCCACCTCCTTGGCTCACTGCCTACCCCTAAATGGCCCTGGTATCTGTCAGCCTGCCACAAAACTCCCCCTCCTCAGCTCCCCTTCCTGTCCCTGACTTGACAGGGAACCTGTCAGTCTGTGGCCAGAACCCCACCCCTTGGCTCTCCTGCAGCCCCTGATGTGACCCGGAACATGTCAGTCTGTGGCCAGAACCCCACCCTCTTGGCTTCCCTACAGGCCCTTAATGATCCAGAACCTGTCAGTCTGTGGCCAGAACCCACCTCCTTGGCTCCCCTGACTTCAACTAACTAAACCAGGAACCTGTCAGTCTGTGCCCAGAACCTCACCCTCTTAGCTCCCCTGCCTGGCCATACTGGACCAGGAACCTGTCCATCTCCGACCAGGATCCCACCTCCTTGTCTCTCCTGACTGCCCTTGATGGGACCATGAACCTGTCAGTCTGTGGTAAGAACCCTATCTCCTTAGAATCTTCTGCTGCTTGTCCCTGATTGGACCAGGAACCTCTCAGTGTCTGGCCAAAACCCACCAAATTAGCTCCCCTACCTGGCCATACTGGACCAGGAACCTGTCAGTCTGCGGCCTGAACCACATCCCCTTTTCTCCCTTGCCTGCTCATACTGGACCGGAACTTCTCAGTCGGCACCCAGAACCCCAACCCCTTAGTCTCTCCTGACATCCACTGAATGGACCAGGAACCTGTCAGTTTGTGGCCAGAACCCCACTCCCTTGGCTCCCCTGCTTGGCAAAAAGGAACAAGAAGCTGTCAGTCTGAGGCCAGAACCCACTTCCTTGGCTCCACAGACTACCCCTGAATTGACCAGAACCTGTTAGTCTGTGGCAAGAACCCCACCCCTAGCTGCCCTGCCAGCCCTGATGGGACCGGGAACCTGTCAGCCTGCAACCAGAGCCACACCCTTTAGCTCCACTTCCTGTTCCTAAAGGACCAGGAACCTGTCAGCCTGCTGCCAGGACCTCACTCCCTAAGGCTGCCCTGTGTGGCCCTGAGGGAACCCAGAAATGTCAGCCTGTACCCAGAACCCCACTTCCTGTGGCTGCCCTGCGTAGCCCTGACTGTACCAGTTCATCTGTAACACGAACCCCACATCCTTAGGTCCCCTGACTGCCCCTGACAGGACTGGAAACCTGTCCGTCTGTGGCCATAACCCCAACATTTTGCTCCCCTGCCTGCCCTTGAGTGGACCAGGAACCTGTCAGTCTGCACCTAGAACTGCCCAGAACCCCACCCCCTTCTTTACCATGCCAGGCCATTCTGGTTGGGAACCTGTCAGTCTGCACCTAAACACCACCTCTTTAGGCTCCCATGCCTGCCAGTGATGGGACCAGGAACCTGTTAGAATGTGCCTAGAACCCCACCACCTTAGCTCTTCTGACTGTCCCTGACTGAAACGGGAACCTGTCAGTTTGCAACCAGAGCCCCACCTCCTTGGTTCCCCTGACTGCCCATGACAGGACCCAGAACCTGTCAGTCTGAGGCCAGAACCCCACCACCTTAGCTGCCCTGACTGGCCATAAAGACCAGGAACACGTCAGTCTGCAGTCAGAACCCCATCTCATTTGCTCCCCTGCCTGGCCTTACTAGACCAGAACCTGTCTGTCTTCAGCCAGAACCCCATGTTTTTAGCTCCCCTGCATGACCCTGACTGGACCAGGAACCTGTAAGTCAGCACCTGGAAACCCCGACCTGTTAGCTCCACTGCCTGTCCATACTGTACAGGGAACCTGTCAATCTGCAGCCAGAACCCCACCCCTTTAGCTCCCTTGACTGCCCCAGACTGGACCAGGAACCTGTCTCTCTGCAACCAGAACTCCACTGCCTGTCCCTGTTGGACCCTGAACCTGTCAGTCTGTCACCAGAACCCCACCTTTTTGGTTCCCCTGATGCCCCTGTATGGACCAGGAACCTGTCAGTCTTCAGCCAGAACTACACCTCTTAACTCCCCTGCCTAACCACATGGGGCCGAACACCTGCCCTTCTAAGGCCAGAAGCCCACCTCCTTGGAACTCTGAGTGCCCCTGACTGGTCGGGAACCTGAGGTCTGCTGCCAGAACCCCAACCACTTAGCTCCCCTGCCTGCCCCTGATGGGACCGGGAACCTGTCAGGCTGCAACCAGAGCCCCACCTCCTTGGTTACCCTGACTGCCCATGATGGGACCAGAAACCTGTCAGTTTGCGGCCATTACCCAAATCCCTGAGGCTGCATTTTGTGCCCCTTTCTGGACTCAGAACCTGTCATTCTTCTGACAGAATGGCACCTCCTCTGCTCCCCTGACTGCCCCTAACTGGACTGGGAACCTGTCAGTCTGCAGCCAGAACCCAACCCCTTAGGCTTCACTAAGTGTCCCTGATGTGACCAGGAACCTGTCAGATTGAGGCCAGAACCCCACCTTCTTGGCTCCCTGCCTACCCCTAATGGCCCCAGAATCTGTCAGCCTGCCACAAAAACCCCCGCTCCTCAGCTCCCCTACCTGCTCCTGACTGTACTGGAAACCTGTCAGTCTGCACCCAGAACCACACACGAAGAGTATGTCCTGAGTGCCACCGACTGGAATGGGAACCTTTCAGTCTGTGGCCAGAACAGGACCCCCTTAGCACAACTGCCTGGCAATACTGGACCAGGTCCTGTATTCTACAGCTAGAACCTCCCCACCGTAACCACCCCCCCCCCTGCTTTGCTCCCTTGCCTGATGCTGAGCAGACCGGGAACCCGTCAGTCTGCAGCCAGAACCCCAACCCCTTAGGCTCAATTGAGTGCCCATGACTGGTTGGGAACCTGTCAGTCTGCAGGCAGAATGCCATGACCTTACCTCCCTTGCATGACCCTTACTGGACCAGGAACCTGTCAGCCCACACCTGGAAACCCCCACCTCCTTAGAACCATTGCCTACCTCTGAGAGGACCAGGAACCTCTCAGTCGATTACAAGAAGCCAACCACTGTGGCTGTCCTGTGTGCCCTAATGGACCTGGAACCTCCTAGTTTGCAGCCAGAATGCCATCGCATCTCTCCTCTGCCAGGCATACTGGAACGGGAAACTGCCAGTCACCATCCAGAACCCCACCTCATTAGATCACCTGCCTGGCCCTGACTGGACGAGAAACCTGTCAGTCTGGGGCCAGAACCCAACCCCTTAGCTCTCCTGTCTCCACTGAAGGGACCAGGAACCTGTCAGTCTGTGACAAGAACCCCACACCCCTTGACTCTCCTGCTGCCCCTGACAGGACCTGAAACCTGTCAGTCTGTCACAAGGACCCCAACACCTTGGCTCTACTACTGCCACTGACGGGACCTGGAATCTGTCATTCTGTGACAAGAACCCCACCTGTCACCCCTGATGGGACCTGGAACCTGTTAGTCTGTGACAAGAACGTCACCCCATTGGCTCTCCTGTTGCCCCTGACGGGACCCGGAACCTGTCAGTCTGTGAGAAGAACCCCACACCTTGGCTCTCCTGCCGCCCCTTGACAGGACCCGGACCTGTCATTCTGTGACAAGAACCCCACCACTAGGTTCTCCTGTCGCCCCTGAGGGGACCAGGAACCTGTAGTATGCTGCCAGAACCCCACCCCTTGGTTTTCTTTCCTCCGCTGATGGGACCCGGAACCTGTCAGTCTGTGACAAGAATCCCACCCCCTTGTCTCTCCTGCCACCCCTGACGGGACCCAAAACCTGTCATTCTGTCGCAAGAATCCCAAACCCTTGGCTCCCCTGCCATACCTGAGTGACAGGGAACCTGTTTGTCTTTCACCAGAACCCCACCCCTTGGTCATCTTTCCTCTGCTGATGGGACCTGGAACCTGTCAGTCTGTGACAAGTACGGCACCCCTTGGCTCTCCTGCCTCCCTGACAGGACCCGCAACCTATTAGTCTGTGACAAGAACCCCAATACTTGGTTCTGCTGCCGCCCCTGACGGGACCGGAAACCTGTCAGTCTGTGACAAGAATGCCACCCCCTTGGCTCTCCTACCACCTCTGACAGGACCCGCAACCTGTCAGTCTGCAGCCAGAACCCCACACCTTGGTTCTCTTGCTGGCCATGATGGGACCCGGAACCTGTCATTCTGTGACAAGAACCCTAACCCTTGGCTCTGCTGCTGCCGCTGATGGGACTGGAAACCTGTCAGTCTGTGGCAAAAACCCCACCCCCTTGACTCTCCTGCCTCCCCTGACGGGACCCAGAACCTGTCAGTCTGTGACAAGAACCCCACACCTTGGTTCTCTTGCTGGCCATGATGGAACCTGGAACTGTCACTCTGTGAGAGGAATCCCACCACTAGGCTCTCCTGTCGCCCCTGAGTGGACCAGGAACCTGTAGTATGCCGCAGGAACCCCACCCCTTGGTTTTCTTTCCTCCGCTGATGGGACCCGGAACCTGTCAGTCTGTGACAAGAACCCCAACCCTTGGCTCTCCTGTCGCCCCTGAGTGACAGGGAACCTGTTAGTCTTTCACCAGACCCCACCCCTTGGCTCTCCTGCCACAGCTGATGGGACTGGAAACCTGTCAGTCTGCCGCAAGAACCCCATCTCTTGGTCATCATTCCTCCATTGATAGGACCCGGAACTTGTCAGTCTGTGACAAGAACCCCACCACTAGGTTCTCCTGCCTCCCTGATGGGACCTGCAAATTATCAGTCTGTGACAAGAACCCCAATACTTGGTTCTGCTGCCGCCCCTGACGGGACTGGAAACCTGTCAGTCTGTGACAAGAATGCCACCCCCTTGGCTCTCCTACCACCTCTGACAGGACCTCAACCTGTCAGTCTGCAGCCAGAAGCCCACAACTTGGTTCTCTTGCCGGCCATGACGGGACCTGGAACGTGTCTTCTGTGACAAAAACCCCAACCCTTGGCTCTGCTGCTGCAGCTGATGGGACCAGAAACCTGTCACTCTGTGAAATAACCCCACCCCCTTGACTCTCCTGCCTCCCCTGACAGGACCCGGAACCTGTCAATCTGCAGCCAGAGCCCCACACCTTGGTTCTCTTGCTGGCCATGAGAGACCCGGAACTGCATTCTGTGACAAGAACCCCAAACCTTGGCTCTGCTGCCACTGCTGATGGGACCGGAAACCTGTCAGTCTGTGACAAAACCAAACCCCCTTGGCTCTCCTGTTGCCCCTGACGGGACCCGCAACCTGTCATTTGTGACAAGAACCCCACCTCTTAGCTCTGCTGCCACCGCTGATGGGACCAGAAACCTGTCAGTCTGTGACAAGAACCCCACCCCCTTGACTCTCTTGCCTCCCCTGACGGGACCCGGAACCTGTCAGTCTGTCACAAGAACCCAACCCACTTGGCTTCCTGCAGCTCCTGACAGGACCTGCAACATGTCAGTCTGCTGCCAATACCCCACCCCCTTGGCTCTCCTGCCACTCCTGATGGGACCTGGAACCTGTCAGTCTGTGACAAGAACCCCACCCCCATGGCTCTCCTGCAACACCTGACAGGACCAGGCACCTGCCAGTCTGCCGCCAAACCCCACCCCTTGGCTCACCTGCTGCTCCTGATGGGACCCGGAACCTGTCTTTGTGTACAAGCACCACACCCCTTTGCTCTCCTACTGCCCCTGACGGGACCCGGAACCTGTCAGTCTGTGAAAAGAACCCCAACCTCTTGGCTCTCCTGCTGCCCTGACGGGACCAGGAACCTGTCAGTCTGTGAAAAAACCAAACCCCTTTGGCTCTACTGTCACCCATGACAGGACCCACAACCTGTCATTCTGTGACAAGAACCCCACCACTAGGCTCTCCTGTCGCCCCTGAGGGGACAAGGAACCTGTAGTATGCTGCCAGAACCCCACCCCTTGGTTTTCTTTCCTCCGCTGATGGGACCCGGAACCTGTCAATCTGTGAAATAACCCCACCCCCTTGTCTCTCCTGCCACCCCTGACAGGACCCGGAACCTGCCATTCTGTCGCCAGAACCCCACCCCTTGGTTCTCTTGCCTCGCCTGACGGGACCAGGAACCTGTCAGTCTTCCATCAGAATCCACCCCTTGGCTCTCCTGCCGCAGCTGACGGGACTGGAAACCTGTCAGTCTGCCACAAGAACCCCATCCCTTGGTCATCTTTCCTCCGCTGATGGGACCTGGAACCTGTCAGTCTGTGACAAGTACCCCACCCCTTGATATCCTGCCTCCCTGACGGGACCTGCAACCTATCTGTCTGTGACAAGATCTCCAACAGTGGCTCTGCTGCTGCCCCTGATGGGACTGGGAACTGCCATTCTGTGACAAGAACCCCAACCCTTGGCTCTGCTGCCGCCGCTGATGGGACTGGAAACCTGTCAGTCTGTGACAAAAACCAAACCCCCTTGGCCCTCCTGTCACCCCTGTCATGACCCGCAACTTGTCATTCTGTGACAAGAACCCCACCCCCTTGACTCTCCTGCCTCCCTTGATGGGACCTGGCACCTGTCAGTCTGTGACAAGATACCCAACCCCTGGGTCTCCTGCCGCCCCTGACATGACCTGGCACCATTCAGTCTGCCACCAGAACCCAACCCACTTGGCTCTCCTGCCACCCTGACGGGACCCGGAACCTGTCAGTCTGTTTCCAGAACACCAACACTTGGCTCTCCAGGTGCCCCTAACGGGACCACAAATCTGTCAGTCTCTGACAAGAACCCCAACCCCTTGGCTTTCCTGCCGCCCCTGATGGGACCCAGAACCTGTCAGTCTGCCACCAGAACAAAACAGCTTGGTTCTCCTGCAACCCATGACGGGACCCGGCACCTATTAGTTTGCCGCCAATACCCCACCCCCTTGGCTCTCCTGCCAAACCTGATGGGACCCGGAACCTGTCAGTCTGTGACAAGATCCCCATCACCATGGCTCTTTTGCTGCCCATGACGGGACCCGGAACCTGTCAGTTTGTGACGAGAACCTCACACCCTTGGCTCTGCAGCTGCCCCGGACGGGACCCGGAACCTGTCAGTCTGTGACAAGATCCCCACCACCATGGCTCTGCTGCAGCCTCTGACGGGACCCGGAACCTGTCAGTCTGTGACGAGAACCCCACCCCTCGGCTCTCCTGTGGCCCCTTATGTGCACAGGAACCTGTCAGTCTGTGACAGGAGCCCCACCCCAAGGCTCTCCTGCCGCCCTTGACGGGACCCGGAACCTGTCAGTCTGTGACGAGAACCCCACCCCAAGGCTCTCCTGCCGCCCCTGACAGGACCCGGAACCTGTCAGTCTGTGATGAGAACCCCACCCCTCGGCTCTCCTGCCGCCCCTGATGGGACCGGAACCTGTCAGTCTGTGACAAGAACCCCACCCAAAGGCTCTCCTGCCGCCCTGACAGACCCGGAGCCTGTCACTCCGTGACAGGAGCCCCACCCCTCGGCGCTCCTGCCGCCCTGACTGGACCCGGAACCTGTCAGTCTGTGACTGGAGCCCCACCCCTCGGCTCTCCAGCTGCCCCTGACTGGACCCGGAACCTGTCAGTCTGTGACTGGAGCCCCACCCCAAGGCTCTCCTGCCGTCCCTGACGGGACCCGGAGCCTGTCAGTCTGTGACTGGAGCCCCACCCCAAGGCTCTCCTGCCGCCCCTGCCCGAGTGCGCCTCCTCCCGTTCTCTGCACTGCCGCTAATGGCGTTTTGCAGCAGGCACTCAGAACGCCACCCCCGCCTCCCCGGTGGCTGCCTGGAAGAGTTGGGTGCCAGTCCACGTTGAGCACCTCGCCTTCTGCGCGGCCCTGACTGACTACTGATGGATGAGGAGGAACAGTCTGGGCTGTCCAGCTCGTGGTGGGCACGGGCCGGCAGCGTTGCAGAAGACAGGTTCTGGGCTCCTACTGCTCGTTCCTCCTCCCAGACCAGGGCAGGCAGGGCCAAGCTACAGGGCGAGGTTCTGGCGGACGGACAGTGAGCTGCCAGGGACGTGCTGGCACAGAACCGAAGCTGCCCCGTGCGTCCTGAGCTGGGCATGGGCGGGACGACTGCCGCACTGCGCGCAAGCACGGCACTGCCCGCGGCCCGTCAGGAGCCGGGAGGGGCGTGGCTCGAGGCGCCCAGGCTGGCTGCTGTCTCAGCCAGTCAGGGGCACTGAGGGGCGGGGCCGACGGAGGAGGGCAGGACCTCGCGCAGATTGGCAGGGCCTCTTCCAATCAAGGGCGAGCAGAGGCGCAGAAGAAGGCGGTGCCGTGTGAAGACCGCTTGTCAGGCAGCTCCCTGGTCCCGCCGGGTGCTGGGAAGGGGGCTCCTAGGGGGTTCAGACGTCCTGGGAGCAGATTGGCAGGGCCGCTGTCCAATGAGGGCACTCAGTGACGAAGGGGCGGCGCGGGGGTGAAGGGGCAAAGACCTGCATCCCAGTCTCTCACAAGGATACAGCAGGTGCACAGGAGCCCTGAGCCCACCCCACCTTCTCCCTCCGGGTCTCTCACAAGGATAAAACAGCTGCACATGGCTCTGAGACCACCCTAGGATACCCATCCGGGTCTCTCACAAGAAGATGAAAGGTGCACGGGGACTTTAGAAACCATCAGGATCTCCATCCCAGTCTCTCAAAACATGCAACATGTGCAAAGGAACGCTGAGCCCACCCCAGGACCTCCATCCGGGTCTCTCACAAGGATAGGACAAGTGCAAATGGGTGATGAGCCCATCCCAGAACATCCACCCAGGTCTTTCTCAAGGATATCACGGGGGCACAGGGGCCCTGAGCCCCTCCTAGGCCCTCCATCCGGGTCACTCACTGGATATAACAGGTGCCAAATCTCGCGATGCAAAGAGGAGGAGAGGAAACTCTTCTGTCTCTAGGGGATGTGACACGGAGGACCTACGGGGAGAGCAAGGATGCCCACAGCTTGGGAGCCCAGCCTAGGAGTCTACACACCAGCGCTGGAAGGGGAGGTGAGACAACAACCCTGGTAGCTCGAGACATTGGCAGGGAAATGGCAGGAAGAGCCTAGAGGGAACAAGGCTTGAAGCCTAAATTGAACCAGGAAGACATAGAAGACTGAAACAGACCCATAACGGAGACAGACATTGAAACAGTCATAAAGGCCCTCCCAACAAAGAAAAGCCCAGGACCAGATGGATCCACTGCTGAATTCTACCAGACATTTAAAGAAGAATTAACTCCAATTCTCCTCAAACTATTCAGAGCAATCGAAAAAAAGGAATCCTCCCAAATTCTTTCTATGAAGCCAGCATCACCTTAATTCCTAAGCTGGAGAAAGATGCAGCAATGAAAGAAGTACAGACCAATATCTCTGATGAACTTAGATGCAAAGATCCTCAATAAAATTCTGGACAATAGAATGCAACAACACATCAGAAAGATCATCCACCCAGGCCAAGTGGGATTTAACCCTGGTATGAAGGGATGGTTAAATGTTCACACAACAATCAACGTGATACACCACATTAACAGACTGCAGAAGAAAAACCATATGATTCTCTTAATAGAGAAATGCAGAGAAAGCATTTGATACAATACAACACCCTTTCATGATGAAAACTCTAAGCAAACTGGGTATGGAAGGAACACTCCTCAATACAATGAAAGCAATTTATGAAAAACCCACGGCCAACATCCTATTGAATGGGAAAAGTTGGAAGCATTTCTGCTTTGATCTGGTTCCAGACAGGGATGCCCACTCTCACCAATGTCCTCAATATAGTTCTGGAAGTTTTAGCCAGAGCTATTAGGCAAGAAAAAGAAATTAAAGGGATACAAAGTGGGAAGGAAGAAGGCAAACTATCCCTCTTTGCAGATGATATGATTCTTTATTTAGGGGATCCAAGAACTCTACTAAGAGACTACTAGAACTCATGGAAGAGTTTGGCAAAGTAGCAGGATATAATATCAACGCACAAAAATCAACAGCCTTTTTATACACAGACAATGCCACGGCTGAGGAAAACTAAGATCAATCCCATTCTCAATAGCTGCAAAAACAATCAAAAGCCTTGGAATACACTTACCCAAGGACGTTAAAGATTGCTACAATGAAAATTACAAAACCTTAAAGAAAGAAATAGAAGAGGATACCAAAAATGGAAAAATCTACCATATTCATGGATTGAAAGAATCAACATCATCAAAATGTCCATTCTCCCAAAAGCAATTTACAGATTCAATGCAATAGCAATCAAGATACCAAAGACATTCTTCTCAGATCTGGAAAAAATGATGCTGAAATTCATATGGAGACACAGGAGACCTCGAATAGCTAAAGCAATCTTGTACACCAAAAACAAAGCCGGAGGCATCACAATACCAGATTTCAGGACATACTACAGGGCAGTTGTTATCAAAACAGCATCGTACTGGTACAGACACAGATGGATAGACCAATGAAACAGAATAGAAACACCAGAAATCAACCCAAACATCTACAGCCAACTCATATTTGATCAAGGATCCAAAACCAATCCCTGGAGTAAGGACAGTCTATTCAACAAATAGTGCTGGGAAAACTGGATTTCCACGTGTAGAATCAGGAAGCAAGACCCCTACCTTTCACCTTACACAAAAATTCACTCAACATGGATTAAATACTTCATTCTGTGACCTGACACCAACAAATTATTACAGAGCGTTGGAGAAACCCTACAAGATATAGGCACAGGTAAAGACCTCTTGGAAAATACCCCAGAAGCACAGGCAGTCAAAGCCAAAATGATCATTTGGGATTGCATCAAACTGAGAAGTTTCTGTACTGCAAAAGAAACAGTCAGGAGACTGAAGAGGCAACCGACAGAATGGAAAAAATATTTGCAAACTATGCAACAGATAAAGGGTTGATAACCAGAATCTACAAACACATCAAGAAACTCCACAACATCAAAACAAACAACCCATGTAAGAGATGGGCCAAGGACCTCAGTAGACTCTTTTCCAAAGAGGAAATCCAAATGGCCTACAGGCACATGAAAAAATGTTCAAGATCACTAGCCATCAGGGAAATGCAAATCAAAACCACAATGAGGTTCCATCTCACCCCGGTGAGAATGGCTCACATTCAGAAATCTACCAACAACAGATGCGTGAGAGGGTGTGGGGAGCAAGGTTCACTAACCCACTGTTGGTGGGACTGTATACTGGTAAAGCCACTATGGAAGTCAGTCTGGAGATTCCTCAGAAACCTGAACATAACCCTACCATTCAACCCAGCCATCCCACTCCTTGGAATTTACCCAAAGGAAATTAAATTGGCAAACAAAAAAGCTGTCTGCACATTCATGTTTATTGCAGCTCAACTCACAATAGCTAAGACCTGAAACCAACCCAAATGCCCATCAACAGTAGACTGGATAAAGAAACTATGGGACATGTACTCTACAGAATACTGTACAGCAGTCAAAAACTTTGAAACCCGGTCATTTGCAACACAATGGAGGAATCTGGAAAACATTATGCTGAGTGAATTAAGCCATTCCCAAAGGGACACATATCATATGTTCTCCCTGATCGGCGACAACTAACTGAGCACAAAGGAGAAACCTATTGAAGTGAAATGGACACTGTGAGAAACAATGAGTTGATCAGCTCTTGTCCTGACTGTTGATGTACAATGCAATACTTTATCCATTTTAGTATTTTTTTCTGTTCTACTTAATACTATCGGTTGAACTCTGTAATTAATACACAGTTATTTTTAAGTGTTGAAACTTAAGAGAATAGGGATCCCTGTAAAAATAAGAGTGGGAATAAGAGAGGGAGGTGATGTATAATGGGGGACCTGTTCAATAGGACTTGCCCCTAATGGTGGAGATAGAAACGTGCCAGGGGATTCCAATACAATCTCATCAAGGCGGCAAGGACCAATGCCATCTCACTAATCCAAGTGATCAATTTCTGTTCACAATTGATCACACTGATAGGTCAAAGAGTCAAAGGGATCACACAAACAAGACTAACTAGTGTCTGCTAATACTAACTGATAGAATCAAAAAGGGAGAGAATGATCCAACATAGGAAGTGGGAGACACAGCAGACTCATAGAATGGCAGATGTCCTAAACAGAACTCTGGCCTCAGAATCAGCCCTTAAGGCATTCAGATCTGGCTGAAGTGCCATGAGAGTGTTTCAGACGTGGAAATCCAAGACACTCTGGCAAAAAAAATGACCTAAATGAAAGATCTC
The DNA here is from genome assembly GCF_033115175.1 of Lepus europaeus. Lineage (NCBI taxonomy): Eukaryota > Metazoa > Chordata > Mammalia > Lagomorpha > Leporidae > Lepus > Lepus europaeus. The sequence continues at coordinate 132,690 of NC_084851.1, read as the reverse complement.
TGTGAGACCCCAGTAGAAAGAAGTGGCCTTCAAAGAGGGAGATACCCTTCTCTGAAGGGAGGAGAGAACTTCCACTTTGACTATGACCCTGTCTGAATAAGATTGAAGTCGGCAAACTCAAAAGGCTTCCATAGCCTTGGCAGCTCATGACTAGAGCCTAGGGAGATAATTGACGCCATAAACAAGAGTGTCCAATTGTTAAGCCAACAACAGCGGTCACTGTGCACTTCCTTCTCATGTAGGATCTCTGTCCTAATGTGCTGTACGTTGTGGTTTAATGCTATAACTAGTCCTCAAACAGTATTTTACACTTTGTGTTTCTGTGTGGGTGCAAACGGATGAAATCTTTACTGAATATATACTAAACTGATCTTCTATATATACAGAGAATTGAAAGTGAACCTTGATGTGAATAGAATGGGAGAGAGAGAGGGAGAGGGGAGGGTTGCGGGTGGGAGAGAATTATGGAGGGAAATGCCATTGTAATTGGTAAGCTGTAATTTGGAAATTTATATTCATTAAAAATGCATATTGGACTTTAAAAAAAAAGATATAACAGGTGCACGGAGCTCTGAGCCCACCCCAGTTCCTCCATCCGGGTCTCTCACAAGGATATAACAGGTGCACAGGGGCCTGAGAAACCCCCAGGACCTCTATCAGGGTCGCTCACTAAAAAAGAACAGGTGCAAAAAGGTGATGTCCCCATCCCAGTCCATCCACCCGGGTCTCTCAAGGATGTAACAGGGGCACAGGGGCCTGAGAAACCCCCAGGACCTCTATCAGGGTCGCTCACTAAAAAAGAACAGGTGCAAAAAGGTGATGTCCCCATCCCAGTCCATCCACCCGGGTCTCTCAAGGATGTAACAGGGGCACAGGGGCCCTGAGCCCATCCCAGGTCCTCCATTGGGGTCTCTCACAAGAATATAATAGGTGCACAGGGGCCTGAGCCCACCACAGAACCTCCATCCAGATCTCTCACAAGGATACAACAGGTGCACGGGGACTTGAGGAACCTCCAGGATATCCATCTGGTTCTCTCACTAGTATATAACAGTTGCACAGGGACCTAAACCCATCACAGGACCTCCATCTGGGTGTCTCACAAGGATGTAATAGTTGCACGGGGGCCCTGAACTCGTCCAAGGTCTCCATCCGGGCCTCTCAGTAGGATATAACAGGTGCACAGTGACTTGAGAAAGCTTCAGGACCTCCATCCAGGTCTCTCAGAAGAATATTATGTGTACAGGGCCTTGAACCCATCACAGGACCTCTATCCAGGTCTCTCACAGGGATATAACTAGAGCACGGGGGCCCTGAGAAAACCCCAGGACCTCTATCAGGTCTCTCACAAGAATATAACAGGTGCATGGGGCCCTGAGCCCACCCTAGTTCCTCCATCCAAGTCTCTCACAAGGATAGAGCAGGTGCATGGGGATTTGAGAAAAACCCAAGGCCTCCATCAGGGTTTCTCACAAGGATATAATACATGCTGGGGACTTGAGAAACCACCATGACCTCCATCTGCATCCCAAGGATACAACAGGAACACAGGATCCCTGAGCCCACACCAGGTCCTCCATCCGGGTCTCTCACAAGGATATAACGAGTGCAAAGGGGTGATGAGTGCATCCAAGCACAACCACCCGGGTCTTCTCAAGGATATAACTGGGGCACAGTGGCCCTGAGCCCATAGCAGGACCTCCATCCGGGTCTCTCACAAACATAACAGGTACACAGGACCCTGAGCCCACCCCACTTCTTCCATCCGGGTCTCTCATAAAGATATAACAGGTGCAATGGGTGATGTACCCAACCCAGGACCTCCACCTGGGTCTTTCACAAGGATGTAACAGGTCCACAGGGGCCCTTAGCCCATCCCAGGTCCTACATACGGGCCTTTCACAAGCACATAACAGGTGTATGGGGCTCTGAGACAATCCCCAGACATCAATCCTGGTCACTCACAAGGATATAACAGGTGCACAAGGGCCCTGGAGACCTGGATGGAGCCCTGGGGACCTGGATGGAGCCCTGGGCACCTGATGGCGAGTGACTGACAGCCAGTGGGGACTGGAAGAACCCACCCAGTGCCACTCAGGGCTGATAGCCATCAGAAGACCACAGAGCCCACCCCCGTCACTCAAGGGTGACTGACAGTGTAGGGAGACCCGGAAGTGCTCCTCGGTCCCCTCACCAGCTCGCTCTGCCTGTCAATCAAATAAGAAAAATATGTTAAACAACTGGGACCATGCTGGGGACGAGTATATTTCAACAGCAGGAAGCAGAGGGAGCCAGAGATGAACAACTGTGGAACGTTCTGAAGCATTCTAGAACATTCTGGAACAATCCAGACCATCCCGGAACATTTCAGAACATTCTGGAACATTCCGGAGCATACTAGCACATTCTCAGGTGGGAGGAGACGCTGAGGCGAGCAGGGGCAGAAATCATCTGAAGGGTGGGGCGGTTCTGGAATGTTATAGAATGTTCTGGAACCTTCTCCAAGGCAGGCGTCCTCAGGGTGGGCAGGTGTCTGTTGGAGAGACAGGAAAGCCGAGTCAGAAGGGGAAAGCCGAGTCAGCGCCGGGTCAGCCCGGAAGCGCCCGGAAGCCTCACCCGTGTCGGCCACGCGCAGGATGTTCTCCCGCGGGATCCCGTGCTGCTCCGTGAGCCTCGCGTAGTCCTCCAGCCGGTCGTTGTTTATGACCTTCATTCTGACTGTGGCAAGAGTGGGCGCCGACTGTGTACGTGCACTTTAGTGTGTGCCTACTGCATACACTCGCTTTAGTGGGTGCTCACTGCATACGCTCACCCCCTCTAGTGGGCACCAACTGTATATGCTAGCGTTAGTTTGCACAAACTGTGTATGCCCACCATGTCTAGTGGGCACCAACTGTATACACTCGCTTTATCCAGTGGGCACCGACTGTATATGCCTGGCCATGCAGCCCCCCTTCCCCTGTATACAGTTGAGGTCAGACTCTCGGGTCATGGTGCGTGTCCCTAGCGGGTGCCGGCAGTGCACATATGTACATGAGGGGGGCTCACCAAAAAGGAAGCTGACGCGGGTGGCGGTGCCGTCGGGCCTCACGTTATTGTTGATGACGATCAGGCTGTCGGGGTCCCGCCCCACGAGCTGGAAGTAGTTCTGGCCCTCGACTGTAGGGAGAGAGGTGGGTGTGCGGGATGTGCCGGTGCATGCTGGGACATCCTGGGATTGTCTGAAACATAACTGGAACATTCTGGAAAATTCTAGCACGTTCTGGAACATTCCAGAACATCGAGGAACTGTCTGGAGCATTCTGGACATTGTGCAACATCCTGGCACATTTCTGGGAACATTACAGAACATCCTGGAACATTCTGGGACATTCAGGACACTCCCCTAGGGCCTGCTAGACAGTTCCCTGGGTCATCTGGAACTGTCCGGAACGTTCCGGAACGTTCTGTACTCACAGTCAGCGGTGTAGACGTCATCTGCGTTCTTCCGGGCCATGACCGTGTGTGGAGTGCATACCCTGTTCTTCCTGAATAAGAGACCAGGAACATGGCCGCTCGCTGTGGGCTCCACTGCTCCTGTCTGCTCTCCCTCTGGGCTTGCCTGGTTCCCCCTGGCCTGCTCTTTGACTCTGGGATCGGCTGGCCCTGTCTGCTCTCAGGTCCATGACTCCCCTCTGCCCGCCTGCTCTCTGACTCTGGGCTTGATGACTCCTGTCTGCTCTCTCTCCCTACGCTCAACTGGTCCCCCCTGGCCTGCTCTTTGACTCTGGGATCGGCTGGCCCTGTCTGCTCTCTCCCAGCTCCGTGACTCCCCTCTAGCCCGCCTGCTCTCTGACTCTGGGCTCGATGACTCCTGTCTGCTCTCTCGCTCTCTCTGGGATCTCTGGGCTTGGCTGCTCCTGGCTTCCCTGTTCTCTGGGCTCGATTGCTCCCCCTGGCTCTCTGTCTCTGGCCTCTCCTGTCTGCCCTGGCCCCGCCCCCTCACCTGACATAGAAGAAGACGTTCAGGGCATTGCAGTCCTCCTGGCACTCAACATGGCGGAGCAGCATGCGGTGCGGCCCCCCCTTCCTGGACCTGGTCCAGGTTGTCGGCGGCGATGGCGAAGGTGCACCAGGGCCCCGAGATCTGGGCAGGACAAGAAATGACGTGAATGAATGATATGGCCGAAGACACAGGGCGAGTGTGTGATGCGAAGTCAGGATACCTGGGCGGGGTCAGCGCAGGCCACAGCCAACGCGAGGGCGAGGAGGAGAGCCTTCATCACCGTCGTCATCTTCATCGCCATCGTCTTCATCATTGTCTGAGCTGGCGGGGACCGGGCGTCTATTTATTGCTGGGCTGGGGCGGAGTGGGCGGGGCCAAGGTTGTGCAAACATCCTGGTTGGCGCCAGGGACATTCTGGAACATTCCGGGAGCTTCCAGGAAATCCGGGGAGATTCCTTCATGGGTTCTTGGGGTTTGGAATTTTCCAGATCGCCTGGTGGGTATTTCCAGGATTCTAGAATGTTCTAGAATGCCCAGGGAATGTCCTTGGCATTTCGAGGAATTTTGTAGAACGTTCTAAATATTCTTAGGATGCTTTCCAGAGCACCTGGTGAGCGTCCTGTGGCCTTACACTGTTCCAGAAGACAACGGAGGAGGACAATCTCAGCATTTCCTAGAATTTTCCAGAATGTTCTAGAATGTTTCCAGAATGCCCGGTGTGTGTCCTCAGGGCCTTAGAATATTCTAGAGCACGTGGTCTTGGTCTTGGAGTGTCCCAGAATACTGGTGCATGTCAGAATTTTCTAGAATGTTCATGATGTCCTGGAATGCTTGGTGAGTGTCTTTGTGGTCTTGAAATTTTGTAGAATGGTCTAGCATGTTGTAGAGCACCAGGCGAGCGTCCTGTGGGTCTGAGAACCTCCGCCAATGTGCTGGAAATTTCCACAGCCCTGGTGGGCTCAGGACGTCCCAGTGCAGTCACATACCTGGCCACCCCACTGTGTGCCCTGGGTAAATGTCAGCCAGCTTGGGCGTGGCATCAGGATGCCCGTCATGCCCAGCCAGGAACTTTCCACTCAGACCTGTGTCCCGGAAACCCCCCAGACTCACTTAGTGATGTTTTGGAACATTCTGGAACATTCTAGAACACCTTGGAAAATCCTAGGGTATCCTGGAACATTCTAGAACCTCCTAGAATGTTCCAGAATCGGGGTTTTTCTTTTCAGCTTTTTCATGGCCAGGCACCCATACGCGACCTTGAGAGCTCCGGGGAGGTCACTCCGATCTCTGCCTCAGTGAGAAAGCTGACTTAGATGGGTTCTGCATTGTGCAATCCTTTAATCCCATTTTCTGCTCCACTCACTCCAGGGGTCCAGCAGGCTCTGGCCAGAACAAACTGGCCAGGATAAGCGTGGCAGTGTGCACAGGGCCCCCATGAGACCATGCAGCATGAAATCGGGAAGACTCTACGGTGTTTCTGGCTGCTGGAATGTTCCACAATGTTTCTCCAGAAGTCTCTGGAAAGGACTAGAACACTCTTTTGTCTGCCAGGAGATCCTTTTTTCTGAGAGAAAACGTCAAAATATCACCAAAAATGAGCTTTCCATAAAACAAAATTAGAAAGAACAGTCCCAGAATTTTCTAAAAAAGCTTAAAAATGACAAAAATGAGCACCTTACTTTCTAGTTCTGTTCCTTTCATTCAGCCCATCTCTTCTACTCTTATCCACTTCTCAACAGACTACATTTTCCTGTAGCCAGAACCCCACTCCTTTAGCTCCCTTGCCTGCCACTGACTCTACTGGGAGCCTGTCAGTTAACACCTGGAAACCCCCACCTCCTTGGCTCTCCTGCTGCCCTGACTGGACCCCACCCCTTGGCTCTCCTGCTGCCCTGACGGGACCCGGAAGCTGTCAGTCTGACGCCAGAACCCCACCCCTTGGCTCTCCTGCTACCCCTGATGGGACCGGAACCTGTCAGTCTGACGCCAGAACCCAACCCCTTGACTCTTCTGCTACCCCTGATGGGAAGGGGAACCTGTCATTCACCACCAGAACCCCACCCCTTGGCTCTCCTGCCGCCCCTGACAGGACCCGGCACCTGTCAGTCTGTGACAAGAAGCCCACCCCTTGGCTCTCCTACCGCACTGATAGGACCTGGCACCTATCAGTCTGTGACAAGAACCCCACCCCTTGCCTATCCTGCCGCCCCTGATGGGAACCAGAACCTGTCAGTCTGTGATGAGAACCCAACACCTTGACTCTCCTGCTACCCCTGACGGGACCCGGAACCTGTCAGTCTGCCACCAGAACCCCACCCCCTTGGCTCTCCTGCCGCCCCTCATAGACTGGGAACCTGTCAGTCAGCCACCAAACCCCACCGCTTGGCTCCCCTGCCTGCCCCTGATGGGAAGGGGAACCTGTTAGTCTGTGACAAGAACCCCACCATCAAGGGGTGGTCTATGCCCCAACTAATCACAGCGTGTTGCCAGGCAGGCTCTGTTGCCAGGGAGGTTTCAAACCCATCCAATCACAGCCTGTTGCCAGGCAGTTTCCAAACCCATCCAATCACAGCCTGATGCCAGGTGGGTTTCAAAGCCATTCCTGAGTAACTGATGCTTGCTTGCCACAGGCCATCTTGGCATGGCCTTCTCATTCCTCCACACATGGGGTTCTGGCCACAGATTGAGAGGCACTCAGGGGAGCTAAGGAGTTGGTGTTCTGGCAGCAGAGTGACAGGTTCTGGGTTAGTTAGGGGCAGGCAGGAGAGCTAAGGCCGTGGGGTCCCTGCTGCAGACTGACATGGCCCGGTACTGTCAGGTGCAGGCAGGGGAGCCAACAAGGGAGTTTCTGGCCCTAGACTGACAAGATACCAGTCCCGCCAGAGGCAGCAGGGGAGACAAGGAGGTGGCTTCTGGCCCCAGACTGACAGGTTCCGGTCCCATCAAGGACAGGCAGGGGATCCAAGAGGGGGCCTGGTAGCCCCAGCCTGACACATCCTCAGGCCAGAAAGAAGCAGTCAGGGGAGCCAGGGAGTTGGGGTTCTGGCTGCAGACTGACAGGTTGCCGGCCCAGACAGGGGCAGTCAAGATAGCCAAGGAGGTGAGCTTCTGACTGCAGAATGACAGGTTCCAGAACCATTAGGGGCAGTCAGGGTCGCTAAGGATGTGGGGTTCTAGCCACAGAGTGACAGGTTCCTGTTCCAATCAGGGGTACTCAGGGGATGTGGGGTTCCAGCAGCAGAGTGGCAGGTTCCCAGTCAATTAGGGAAAGACAGGGGATCTAAGGACATGGGGTTCCTGCCACAGACTGATGAGTTCAGGTCCATCAGGTGCAGGGAGGGGAGCCAAAGAGGTGGGGTTCTGGCCCCAGACTAACAGGTTCCCGGTCCCATCAGTGGCAGGCGGGAGAGCAAAGAGGTGGGGTTTTGGCGGCAGACAGACAGGTTCCCGGTCCAGTCATGGGCAGGCGGGGGGCCAAGGAGGTGGGGTTCTGGCTACAGATTGACAGGTTCTGGGTCCATTCGGAGAAGTCAGTGGAACCAAGGAGGTGGGGTTCTGGCCGCAGAGTGACAGATTCCACCTCCATCAGGGGCAGGAAGAGGAGCCAAAGTGGTTGGTTTCTGGTCACACACTGACAGGTTCCAATCCTGTCAGGGGCAGTCAGCGGAGCCAATGACGTGGGGTTCTGTGAGCAGACTGACAGGTTCCCAGTCCCGTTAGGGCCACTCAGTGGAGACTAAGGGGGTGGGTTTTTGCTGCTGACTGACAGGTTCCTGGTCTCATGAGATGCAGGTGAGTTAAGGACATGAGATTCCTGCCGCAGATTATGAGGTCCCCAGTCCCATCAGGTGTAGGCAGGGGTATCCTAAGGTGGTGGGGTTTTGGCCACAGTCTGACAGGATCCTGGTCCAAAATGTCCAGGCGTGAGAGCTGATGGGGAGGGCCTGGTCACAGACTGACAGGTTCCCTGTCCTGTAAGGCCAGGCATAAGGTGAAAAGGTTCTTAAGGTGAAAAGGTCATGCCAAGATGGCCACTGGCAACAGAAATTACCTGGCAACAGGCCATGAATGGATGGCTTCTGAAACCACATGACAACAGAGGAAACCACATGACAAAGGGGCATGACTGACTGCAGGCCGTGATTGGATGTTTCAGAACCTGCCTGCCTGGCAACAGGCTGTGATTGGATGGCTTTGGAAACTGCCTGGCAGCAGGCTGTGATTGGGTGGGGCATAGACCGCCCCTTGAGCGCATTGGCTGGTCTTGGCTATATAAGCAGCTGTAGCAACTGAAATAAACGAGTCTGCAGGCTGCTCGCCTCAGGCCCGCGTTCACCTGACTCTGGGGTCCGTGTGGTGACTCCGCACCTCGTGCCCCCACCATGATCCTCCTCTCAGAACGAATCCTCTCAGGAAGAAATAAACTTCAACAGTTTCTTGGCTCACCTGAGTGCCCCTGACGAGAACAGGAACCTGTCAGTCTGTGGCCAGAAGCCCAGCTCCTTATCTCCTCTGCCTGCCCCTGCTGGACGAGGAATCTTTCTTTCTGCAGCCTGGACCCCACCTCGTCTCCTCTGCCTGACCCTGATGGGCCCAGGAACCTAGAAGCCTGTGGCCAGAACCTCACCTCTTTAGCTCCCCTCCCTATCCCACATGGACCCAGAGCCTGTCAGTCTGCCGCTAAAACCAGAGCTCATTGGCTCCTCTGCCTGCCTCTGATGGACCCGGAACCTGTCAGTCTGTGGCCACAAATGCACATCTTTTGCTTGCCTGCCTGCCCCTGTGTGGACTGGCAACCTATCAATCTGCAGACAGAACCCCACCCTCTTAGTCTCCACTGAGTGCCCCTGACATGACCAGGAACCTGCCAGTCTGTGGCCAGCCTCCACCTCTTTGCTGTCCTGCTGGCCATACTGGACCAGAAACTTGTCAGTCTGCAGCAGGGGCCACAAATCCTTAAGTGTGCTGCCTGTCCCCGATGGGCCCAGGAACCTGTCAGTCTGTGGCCAGCAAACCCCACCTCCTTGGCTCCCCTGCCTGCCACTTATGGACCAGGTATCTGTCAGTCTGCTGCCAGAACCCCACTTCCTTGCATCCCCTAACTGCCCCTGACTGGACAGGGCCTATAGTCTGTGGCCAGAACCCCACCCCCTTAGCTCTCCTCTGGCCATACTGTACCAGGAACCTGTCAGTCTGCTGCCAGAACCCAACATCCTGGGCTCACTTGCCTCCCCTGATGGGACCCAGAACCTGTCAGTCTGATGCCAGAACCCCACCTTTTTGGGCCTCTGACTGCCCCTGAAGGGTCCAGGGACCAGTCAGTCTGTGGCTAGAACCCCACCTCCTTAGCTCCACTGTCTGCCCTTAATGGACCCAGATCATGACAGTCTGACACCAGAACCACACAACATGGCACCGCTGACAGCCCCAGATGGGACCAAGAACCTGTCAGTCTGCAGCCGGAAGCCTACCTCCTTGGCTCCCCTGCCTGCTCCTGACTGGACCAGGAACCTGTCCGTCTGTGGCCAGAACCCCACCTTTTAACTCCCTGCCTGCCCTTGATATACATGGAACCTGTCAGTGTGCAGCAAGAACCCGAGCTCCTTGGCTAACCTCAATGCCCCTCATGGCACTGGGAACCGGTCAGTCTGCCGCCAGAACCCCACATCATTGGCTGCCCTGACTGCCCCTGACAGAAATGGGATCCTCTAGTTGGTGGCCAGAACCCCACCACGTTGTGGCACTGAGTGCCCCAGACTGCACAGGGAACATTTCAGTCTGTGGCCAGAACCCCACATTCTCAGCTCCCCTGCTTGCCCCTCAATGGCCCAGGAACCTGTCAGTCTACTGCAAGAACCCCATCACCTTGCTCCCTGATTGCCCCTAGCTGGACTGGGAACCTTTCATTCTGTGGCTAGAACCACACCCCCTGAGGCTGCCCTGAGTGCCCCAGACTGCACAGGGAACATTTCAGTCTGCCACCAAAACCCCAGCTCCTCTGCTCCCCTGACTGCTCCTGACTGGAAAGGGAACCTGTCAGTCTACGGCAAGAACACCACCTCCTTGCCTCCCCTGACTTTCCCTGACTGGACTGGAAACCTGACAGTCTGTGCCCAGAACCCCACGTCCTTAGCTCCCCTGACTGCCACTGACTGGACTGAGAAACTGTCCGTCTGCAGCCAGAGCTCCACATCCTTAGGTCTCTTGCCTCCCGCTAACTGGACAAGGAACCTGTCAGTTTGGGGCGAGAACCCCACATCCTTGGCTCCCCTGACTGACCCTGAGGGGACCAGCATCCTGGCAGTCTGCGGCCAGAACCCCACCTCCTTGGTTCCCCGGCCTGGCCATACTGGACCAAGAACCTGTTAGTCTGTACCCAGAAACCCACCTGCATAGGTTCCCGTGCCTGCCCCGGATGGGACCAGGAACCTGCTAGTCTGTGATGAGAATCCCACCATTTAGCTCTCCTGACTACCCCTGACAGGACCAGGAACCAGTCAGTTTGCAGCTAGAACATCAACCCCTTCAGCTCCACTAAGTGCATCTGACTGTGCCAGGAGAGGGTGCTGTCAATCAGCACCCAGAACACCACCTCCTTAGCCCCCTGCCTGAACAACACGGGACCGGGAACCTGTCAATCTGAAGCCAGAAGCCCACCTCTTTGGCTCCCTGCCTGCCCCTTATGGACCTGTTACCTCTTAGCTTTCCACCAAATCCCCACCTCCTCGGCTCCCCTGAATGCTTCTGACTGGACAGGGAACCTGTCAGTCTGCAGCCAGAACCCCACACCCTTAGCTCCCTTGCCTGCCCCTGATGGACCGGAACCTGTCCGTCTTCATCCAGATCCCGACCTCCTTGGCTCCCCTGGCTGCCCCGTTTGGGACCAGGAGCCTGTCAGCCTGCCGCCAGAATCCCATGTGCTCAGCTCCCCGACCTGCCCCTTCCTTGACCGGGAACCTGTCAGTCTGCAGCCAGAGCCCCACCCTCTATCTCCCCTGCCTGCCCCTCATGGACCTGGAACCTCTCAGCCTGTGGCCAGAACCCCACGTCTTTGGCTTCCCTGCCTGCCCCTAAAGGACCAGGAACCTGTTAGTCTGTAGCCAGAACCAACCTCCTTCACTCCCCTGACTCCCCCTGACTGAACCGGGAACCTCTCAGCCTGTGGCCACAGCCCCACCTTCTTAGGCTCCACTGGGTGGAGTGCCCATGAGTGGACCAGGAACCTCTCTGTCTGCAGCCAGAACCCCAACTCCTGCCTCGCCTGCCTGGCCTTACTCACTTGACCGGGAAACTGTCAGTCTGCAGCCAGGACCCACACCCTCTGCCTTCTTTCCCGGCCCTGACTGGACCTGGAACCTGTCAATTAGCGGCGAGAACCCCATGTCCATAGAATCCCTTGCCTGGCCTTCCTGGAAAGAAACCTCTCTGTCTGCAGCCAGAACCCCACCCACATCATTAGCTCCCCTGCCTGCCCCTGACTGGACAGTGAACCTGTCGGTCTGTGGCCAGAACCCCACCCCCTAGCTTCCCTGCCTAGCCTCACTGGTCCAGAAATCTGTCAGTCTGTGCCCAGAACCCCAGCTTCATGGCTCTTCGGCCTGCCCTCAATGGACTGGGAACCTGTCAGTTTGCGGCCAGAACCCCACCCCCCAAGGCTGTCTTGAGTTCCCCAGACCAGACCGGGAACCTGTCAGTCTGTGGCCAAACCTCACCTCCTTAGACTCCGCTGCCTGGCCTTACTGGTATGGGAACTTGTCAGCCTGCAACCAGAACCCCACATACTTAGCTCCCCAGCCTGACCACACTGGACTGAGAATCTGTCAGTCTGCGACCAGTCTGCGACCAGAAACCCATCCCCTTAGCTCCCCTGTCTACCCCTACTGACCCGGAACCTGTTAGTCTGCGGCCACAACCCTACCTCCTCGGCACCCTGCTTGCACCAGACAGAATTGGGAACCTGTCAATTTGCCGCCGGAACTCCACCTCCTTGATTCCCCTGACTGCCCCAGACTGGACTGGGTACCTGGCAGCTCCACTGAGTGCCAATGATGGGACCAGCAAACTCTCAGCCTGTGGCCAGATCCCCTCCACCTTGGATCCCCTGCCTTCCCCTAAAGGACACAGAACCTGTAAGTCTGCGGCTAGAACTTCACCCCCTTAGAGTAGGTCCCCTGCCTGGCCAAACTGGCCCGGGAATCTGTCAGCCTGCAGCCAGAACCCCATGAACTTAGATATCCTGCCTGCACCTGAACGGACCGCGAACCTGTCAGTCTACGGCTACAATCCCACTTCCTTAGGCTCCCCTGCCTGCCTGGGATGGGACCCGGGACCTGTCAGTCTGCAGCAAGAAGCCCACCCATTTAGCTCCACTGAGTGCCCCTAAGGGACCATGATCCTGTCACTCTGCAGCCAGAGCCTCACCTCTCTGGCTCCCCCGACTGCCCCTGACACTACTGGGAACCTGCTAGTCTGTGGCCAAACCCCGTGTCCTACGCTCCCTGCTGGCCTGGATGGGACCAGGAACCCTTCAGTCTGCCGCATGAACCCCACGTCCTTAAATCCCCTGCATACCGCGGATGGAACCAGGAACCTGTCAGTCTGCATCCAGAACCCCACCCCATTATCTCCTCTTCCTGGACAGACTGCATCAGGAACCTGTGAGTTTGCAGCAAGAATCCCTCCTCCTTAGGCTCCCCTGCCTGCCCCTGGCTGCACAGGGAACATGTCAGTCTGCGGCCAGAACAGCACCTCCTTGGCTCCCTGCCTGCCCCTGCCTGGCCCAGGAACCTCTCAGTCTGCGACCAGAACCCTACCACCTTAGCTCTCCTGCCTGCCCCTAATGGGCCCAGAACCTGTACCTCTGTGGCCAGAACCCCACCTCCCTGGCTCCCCTGAAGGATCCTCACTGGACCGGGAAACTGGCAGTCTGTGGCCAGAACCCCACGTCCTTAGCTGCCCTGCTTGCCCATGATGGCACCGGGAACCAGTCAGTATGTGGCCAGAACCGCACCTTTGGAGGTCGCCCTAGTGACCCTCAGAGGAACAGTATCCTTTCAGTCTGCAGCCAGAACCCCACCTTCTTGACTCCCCTGCCTATCGAAAGGACCCGGAACCAGTCAGTCTATGGCCAGACCCACCGCATGAGCTCCCCTGCCTGGATAATTGCACCGGAAACACTCTGTGGCCAAAACCCCACCTAGTTTTGGGACCCTGCCTACCCCTGATGGGACTGGGCACCTGTCAGTCTGCGGCAGGAATCCCATGTCCTTAGCTCCCCTGCCTGCCCCTGAGGGGACCAGCATCCTGGCAGTCTGCGGCCAGAATCACACCTCCTTGGCTCCTCTGCCGGCCCCTGAGGGGACCAGGAACCTGTCAGGCTGTGTCCAGAACCCCACCTCCTTGGTTCCCCGGCCTGGCCATACTGGACCAAGAACCTGTCAGTCTGTGCCCAGAAACCCACCTGCATAGGTCCCGTGCCTGCCCCGGATGGGACCAGGAACCTGCTAGTCTGTGATGAGAATCCCACCATTTAGCTCTCCTGACTACCCCTGACAGGACCAGGAACCAGTCAGTTTGCAGCTAGAACATCAAACCCTTCGGCTCCACTAAGTGCATCTGACTGTGCCTGGAACAGGTACTGTCAATCAGCACCCAGAACACCACCTCCTTACCCCCTGCCAATCTGAAGCCAGAAGCCCACCTCTTTGGCTCCCTGCCTGCCCCTTATGGACCTGTTACCTCTTAGCTTTCCACCAAATCCCCACATCCTCGGCTCCCCTGAATGCTTCTGACTGGACAGGGAACCTGTCAGTCTGCAGCCAGAACCCCACACCCTCTATCTCCCCTGCCTGCACCTCATGGACCTGGAACCTCTCAGCCTGTGGCCAGAACCCCACGTCTTTGGCTTCCCTGCCTGCCCCTAAAGGACCAGGAACCTGTTAGTCTGTAGCCAGAACCAACCTCCTTCGCTCCCCTGACTCCCCCTGACTGAACCGGGAACCTGTCAGCCTGTGGCCACAGCCCCACCTTCTTAGGCTCCACTGGGTGGAGTGCCCATGAGTGGACCAGGAACCTCTCTGTCTGCAGCCAGAACCCCAACTCCTGCCTCACCTGCCTGGCCTTACTCACTTGACCGGGAAACTGTCAGTCTGCGGCCAGGACCCACACCCTCTGCCTTCTTTCCCGGCCCTGACTGGACCTGGAACCTGTCAATTAGCGGCGAGAACCCCATGTCCATAGAATCCCTTGCCTGGCCTTCCTGGAAAGAAACCTCTCTGTCTGCAGCCAGAACCCCACCCACATCATTAGCTCCCCTGCCACATCATTAGCCTGCCCCTGACTGGACAGTGAACCTGTCGGTCTGTGGCCAGAACCCCACCCCCTAGCTTCCCTGCCTAGCCACACTGGTCCAGAAATCTGTCAGTCTGTGCCCAGAACCCCAGCTGCATGGCTCTTCGGCCTGCCCTCAATGGACTGGGAACCTGTCAGTTTGCGGCCAGAACCCCACCCCTCAAGGCTGCCTTGAATTCCCCAGACAGTACCGGGAACCTGTCAGTCTGCGGCCAAACCTCACCTCCTTAGACTCTGCTGCCTGGCCTTACTGTTTTGGGAAATTGTCAGCCTGCAGCCAGAACCCCACATACTTAGCTCCCCAGCCTGACCACACTGGACTGAGAATCTGTCAGTCTGCGACCAGTCTGCGACCAGAAACCCATCCCCTTAGCTCCCCTGTCTACCCCTACTGACCCGGAACCTGTTAGTCTGCGGCCACAACCCTACCTCCTCAGCTCCCCTGCTTGCACCAGACAGAATCGGGAACCTGTCAATTTGCCACTGGAACTCCACCTCCTTGGCTCCCAACTCCCCCTGAGGGGACCAGGAACCTGTCAGGCTGTGTCCAGAACCCCACCTCCTTGGTTCCCCGGCCTGGCCATACTGGACCAAGAACCTGTCAGTCTGTGCCCAGAAACCCACCTGCATAGGTTCCCGTGCCTGCCCCGGATGGGACCAGGAACCTGCTAGTCTGTGATGAGAATCCCACCATTTAGCTCTCCTGACTACCCCTGACAGGACCAGGAACCAGTCAGTTTGCAGCTAGAACATCAACCCCTTCAGCTCCACTAAGTGCATCTGACTGTGCCGGGAACAGGTACTGTCAATCAGCACCCAGAACACCACCTCCTTAGCCCCCTGCCTGAACAACACGGGACCGGGAACCTGTCAATCTGAAGCCAGAAGCCCACCTCTTTGGCTCCCTGCCTGCCCCTTATGGACCTGTTACCTCTTAGCTTTCCACCAAATCCCCACCTCCTCGGCTCCCCTGAATGCTTCTGACTGGACAGGGAACCTGTCAGTCTGCAGCCAGAACCCCACACCCTTAGCTCCCTTGTCTGCCCCTGATGGACCGGAACCTGTCCGTCTTCATCCAGATCTCTACCTCCTTGGCTCCCCTGGCTGCCCTGTTTGGGACCAGGAGCCTGTCAGCCTTCCGCCAGAATCCCATGTGCTCAGCTCCCCGACCTGCCCCTTCCTTGACCGGGAACCTGTCAGTCTGCAGCCAGAGCCCCACCCTCTATCTCCCCTGCCTGCCCCTCATGGACCTGGAACCTCTCAGCCTGTGGCCAGAACCCCACGTCTTTGGCTTCCCTGCCTGCCCCTAAAGGACCAGGAACCTGTTAGTCTGTAGCCAGAACCAACCTCCTTCGCTCCCCTGACTCCCCCTGACTGAACCGGGAACCTGTCAGCCTGTGACCACAGCCCCACCTTCTTAGGCTCCACTGGGTGGAGTGCCCATGAGTGGACCAGGAACCTCTCTGTCTACAGCCAGAACCCCACCTTCTGCCTCACCTGCTTGGCCTTACTCACTTGACCAGGAAACTGTCAGTCTGCAGCCAGGACCCACACCCTCTGCCTTCTTTCCCGGCCCTGACTGGACCTGGAACCTGTCAATTAGTGGCGAGAACCCCATGTCCGTAGAATCCCTTGCCTGGCCTTCCTGGAAAGAAACCTCTCTGTCTGCAGCCAGAACCCCACCTCCTGCCTCACCTGCCTGGCCTTACTCAGTTGATGGGGAAACTCTTGAGTATGTTCTCAGGACCACACCCCCTTAGCTCACCTGCCAGCCCCTGATGGACCTGGAACCTGTCAGTCTGCTTCCATAACCATACTTCCTTGGTCTTCTTAGGACCCCTGTCTGGACTGCGAACTTGTCTATCTGCTGCCAGAACTGCACCTCTTGGCTCTCCTGTAGCCCCTGAAGGCACCAGTAACCTGTTAGTTTCCCAGCCATGGAGTGCAGTGAAGGATATTTGGACCCTGCACCCCAATGGGAGACCAGGAGAAGCACCTGGCTCCTGGCTTCGGATCGGCGAGATGCTCCGGGTGTGGTGGCTATTGGAGGATGAACCAACGGCAAAGGAAGAGCTTTCTCTCTGTCTCTGTCTCTCCCTGTCCACTCTGCCTTTCAAAAAAAGAAAAAGAAAAAAAAAGGAAAGGAAGAGGAAAAAAATAGATAGCTTTACTTACAGGGATATTCTCCCAAACTCCTTTTATGAGGCCAGCATCACCTAAATCTAAAACCAGAAAAAGATACAACAAGGAAAGACAATTATAGAGGAATGTCTGATGGATATAGATGCAAAAGTCCTCAACAAAAGATGATATAATTTAATCCAACAATAGATCAGCTAGAATGTGCATCTGGAGCAAGTCAAGTTTATTCCTGGTATGCAGGAATCATTCAACTTATGAAAATTTAGTAAAGAATGTAGCTAGTAAGAAGGGGAAAAGTTCTAATCTAGGCATTTTATCCATTTTATTAAACCAAAATATTTGCTGTGAACAAGAATTTGCAGCATGTGTATTGTGTAAACTATCTGTGAATATTTTATTTTAACTTGTTTTGTTTTGCAGGGAGGAAAGTCAACATTGGGCAGAATGTCATATTTGCAGTGCTAAGAGACACAAGTCCTCTTATGATGTCACAGTAACTCAGGATGGGGACCATGGTGATGGTTGACATCAGCTAGTCTTGTGTGGGCTACTAAAGCAACATTTAGGCCTCAGTTCTCAAAACCAGGCAGAAGCCAAAGAAGTTTATTTGCGATGGCCCAGGTTCCCTCAGAAGTTCAAGATGTCTCTCCTCAGAGTGGAACAACTGACTCAGAAAACACCGCTGAAGCTCCAGGCTGGTATCCCACAATCGATAATGACTTGGATTTAAGGTCTGTAGTTGAGGAAAATGCCTTTCAAGCTTTGTCTGAAGGACCCTTGATAAAAAGACCACGCTATACACTTTGTAACTCTGATACCCCAGAAGGGAATGATTTTGTTTCTCTGACCTTTCCTGTAAAACTTTGGAAGATAGTTGAAAGTGATCAATTTAAGTCAATTTGGTGGGACGAAAATGGGACTTCTATTGTGATAAATGAAGAATACTTTAAGAAAGAAGTGTTGGAAAGAAAGACTCCTTTTAAGATATTTGAAACAGACAGCATGAAAAGCTTAGTTCGGCAGCTCAACCTTTATGGATTTAGAAAAATACGACAGGATTTCCAAAGATCGGCATCCCTGACTGACTTTCTGGAAGAAGAAAACAGCATACCCGTTTTTAGCAAGGTATTTAACATATTCACTTACACCTAATGTAGGCATCACAACTAAGTTTAGTTTGTACCTCACTTAATATGTTTATTTATGGAGTAAGACACAAAGTTTAAAATTGGCTGGATTAACATTAAATTTTTGTGAGAAGAAAGTTTAGGATTCAAAAATATAAGCAGTGTTACTAGTTATTTTGAATCTTATCAATGAGCTCCACACAAAGAAATTAAGGCTAGTTTAGTGGAACGGTTATCATATTTAAATGTTTACTAACTTTTACATTTAGGAATAATCAAGCTTTATTTCTTGTAATTATGTTGAACCTGATGTTTTAGATTTTATAATTTTATCTATTCATTTATACATAGATTTCATATATTCATATATATTAATTTGTGACTCTCTTGGTTTGAAGTATCACTAAATGCTTTCTCCTTTGGTTTCAGTTACAGTTCTATCAGAATCCAAATTTTAAGCGAGGCTGTCCCCAACTTCTAGTAAGAATGAAGCGCAGAGTTGGGATTCAACATGCATCACCACTATCTGCTTCTTTAGTTCACGATCTTGACAAGACGTACCTCAGTGCAGGCGAGTATGTGCAGTCTCAAAATTCTAGTTCATCTACACAAACTAATGGAGAACGTTTACTTTCAACTTCTACAAATTTAAGTGTGCCTCCTACTAGCCATAGAATTGCTAATTCAAATGATCCAATGACAAGGAATATTTTGACTCCTCCATCAACTTCCATTGCACCATCAGTACAATTTGTAACAAATCAACATGCTCTTTTAAATCAAATGACCACTTCTCATAGGCATTCATGTAGTACCTACACTCAAGCACATGGCCATATCCTGAACATTGTGACAACTACAACTTCTATTTCCCAATTTCAAATATTGTCTCCTGTGCAGAATAATTATTTTGGACTAATGGCAAACCGTCCTGCTTTTGCACCTAGACATCCTTCTTTACCAACACTTGTGGGTCCATTTTCTAGCACGCTAACAGCAAGTAATCCATGGTTCACTATGCCAATGATAGCTAGTAGAACTGCTGCTGCTCCGTCAATGTCAACTAATCAACCATCCTCAATATACCAATATCCTAATTACAACTGACCTTCTACTAAATGAAAATTAGACACGGAAAGGTGTTATGTTCATCAGTTCTGAAAAAAATGCCTGGAATTCTATTACTTGAACAATAAAATGACAATGATCAATCAACTTAATGGTTTTTTTCTTTTCAAAATATAGTTTTATAGTACATATTTTATGTTGGGAGGCTAGTCTGCTATTAGTTGTATAGTTTATGAAGTTCTAGTCATTTGATATGAAACTTGACATTTAATATTTCAAAGTTAACTTTATTTCATTTTATATTTTATAAAGAAATGTATTAATACATTGGATTCTCAGGGTCAAAGCAAATGCATAATAATTACTAGAATACAATTCAATTCTATTTTCTTTTTTTTTGAAGTTAGTCTTTTTTTAAACTTTTATTTAATGAATATAAATTTCCAGTGTACAGCTTATGGATTACAATGTCTTCCTCCCCCATAACTTCCCTCCCACCCACAACCCTCCCCTCTCCCGCTCCCTCTCCCCTTCCATTCACATCAGGATTCATTTTCAATTCTCTTTATATACAGAAGATCAATTTAGTATATGGTGGGCCAAACTCTATTTTTTTGGAAAAATGGTTAAGAAAATTTGAACACTAAAATGTTTTCTCTACTTCTGTTTTTGTTTATTCCTTTCTTTTCCGTGCAATAATAATTGATAAAAAGAATGAAAAACATTAAAAGAACTGAAGTAGTAAAATGTTTAGGAATCCTTATTTATGATTCTTTATAATATAAATCTTTAAAAGCTTACTACTTCAGGACACACACTGTGGCATAATGGGTTAACACATGGCCTACCGTGCTGCCATCCCATTTGGGCGCTGGTTCAAGACCCCACTTCTCCACTTCTGATCCAGCTCTCTGCTATGGTCTGGGAAAGCAGTAGAAGATGGCCCAAGTGCTTGGGACCCTGCACTCGCGTGGGAGACTCAGAAGAAGCTTCTGGCTCCTGGCTTTGGATCAGCACAGCTCCTGATAATGCAGCCATCTGGGGAGTGAATCAGCGGATGGAAGACCTCTCTCCCTGTCTGTACCTCTCTCTGTAACTCTGTCTTTCAAATAAATGAAACAAATCTTTTAAAAAAGTACTTAAGAATACTGTATAATGGTACATCCATCCACAGGATCTTGAGGAAAGTCAGAAGTTACCCCAAAATAACAGGAAGTCATCAGAGTGAGATTTAAGACCAGGATTACATTCTCAAAACATTAAAAATATATTACTAGAAAGTGATAACAATATTAATTATGACATTTAAGCATTTCTGAGTTACAAGAACTATTAAAGTAAGTACTATTCAAGATTTATCTTTTAGGGAAACTTCTTATTTTAACTTTTATTAGAGAATATAAATTTCCAAAGTACAGCTTATGGATTACAATGCCTTTTTCCCCTCCCGTAACTTCCCTCCCACCCACAACCCTCTCCTCTCTCGCTACCTCTCCCCTTACATTCACATGAAGATTCATTTTCAATTCTCTTATATACAGAAGATCAATTTAGCATATATTAAGTAAAACTTTCAACAGTTTGCACCCACACAGAAACACAAAGTGTAAAATACTGCTTGAGGACTAGTTATAGCATTAAACCACAATGTACAGCACATTAAGGACAGAGATCCTACGTGGGGAGTAAGTGCACAGTGACTCCTGTTGTTGACTTAACAAATTGACACTCTTGTTTATGGCATCAGTAATCACCCTAGGCTCTTGTCATGAGTTGCCAAGGCTATAGAAGCCTTTAGGGTTCGCCGACTTCGATCTTATTTAGACAAGGTCATAGTCAAAGTGGAAGTTCTGTCCTCCCTTCAGAGAAAGGTACCTCCTTCTTTGATGACCTGTTAATTCCACTGGGATCTCACTCACAGAGATCTTTCATTTCGGTCATTTTTTTTTTTGCCAGAGTGTTTTGGCTTTCCATGCCTGAAATATTCTCATGGGCTCTTCAGCCAGATCCGAATGCCTTAAGGGCTGATTCTGAGGCAGAGTGCTGTTAAGGACATCTGCCCTTCTATGAGTCTGCTGTGTATCCTGCTTCCCATAAATTCCCATAAAAGAATAAAAAAGGGATTTTCCTCTCCCTTTTTTATTCTATCAGTTAGTATTTTCAGACACTAGTCCTGTTTATTTGATCCCTTTGACTCTTAGTCCTATCACTATGATCAATTGTGAACAGAAATTGATCGCTTGGACTTGTGAGATGGCATTGGTACATGCCACCTTGACGGGATTGAACTGGAATCCCCTGGCACGTTTCTAACTCTACCATTTGGAGCAAGTCCGATTGAGCATATCCCACATTGTATATCTCCTCCCTCTTATATTCCCACTCTTATATTTAACAGGGATCACTTTTCAGTTAAGTTTCACCACTTAAGAATCATTGAGTATTAATTACAGAGTTCAACCAATAGTATTAAGCAGGACCAAAAAATACTATGAGGTATAAAGTATTAAGTTTTCATCAACAGTCAGGGCAAGGGCTGATCAAGTCACCGTTTCTCATAGTGTCCATTTCACTTCAACAGGTTTCCTTTTTGGTGCTCGGTTAGTTGTTACCGATCAGGGAGAACATATGATATTGTCCCTTTGGGACTGGCTTATTTCACTCAGCATGATGTTTTCCAGATTCGTCCATTTTGTTGCAAATGACCAGATTTCATTGTTGTTGACTGCTGTATAGTATTCTATAGAGTACATATTTCACAGTTTCTTTATCCAGTCCACTGGTGATGAGCTTTTGGGTTGGTCCCAGGTCTTAGCTATTGTGAACTGAGCTACAGTAAGCAATAAGGTACAGGCAGCTTTTTGGTTTGCCAATTTAATTTCCTTTGGGTAAATTCCAAGGAGTGGGATGGCTGGGTTGTATGGTAGGGTTATATTCAGGTTTCTGAGGAATCTCCAGACTGACTTCCATAGTGACTTAACCAGTTTGCATTCCCACCAAGAGTGGCTTAGTGTCCCTTTCTCCCCACATCCTCGCCAGCATCTGTTGTTGGTAGATTTCTGAATGTGAGCCATTCTCACCGGGGTGAGGTGAAACCTCATTGTGGTTTTGATTTGCATTTCCCTGATTGCTGGTGTCTTGAACATTCTTTCATGTGCCTGTTTGCCATCTGGATTTCCTCTCTTGAAAATGTGTATTGAGGTCCTTGGCCCATCTCTTCAGTGGGTTGTTTGTTTTGTTGTTGTGGAGTTTCTTGATCTCTTTGTAGATTCTGGTTACGAATCCTTTATCTGTTGCATAGCTTGCAAATATTTTTTCCCATTCTGTCAGTTGCCTCTTCACTTTCCTGACTGTGTCTTTTGCAGTACAGGAACTTCTCAATCTGATACAATCCCAAATGTTAATTTTGGCTTTTGACTGCCTGTTCTGCTGGAGTATTTTCCAAGAAGTCTTTGCCAGTGCCAATATCTTGCAGGGTTTCTCCAGTGTTCTCTAATAATTTGATGGTGTCGGGTCGTGGAGTTAGGTCTTTAATCCATGTTGATTGGTTTTTTGTGTAAGGTGTAAGGTAAGGGTCTTGCTTCATGCTTCTGCACGTGGAAATCCAGTTTTCCCAGCACCATTTGTTGAATAGACTGTCCTTGCTCCAGGAATTCTTTTTAGCTCCTTGATCTACTATGAGTTGGCTGTAGATGTTTGGGTTGATTTCTGGTGTTTCTATTCTGTTCCCTTGGTCTATCCTTCTGTTTCTGTACCAGTGCCATGCTGTTTTGATAACAACTGCCCTGTAGTATGTCCTGAAATCTGGTATTGTGATGCTTCCAGCTTTGTTTTTGTTGTACAAGATTGTTTTTGCTATTTGAGGTATACTGCATCTCAATATGAATTTCAGCATCATTTTTTCCAGATCTGAGAAGAATGTCTTCGGTACCTTGATTGGTATCACATTGAATCTGTAAATTGCTTTTGGGAGAATGTCCATTTTGATGATATTGACTCTTCCAATCCATGAGCATGGAAGGTTTTTCCATTTTTTGGTATCCTCTTCTATTTCTTTCTTTAAGGTTTTGTAATTCTCATTGTACAGAGATTTCACGTCCTTGGTTAAGTTTATTCCAAGGTATTTGATTGTTTTTGTGGCTATTGTGAATGGGATTGATCTTAGAAGTTCTTCCTCAGCCATGGCATTGCCTGCGTATACAAAGGCTGTTGATTTTTGTGCATTGACTTTATATCCTGCTACTTTGCCAAACTCTTCTATGAGTTCCAGTAGTCTCTTAGTAGAGTTCTTTGGATCCCTTTAATAAAGAATCATATTGTCTGCAGAGAGGGATAGTTTGCCTTCTTCCTTCCCAATTTGTATCCCTTTAATTTCTTTTTCTTGCCTAATGGCTCTGGCTGAAACTTTCAGAACTATATTGAATAGCAGTGGTGAGAGTGGGCATCCCTGTCTGGTACCAGATCTCAGTGGAAATGCTTCCAACTTTTCCCCATTCGATAGGATGCTGGCCTTGGGCTTTTCATAAATTGCTTTGGTTGTATTGAGGAGTGTTCCTTCTATACCCAATTTGCTTAGAATTTTCATCATGAACGGGCGTTGAATTTTATCAAATGTTTTCTCTGTGTCTATTGAGATAGATATTGGGTTTTCTTGTGCAGTTTGTTAATGTGGTGTATCATGTAGGTTGATTTGTGAACATTGAACCATCCCTGCATACCGGGGATAAATCCCACTTGGTCTAGGTGGATGATTTTTCTGATGTGTTGTTGTATTCTGTTGGCGAGAATTTTATTGGGGATTTTTGCGTCTATGTTCATCAGGGACATTGGTCTGTAATTTTCTTTCAGTGCTGCATCTTTCTCTGGCTTAGGAATTAAGGTGATTGATGCTGGCTTCATAGAAAGTATTTGGGAGGCTTCCCTCTTTTTCAATTGTTCTGAATAGTTTGAGAGGAATTGGAGTTAGTTCTTCTTTAAATGTCTGGTAGAATTCAGCAGTGAATCCATCTGGTCCTGGGCTTTTGTTTGTTGGGAGGGCCTTTATGACTGTTTCAATTTCTTTCTCTGTTACGTGTCTATTTAGGCTTTCTATGTCTTCCTGGTTCAATTTAGGTAGATTGCATGTGTCCAGGAATCTCTCCATTTCTGATAGATTTCACTGTTTGCTGGCATGCAAGTCCTTGTTGTAATTTCTGATGGTTCCTTTTATTTCTGTGGTGTCTGTTGTTACATTTTTTTTCATCTCTGATTTTATTGATTTGGGTCTTTTCTCTTTTTTTTTTTTAGTTAGTTGGACCAATGGTGTGTCAATTTTATTCACTTTTTCAAAAAACCAGCTCCACGTTTGGCTGATTTTTTGTAGTTTTGTTTGGATTCAATCCTGTTGATTTCTTCTCTGATTTTAATTATTTCACTTCTCCTACTAGATTTGGGTCTGATTTGCTGCAGTTTTTGTAGATCCTTGAGATCCGTTGAAAGCTCATCTATTTGGTGCCTTTCCAATTTCTTGATGTAGGCACCTATTGATACAAACTTTCCTCTCAACACGGCTTTTGCCGTAGCCCATAAGTTTTGGTATGCTGTGCTGTTATCCTCATTTACTTCCAGAAAGTTTTTGATTTCTCTTGATTTCTTCTATGACCCAGTGTTCATTCAGGAGCATGTTGTTCAGTCTCCATGTGTTTGCATACTCTCTAGGGATTCCCGAGTTGCTAATTTCCACCTTCATTCTTCTATGGTCTGAGAAGCTGCATGGTATGATTCTAATTCTTTTGAATTTGCTGAGACTTGTTTTATGGCCTAGTATGTGGTCAGATCTAGAGAAGGTTCCATGCACTGGTGAGAAGAATGTAAATTCTTTAAATGTAAGATTGAAAGTTGTGTAGATATCTGTTAGATCCATGTGGGCAATAGTGTTGGTTAAATCTGCTGTTTCCTTGTTGATCTTCTGTCCGGTTGATCTATCTATTTCTGAGAGTGGAGTACTGAAGTCTCCCAGTACTATTGTATTGGAGTCTAAGCCTATCTTTAAGTCCCTTAACATATCTTTTAAATAAGCCAGTGCCCAGTAATTAGGTGCCTATACATTGATAACCATTACATCTTTCTGCTGAACTGATCCCTTAATCATTGTATAGTGCCCCTCTCTGTCTCTCTTAACAGTTTTTGTGGTAAAGTTTATTTTGTCTGATATTAAGATGGCTACACCTGCTTTTGTTTGGTTTCTGTTGGCATGGAATATTTTTCTCCAACCTTTCGCTTTCAGTCTGCATGCATCTTTCTTGGAAAGATGTGTTTCTCGTAAGCAGCAAATAGATGGGTTTTGTTCCTTAATCCATTCAGCCAGACCATATCTTTTATTTATTTATTTATTTATTTATTTATTTGACAGGCAGAGTGGACAGTGAGAGAGAGAGACAGAGAGAAAGGTCTTCCTTTGCCGTTGGTTCACCCTCCAATGGCCGGGGCCAGCGTGCTGCGGCCGGCGCACCGCGCTGATCCAAAGGCAGGAGCCAGGTGCTTCTCCTGGTCTCCCATGGGGTGCAGGGCCCAAGCACTTGGGCCATCCTCCACTGCACTCCCGGGCCACAGCAGAGAGCTAGCCAGGGTGAGGGGCAATCGGGACAGAACCCGGTGCCTCGACCTGGACTAGAACCCAGTGTGCTGGCGCCACAAGGCGGAAGATTTAGCCTATTGAGCCATGGCGCCAGCCAGTCTGTATCTTTTCACTGCAGAGTTGAGACCATGAATGTTCAGTGTGACTATTAATAAGTAGTAACTTTGCCCTGCCGTTTTCCCAAAGACATTTTCTAGTATATGCTTTGAGCTTCTCGTGGTCTTTTACTGGGAGTTTTTCTTCCTTTACCTTCTTTCATATCGGTGACTGTGTTTCTGTGTTTCTGTGTGTAACACATCTTTAAGCATTTTTTTTGCAGGGCTGGACGAGTGGCGACAAATTCTTTCAGTTTCTGTTTGCTGTGAAAGGTCTTTTTCACCTTCATTCACAAATGAGAGCTTTGCAGGATATAATATTCTGGGCTGGCAGTTTTTCTCTCTTAGTACCTGGGCTATGTCTCGCCATTCCCTTCTAGCTTGTAGGGTTTCTGATGAGAAGTCAACTGTGAGTCTAATTGGAGATCCTCTGAGAGTAATCTGACATTTCTCTCTTGCACATTTTAGGATCTTTTCTTTATGTTTCACTGTGGTGAGTTTGATTACAACGTGTCGTGGTGAGGATCTCTTTTGGTCATGTTAATTAGGGGTTCTATGAGCTTCCTGTACTAGGATGTCTCTGTCCTTCTCCAAACCCGGGAAGTTCTCTGCTGGTACCTCACTAAAAAGGCCTTCTAATCCTTTCTCCCTCTCCATGCCTTCAGGAACTCCTAGAACCCGAATGTTGGGTTTTTTAATAGTATCCTGTGGATTCCCAACAATATTTTTTAGATTTCTAGTTTCCTCTTCTTTTCTTTGGTTTGACTGTATACTTTCCTGTGCTCTGTCTTCTAAGTCTGATATTCTCTCTTCTGCTTCACCCATTCTGTTTTTAAGGCTCTCTAATGTGTTTGTCATTTGATCTGTTGAATTCTTCATTTCATTATGATTTCTTGTCACTATCACCGTATCATGTTCTACTAGTTGTTTCGTTTCATTTTGATTCCTCCTTCATATTTCATTTTCATGAGAGAGATTTTGTTTCCTGTCCAGTAAGGATTACTATAGGTCAAGAATTTGTTTTTGAGACCTTCTTAATGTTCTTATCAACTTTTTGAGATCAGCTTCTTGCATTTCCTCTATCTCTTCATCTTCATAATCTTGAATTGGGGTGTCTTGTTCATTTGGGGGCGTCATAGTGTCTTCCTTGTTCTTGTTACCTCGGTTTCTGCATTTCTTTGGCATTGTGGAGATATTCTTTGGTTTCTTCGCTGTGATGTTTTTTTCTCGTTATACTATGACTCTAGATTACGTGGACTGTCTGCTTTCAATGGATCCTTAGAAGCTTGTGATGGGTGTGGCCAGAGAGCTCCGTGTGGTTCTTCAGGGTTAAGGGTGTGCCAAAGGTGACTCACCCAGGTTGTTCTCTCTCTCTCTCTCCCCCTCTCTCTCTTTTTCCCTCTCCCTCTTTTTAACTCAGAAGGGAAGTAATTCTGCACAGCTGAGCGGAATTGAAGGTAGTCAATGTATGAAATCTGGCCCCTGTAGGTATAATATTCGTCTGCTCTGCCCCAAGGACCACACAAAGGGTCTATGCAGTCCTCAGTATGGTCTCAAATTTCTCTGCAGTCTCCCACGGGGTTGCCAAGGTTACCGAGTTTGTGTTCTCTGTGAGTTCTCTCCCACACCCTCAGATTTTCACAGTCTCATTTCATTAGTGCTACACCTTCACTAGGTCCTAACTTCCTGCTATTTCTCCCCACCAGAGTCAGGTTTTTCTGCTTGGCTGATGGCTGGTGCTGCATTACATATGTCCAAAATGGTGCCTGCTCTTTGTCTTGCTTGCCTTTGTAAGCTGAGTGGAGAGAGAGGCTCATGTCCATGCCGGTCCCTTTTATTTATTTATTTTTTCTCTCCTCCAGTCAGCCTGGTGAACTTTCCCCAGCAGGGCTTCAAGCCTCATTCCCTCTAGGCTCTTTCTGCCATTTCCCCACCAATGTCTCAGGCTACTGAGGTTTTGCCTCACTTCCCCTTCCAGCGCTGGTGCATAGACTCTGCGGCTGGGCTCCCGAGCCATGCGCATCCTTGCTTTCCCCGTAGGTCCTCCGTGTCACATCCACTAGATCCGGAATAGTTTCCTCTGCAATTTTTTTCCCTAGCCTTTCCCTGAAACTACAGTAATTGCACTTTTATTAAACTATCTTTTCCCGGACTGTCAGTGCACGCCCTCACTATTCTGCCATCTTGGTTCCACCGAGATTTCTTCGGGAAACTTCTAAGACCTGATGTGAAATGGATGAGGCAAAGATTGGAAATGAGATGAAACAAGATCCATTTATAGAAAAAGTTAAAGAACTATAAACACAGAATTACAGATAATGTTGGGAGATTTATCATTCTTCAACTTTTTCAACACAATAAATAATTAAATTAATGTTGCATGTGAGTTACATAACCAACTAATAACTTTGAATTAGTAACTGAAAATGACAACTTATCCTGGGACACTGAAAATTTTAATTTGGTGGGAATGTAAGGAAAGAGATTTAGCATTGTAGAATGTAGGATTGTCACCTACAGAATGTCTGAGGTGTTAATCTTTTCAGAGTATTAAATGTCTTAAAATGCTAGAGAAATTCAAGAATTTTCAATAATAAATTCATGTTTTTGATGACGTGTCCTAATTAAATGTCTTACAAGTAAGCTTTGTGAGGCACATGGTCATTTCAGAAGAAAATGTTTGGTTTGCAAAAATGACTTATGGGATACTAGTTATGTTACTGGAGTTGGAGTACAAGTGAATTTATAAAATTAGCATTTACGTTAAAATTTATGTGATATTATAGATAATATTTGTGATCTTTTTAGTCTTTGGATGGAAAAACTATTAAAGTAGAACAAGCCAACAAACCATCTTTTGAAAGTGTTGGGACACGAAGACCACAACCTCCTAGAAACAGAGGTCCTATAAGAAATATGAAAAATGGAAAGAGAACGAGTGGAGGAACAAGATGGCATCCATCATATGGAGGACACTTGGATAAAGTTTTAAAATATAAGGATACAACCATGGGACTGAAAAGCAGTAAGTTTGAATCTATAGAACATCTATTTTCTTTTTGACCAAAATTATTTATAAATTACTAAATGGTATAGAAATCTAAGAAAGATTAAATAGTGACTGAAATATTATTTTAATATTGTGATTATTTTCAGAAAAGCTTTATAAATTTCATACTAAGTTCAGTTTATTGTAAGTGCTAATTGATTCCAAATTTTCTGGCAGAACTTATGTCTGTTGATCAAATAGACATATAGTTTTATACATTGGGATCAAGAACATTACAGTTTTCTACTTTGGGATCAACAACTCCACATAAAAATTAATTCAGCAGGTTTTGTTTTATTAGGTATACATATGTAACCATCTATGTAAATATAATAATACATGGTCATTTTTATCGAGGGAATTGTGTGTTGGTCTGTTGTGAGGAAATTTGCATCCAGGACTGTAGTTATCAGAGTGATTTTAACTCTGGAAAAGTGAAAACACTTTCACTAATTTTAGAGGCTGAATCATTGAAAATGATACTTTAGCTATTTTCAGAGTTGCCTTATTTTCACAGTCAAGGGAGGGTCGTGAACATTTTAAAAATTACCCATGTGTTAAAAAAACTGTATTATCAGGTTTTATTGTTTTACTTATTTATTATTGCTCTTCAAAAAGAAAGGATTTAATAACCAGCTTTGAATAGAGATTCCAAAATGGCAGAACTGGGAGGGAGCTTGTTGCTCTAGGATAGGGGAGGGTCGTAAAAATAAAAGTGGAGAGAGTGCAATCTCAGGGAACAGCTCGGGCGAAAACTGCAATGGAAATACCGTGCAGTGGATCTATATGGGGGTTATAGACCTGAAGCAGGAAAATGGACACAACACAGGACACCAACAGCCAAGAGCCTCAGCACCATTTTTTGGAGAGTGAGGTGTGACTAGACTGCAGTATCCCGAGCTACTAGCAATAAAGTTGTGGGGAGAGTCTGTGTGAGTCTGGCTTAGAGCCCTTTGGGGAACAGTATACTTGCCAACCTGACTACCCAACAAAAGTACCCTGCAACTAACAGAGAGGGGAGACACCATTTTGAGATGTAGGTAACGGCTGCACCAGCTTGTGTTCACATGTCCACCAACCAGCCCAGAGGAGACATCTGAGTCTGGCTAGAAGGATTGATGTGGACTGGGTGCTCCAGTCTCCCAGCATGTCACAAGTTCTGGGGCTCTGGCAGCCTGGGCAGAACACTGATAGGCAGCTGGCTGTGGGAGCATCCTCGCCTTGCTATGGATGGGATGGACTAACAAAGCAGAGTGGATCCAATGACTGGGAGCCTTGTGTGCTGGGGCAGTGGAAACAGCGTGTCTGTATGGGAGGGTGTAGGGTGTGGCTGAGTTTCTGGGCTGTGGCTGTATGTGGCTCCATATGCTTAGGGCTCCCTGATTGCCGTTGATGGGTCATTCCTGTGGGATCTGTGCTCAATATGAGGACTGTGCTCAATATGAGGTCATTTGGATCTTGTGGCAGCATGGATGACTATTGTGCCCACTGGGCCTAGTGCCTAGGTCTTGGAATAGAGGAGCTGAGTATGAGACTATGCCAACAGAGCTGATTAAACCTCCCCTCTGATTAAAGAAAAAGATTTGGCATGCCCAATATGGATGTCATTTTGGATGCTCCCTTTACCCTGGAGCACAGAACAGAGCTTTCTGGCCACACCCAGCATACTCTCCTGGGCATGCACTGAAAAAGCACACAGAGGCATAGTCCAAAGATAAAAGCCATCAGAAGGAGGAAAAAAACTCAACAAGTATTTCCACAAATGCCTGAACATAAATGCAGCAATTCGAGAAACAAGAATTAGGAAGACAACATGATACCCCAAGGAAACGCTAGCATTTCAGTACTAGAATGAAGATGAAGAGATTAAATGCCAGAAATGGAATTTAAAAGTCAAAGGATTACTCAGATGTAATCAGAAGCAAATCCAAGAATTATATAAATCCATATATGATGTGAATGAAAATTTTCTCATGAAACAGAGATATTAAAGAAAAATCAAAGTGAAATATTAGGAAAGAAGAATTCAATAAGGCATTCAAAATGGCATTAACAATAGGCTCTTAAAAATTTTATATCAGACCAAAAGGAGAAATTAGAAAAATTAAAAAGTGTTGGAGATTTATGGGATGCTCTGAAATAGCCCAACATACAAGTCTTTGGAGTTTTGGAAGGCATGAAAAGGGAATGAATTAGAAGGCATTTTTAAGCCGGCGCCATGGCTTAACAGGCTAATCCTCCGCCTTGCGGCACTGGCACACCAGGTTCTAGTCCCGGTCGGGGCACCGGATTCTGTCCCGGTTGCCCCTCTTCCAGGCCAGCTCTCTGCTGTGGCCAGGGAGTGCAGTGGAGGATGGCCCAAGTGCTTGGGCCCTGCACCCCATGGGAGACCAGGATAAGAACCTGGCTCCTGCCATCGGATCAGCGTGGTGCGCCGGCCGCAGCGCACCAACCGCGGCGACCATTGGAGGCTGAACCAACGGCAAAAGGAAGACCTTTCTCTCTGTCTCTCTCTCTTACTGTTCACTCTGCATGTCAAAAAAAAAGAAGGCATTTTTAGTGAAATAATTACAGAAAACTTCCCAAATTAGGAGAAAGAAATGTCCAGGTAAAGGGAGCACATAGACTCCTACTAGAAATAATCAGAAAGATCTTCAGCATGCCATGTTGTAGTGAACTTTCCAAGTGAAACATAAAGAAAAGACTCTAAAATTTACAAGAGAGAAACACCATATTAGCTTGATGATCTCCAATCAAACTCACAAAACTCACAGCTGACTTATCAGAAAACCTTCAGTCCAGGAGAGCATGGCAAGATATAATCAAGTCTTAAGAGAAAAAAAAACCTGTCAACCTAGAGTACTGTACCCTGAAAAGGTCTTACTTATGAGTGAAGGTGAAATAAAGACTTCCACAACAGAAAGTGGAAAAAAATTGTCACCACCTGCCCAGCCTTAAAAAAACATGCTTGGAGATTTGCTGCACTCAGAAACACAGAAACATGGTCACCACTGTGAAAGAATGTGAAGGCAAAATATTTCCCAGTTAAAGCCCAAAGGAAATCCAAGTTAAACAGTAGGAATCTGCAAAATGGAGGACAAAATTGATACTTACCAATAGGTAACACTGAATTTAAAAGGCCTCAAGTCTCCAGTTAAAAGATATAAGCTGCTGCTGAGTTATAACAGGCAAAGGTGCTACCTGCAGTGCCAGCATTCTATATGGGCACTAGTTCAAGTCCTGGTTGCTCCACTTCCAAGCCAACTGTCTGCTATAGCCTGGAAAAGCAGTAGAAGACTGTCCAAGCCTTTCGGCCCCTGCACCTACTTGGGAGACCCAGAAGAAGCTCCTGGCTCTTGGCTTTGGATCGGCACAGCTTTGCCTGTTGCAGCCATTTGGGATGGATCAGCAGATGGAAGACCTCTCTGTCTGTCTCTCTCTCTGCCTGTACCTCTCTGTAACTCTTTCAAATACTAAATAAAATATTTGCTTGGACCGGCTGAATGGTTAAAAAATAACATTCATCTGTTTGCTGCCTCCAAAGAAGACAGCACATCAACAAAGACACAACAGACTGAAAGAAAGGAAAAGATACTTCATGCTAACAGAAATCAAAAAAGAGCTGGTGTAGCCATCCTAGTATCAGACAAAGTAGGCTTTGACATAAAAGAGAGACAAAGAAGGGCACTATGAAATGACTGATGGATCAATTCAACAGGAGATGTGTCTATAACAAGTGTAATATGCACCCAACTGTAGGGTAAATGGATTTTCCAAGGAAATATTAATGGATTTAAAGAGGCATAGACTGTAATACAGTAGTAATGGGGGACTTCAGTACCCCATTTTCAGCAAAGGATAGAGAAATCAGACAGAAAAATCAGAAACGAAATAGTAGAGTTTGATGACACTACAAACCAAATGGACCTAATGGATATCTTCAGAACTTCTCATCCTACAATTGCAGAATACAGATTCTCACCAGTACAAGGAAATTTCTCTAGGACAGATCATATTCTAGGCCATAAAGCAAGTCTCAGCAAATTCAAAAAAATTGAAGTCTTACCATGCATCTTCTCTGACCAAAACGGAATCAAGCTGGAAGTCAACAACTTGAGAATTTCCAGACCATATGCAAAAATATGGAGACTGAACAACATGTTCATGAATGAACAGTTGGTCAGTGAAGAAATCAAAAGAGAAATCAAAAAAATTTCTGGAAACAAAAGACAACAGCATAACATATCAAAAATTATGGGATATAGCTAAAGTAGTGTTAAGAGGAGGAAAGTTTGTAGCAATTGGTGCCTACATCATGAAAGTGGAAAGGCACCAATAAATGAGCTATCAGTGCATCTCAAGGACCTAGAAAAACAACAGCAAACCAAATCCAAAATTATGAGAGAAGAAATAAGAAATTTTAAAAATAGAAACCAAAACCTACAAAAGATAGCAAATAAAGATCTGTTTTACTGAAAACATAAAAATTGATACACCATTGGCCCACCAGAAAGAGAAGACCCAAATCAATAAAATTAGAAAAGAAAAAGGAAATATAACAGATTACCACAGAAATAAAAACATTAATCAGGAATCACTACAAAGAGCTTCATGCCAACAAATTGGGAAACCTAGAAAGTTGGAGTCCTGCACCAGCCAGTCTAGGGGTTCCCAAAGGTGTGGTAGAATCAGCACAGGAAGAAATGAGAGACAAATGAAATGGACAGCAAGGCTGATGGCATGGCTCCGGCACTTGAGCACCAGACTTTATTTTTATATCATAAGTCACATAATGATTTTCCTTACAATAACAAGTCTGTTATCCATTCTCATGTAGTAACAATTTCTTTGATTTTCAAGGGCATATTCAGAGCATGGGTTAATATCATAGACAGGTGCAAGATAATGGGCTGAGCATGTGAGCCAAGGCCTCGAGTGCTATCAAGTTATGTAGAAATTGGCTACACAAGCTAGAATATTACCTTCCAAATCTAATCTTTACTGAAGTAGTAGTGTTCAAAGCAGGCCCCTTTTAAAATGTATCCCTTCTTTCACAGTTCTTTCCGTAACTCTTTATTTATTGTACTTATCTAAAGGTTCACTTAGAGCTATTCCTCAGTTTTGACATCCTAACCATATTTGTATTTGTAGCACATATTGAATTAAAGCTTTAATAACATTTATCTTCATTTTAGTGGGAAGTAGACACCAGGAGCCTATTGCCTTTTAATTCTTTTCCACAAACAACTCAACCTTGCATAAAGCATCAACCGCTTCTCCTATACCAACATTCTTCTTGATTAAAATTTTACAAAGCAATGGACATTTTGGGGATTATGAGACCAAGCGCTCTTCCCTAAAATTAGAAATACAGCTATCATTTGCAGGACCACCAGGAAGTCCCAGCTTCTTATATGGAGTGCAATTCCCAACAAACCTAAAACCACCAAGAGGACCTTAGCTGTTGTTCTCATGCCTTGCTGAGACAGACCTTCTGCTGTGACCTTGTCAGCTAGCCGAAAGTGCCTAGGTCTCACCACTAGAAGAAATGTATAGATTCCTGGACATGCACAACCTGACAAAATTGATTCATGAGGATGTAGAAAACCTAAACAGACCACTAACAAAGACAAAAATCCAATCAATAATAAATACCCTCCCAACAAAGAAAAGCTCAGAATAGGTTGGCGTCACTGCTGAATTCTACCAAACATTTAAAGTGGAACTAACTACAATTCTTTTCAAACTATACAAAACAATTGAAAGGGAGCAAATCCTCCCAAACATGAAGCCTACATCATTTTAATTCCAGTAGCTGCAGCAGATAAAGATAGCTGCATACCACTTTCCCTGATGAACACATATACAGAAATGCTCAACAAAATAATAGCCAGTTGAATGCAGCAACACATCATAAATATCATTCATGCAGACCAAGTGGGATTTATCCCCAGAATGCATGGATGGTTCCACATTCACAAATCAATTAACATGGTACGACAAACTTAGAACAAAAAAAAACTCTCAGTAGATCTAGAGAAAGCACCTTAAGCAAGTTGTTTATAGAGGGAACACTCCTCTATGCAAGCAAGGCAATTTATGACAAACCCTGGGCCAGCAGATTTATTGAATGGGGGAAAGTTGGAAGCAACACTGAGATCTGGAACCAGACAAGGGCACCCACTCTCTCTATTGCTGTTCAACATAGGCCTAGAAGTTTTAGCCAGAACTATTAGGAAGGAAAAATGAATGAAAGAGATACAAATTGGGAATGAGGAAGTCAAATTATCCTTATTTACAGACATGATTCAATAAATAAGGAATTCAAAAGACTGCACTCAGAGACTATTGAAAGGCAAAAAACTATTTGGTAAAGTAGCAGGACATACAATTAAATAGCCTTTGTGTACACAGATGATGCCATGGCTGAGAAAGAACTTCTCAGATCAAAACCATTCACAATGGATTCACAATAAATTAAACACCTTGGAATAAGTTTAAACAAGGACATCAAAGATACCTACAATGAAAATTACAAAATATTAAAGAAAGAAATAGAAAAGGACACAAAAAATGGAAACTCTCATGTTCATGGATTGGAAGAATGAACATCATTAAAATATCCATACTACCAAAGCCATTTACAGATTCAGTGTATCCCTGTTAGTGTTTTCAGCCACAACTAAGAATGACAACCAAGACCACACTGAGCCTCAATAAGTTCATTAGGGCAAAGAACTGCCAGGAGCAGCATCAGAGGGAGAGGAGATTGGAGTTCATGTGCAGAGCTGGAGTTTTATAGGGAACTTGTGTCAAGGGATTTCAGAGATAGGTGGGAGGAGAGTTGAAGTGGCCAAACAAAGCAAGGTGGGAGAGGATACTAGATTCCATGAGATGGTGTTCCTGACACAAGGAGTCATCAGGGCTGCCTCATTTATAGCTGTGGCAGTAATAGGGACCTGGAAGCACAGGATCTCTGACTTGTAACTGGGAGCAGTTGCGGGAATGGTGAAGCACAGAAAGTCTCTGAGGCCTGATTTGTAGCTAGGACAGATTATGAGAATGGTGAAGCTCTCTAGGAGTATGTCAGCACTGTTTTTATTTTCTTGATGCCAGGAAAGAGTATGGGAGATATCTTGGCCCTGTGTGGATTTAGGACTCTCACAATCCCAGTCAAGGTGACAAGGGCATTCTTTTCAGACACAGAAAAAAAAAGATGCTGAATTCATTTGGAAACACAAGAAATCTCAAAAAACCAAAGCTGGAGGTATCATATTCCCAGATTTCAAAACATAATAAAGAGCATTTATAATCACAACAGCCTAGTACTGGCATAAAAACAGATGAATAAAACAATTGAATAGAGTAGAAACTCCAGAAGCCAATTCACACATCTACAACCGATTTATCTTTGACAGAGGAGCTAAAATCTATCCCTGGAGTGAGAACAATGTCTTACACAATTGATGTTGGGAAAACTGGATCTCCACATGCTGAAGTATGAAGTCAGACCCCTACCTTACACCTTACACAAAAATACCCTCAAAATGGTTCAAAGACCTCAATCTATGACATAGTACTATGAAAGAACTAGATAACCTTGGGGAAACCCTGAAAGACCCTGGGATGGGCGAAGTTTTCTTGGCAATGACCCCATAAGCACAGAAATACAAAGACAAATTGATAAATGGAATTACTCAAATTGGGAAGCTTCTGCACTGCAAAAGAAACATCCAGCAAAGTGAAGAGGCAACTGACAGAATGGGAGAAGATATTTACAAACTGTGCAGCTGGTAAAGGATTAATATCCAGAATATATAGAGAAATCAATAAAATAAAACAGTCTAGTTATGAAATGGGCAAAGAACTTGAATGTACACCTTTCAATAGAGAAAATCCAGGGGTCAGCACTGTGTGTTAACAGGTAAAGCATCCTGCAGTGCTGGAATCCTATACGGGTGCTGGTTCAAGACCCACTTCTGATCCAGCTCTCTGCTATGGCCTGGGATAGCAGTAGAAGATGGTCGGTCCAAATCCTTGGGCCCCCTTAGGGGACCCAGTGGAATCACCTGGATCCTGACTTTGGATTGCCAAAGCTCTGGATATTGGGGCCATTTAGGGGTGAATCAGCAGCTGGGAGATCTCTGTGTCTCTATGCCTATGCTTCTCTGTAACTCTCTCTGCCTTTCAAATAAATAAATCTTGAAAGAAGAAGAAATCCAAATAGCCAACACACAGAAGAAAAAGTGCTCAGGATCACTGGCCATTAGCAAAATGCAAATCAAAACCACAATGGTGCTTCAACTCACCCGTTACAAAGGCTTTCATTCAAAATCAACAAATAACAAACGTTGATTTAAGGATGTGGGGGAAAAAAGTTGCCCTAATCTACTACTGGTGGGAATATAAAACTGTACAGCCACAGTGGAATCCTCAGAAATCTGAATATAGAACTACCATCTGAATATAGACTTGGCAATTACCCTCTTGCGAATTTACCCAATGGATATGAAATCAGCATATGAAACAGTGATCCATACCCCCATGTTCAATGCAGGTCAGTTCACAGTAGCTAAGATAATGGCATCAAGCCAGATGTCTGTCAACTGAAGACCGGAAAAAGAATTAATGGTTCATGTACACTGTAGAATACTACACAGTGGTAAAATAAAAATGAAATCCTGTTGTTTGCAACAAAATGGATGCAACTGGAAACCATTATACTTAGTAAAATAAGCCAGTCCCAAAAAGATAAGTACCTTATGTTCTCCCTGATCTGTGGTAACTAATAGAATACCTAAAAGTAATATATAGAGGTGAAATTGACACTCTCAGTTGCAATGACTTTCAATAGCTCTTGTCTTCACTGTTAAGGAACAGTTTTTTTCATACTATTTGTTAACCTTATGTGAATAAAGTTAACTGAAAATAGATCTTAGTAAAAAATAAGAGTGGGAATAGGAGAAGGAAGAGGAGGAAGAGCAGGAGTATAGGTGTGAGAGCAGTTCGGTTTGCAGTCATTATGTTCCTATAATTGTATGTATGAAATGCATGAAGTTTGTGTACCTTACATTTAAAAAATGTTATTTTACACTTAAAAGGAATATATTCATTATAAACCAAAAAAAAAAAACAACAACCAGCATTTATAATCAGATGTATGAAAGACTGAAGATGTTTCATGTGAAATTTCAGTTCCATAGTTTGGGATTTTTTTTCTCTAAGTAAATTGATCTTGAAAATCAACTTCATCACCTTACAGGAGACTATGCATTATTTGATAATAGTAGGGAATTGGAATATATTTAAGAGTGATTCCAGTTAGATAAAGTTTTTACATTTTAATGTTCATTTCTTTAAAACTTAGCAAAGTCCAAATTGATTGATTGTAGGAGTGTTTCATAAATTAACTATAAGAATTGTAAATTAATTGTGAGAATTGTATAATGTTGTATTATTATAAAAGCCAAATTTTTTCTGACACATCATCTTTTGATTTTGTGAATGACCTGGGTTTCTGTTTGGATGTTTTGGTTATATGCTGATCTATTTTGAAAACACGTCCTTTATACCAGGCAAAAGATCAATTATTTTCTTCCTAATATACCAAAACACCTTCACTTTAACTGGATTTTGTTGGTAAGACTTTGCCCTCTTCTTTCACTCTCTTATTCTCTCCCAATCTTTTCCACACCACTATAAAATGCTACTTGAACTTTTTTTCTAGAATTTTCAAGCTAATCCACTATAAGCAGACTTTATCCTATAAATACTAAATTTGGACAGTCAAATAATTCTCAAGACTATGATACTATTTAGTAGGCATTTTAAGCAACAAATTTGGCCATTAGAATGTTGATAGTGCTTAATAAAAAAGATTTTTTGCTTAAATGCAGATGATGGAGGCTACACTTATAATGTCAACATGAGTTCTTCTAGGGGACCCTTTCCAGTTAAAAGAGGTCCATCTTCAAGAAGTGGAGGTCCTCCTCCTAAAAGATCTGCTCCTTCTGTTCCAGCAAGAAGCAATAGTGCAGTGAGAGGACGAGGTAAATATTATGCAACAACAAGTTTTCTTTCCTTAGAACTAAAGTTGTTTTCTTATGAATGGAAATGAGTTAAATTGGATTAATGTTTAAGCCTAAGAAGCAACATAGAAATAGTAAATCTGCCTATATACTTGCCTATGTATTTCTGCATCTTATTAGATAAATTTGGAAATTCAGGATGAAGAAATAAATTCAGTTACCCATAACAGATGTAATAGGTAATTAATGACCATAGTAGTAAAACCATTCCTTCAGTAATTCATTACAGAATCTATTACATTTTAGTAAAAGTCCCCTCCAACATTCTTTGATTATAAGGCTGCTTTTCCTCAAGATTTTCTTGAAAATTATATCCTGTGAGCATTGTCTCACATGTTTAACTTTGGGTTGTATATTTTAGCAGCTGGTTTTATGTTCTTGAAGTAATTATAAAATAACTGAAACTTGGCAATCATAACATTGTTAGTGCTAAGATCACAGAACTATTTCTGTTCAAGGCATCCTTTTTTGGTTGTGAGACTAGTATAAACACAGAAAAAACATGAAAGATAATTTGTTTCTTATGGCAAGGAAATACAGAGAAATCAATAGAAGACATTTTATATAACATTTACGTAATAGCTAAGGAAGGAGTCAGTTCATGTCACTTGCATAGTTGTGAAATGTGTGGAAGATCTAATAGCACAGGAAAGATTTAACTTTAATGTAATGGTCACTGGGGGACTAATGAAGTGATCTGAAGCGAACTAAAAGCAGGAAAGCACACACACACAAAAAGGTGTGAGAACAAATAAAACAGATAATGTTTAGGAGATTTAAAATAAGGTCCTGGATTCCAAAGCGGAAGTAAGAACATTTATTAGTAAAGAGGCTTAACAACGTAATATCTTATTTCATGTAAAGAGAGAAGTATAATCTCTAGTTCTGCTTTTGAACTTTGGTACAGTGGGTTCTTGATGCTGCCATTATCCAGTTTACCTTGAATACAGATACCAGTGAACACAGATATCTGCATCTTCAGAATACATAAGGAGCAAACCTATTTCGATTAGAGGATTAGCCAGTGAGTGCTTAAAACATGAAACGCTGATCTCTAGGAATTAAGGAATAAGAATTAACACAAGACAAGATTTGAGAGAATTGCTTGCTTTAAAAGGTACAGTTTTCCTCAAGTGAGTATTCCATTACATTACTAAAATGCAAGGGTAAGCTAGTTCATTAGCAGTAAAATAAAACTAGCCACTTGGTAATAATTTAGGAAATAAAAACATTTAGCTTGTAATAATTGTTCAGCTAAAAGGTAGCAGAGTTTGTGTATGTAAGATGGATTGAATAGCAAGATGGCTTTCTTAGCTAAGAAATAATAAATAAAAAATGAACTCTGTGAAGTAAATAGTTTGAATGTTTACATTTTTGTAATTA
Organism: Lepus europaeus; assembly: GCF_033115175.1. Taxonomy (NCBI): domain Eukaryota; kingdom Metazoa; phylum Chordata; class Mammalia; order Lagomorpha; family Leporidae; genus Lepus; species Lepus europaeus. Next base: position 92,787 of record NC_084851.1, on the reverse strand, counting down.
ATATTCATTAGTAGGGAGCTCTTATTTACCCTAACAGTTAAGATGCAAATGAAGATAGTGTCCCACATTGTACTACTTAAGTTCATTTTTCAGTTCAGGTCCCACCCTCCTGTTAATGCAGACTGCGGAAGGTAGTGCTGACTGATAAGTAATGGAGTTCCTGCCAAACAGTAGGGAACCTGGATTCAGATCTCTCGTTCAACTTCCTCTGTGGCTTTTGTGGGGCATTTGGAGAGGGGGATGAGAGTTTGTTCTTTTGCTTCAAAATTGTTTGTTTTAAATTTAAAAACAAGCATTTAAAACATATTTCATATGTAAAGGAATAAATGAAGATGCAAAATTTTTTTTTATAAAGGCTCATGCTCTTTTATTTATTTATTTGTTTTACAGGCAGAGTGGACAGTGAGAGAGAGAGAGAGAGAAAGGTCTTCCTTTTGCCGTTGGTTCACCCTCCAATGGCCATCGTGGTAGGCATGCTGCGGCTGGCGCACCGTGCCGATCCGATGGCAGGAGCCAGGTGTTTCTCCTGGTCTCCCATGGGGTGCAGGGCCCAAGCACTTGAGCCATCCTCCACTGCACTCCCTGGCCACAGCAGAGAGCTGGCCTGGAAGAGGGGCAACCTGGACAGAATCCAGCGCCCCTACCGGAACTAGAACCCGGTGTGCCGGCGCCGCAAGGTGGAGGATTAGCCTAGTGAGCCGCGGTGCCGGCTGCAAAAATGTTTTTTAAAGATTTTATTTACTTACTGGAGAGGTGGAGTTATAGACAGTGGGAGGGAAAGACAGAGAGGAATGTTTTCCTTCTGTTGGTTCACTCCCCAAATGGCTGAATTGGCCAGAGCTGCACCGATCTGAAGCCAGGAGCAGGAGCTTCTTCCAGGTCTCCCATGCAGGTGCAGGGGTCCAAAGGAATTGGGCCATCTTCTCCTTCTTTCCCAGGCCATAGCAGAGAACTAAATTGGGAGAGAAGCAGCCAGGACTAGAACTGGTGTCCATATGGCTTGCCAGCACTGCAGGTGGAGGATTAGCATACTGACCTATAGCACTGGCCCTGGATTTTAATATAATTTATTGGAAAGGCAGAGTAGCAAATTACCATCTGGTGGTTCACTTCCCAACGGGCTGCAACAGTAAGGGCTGGGCCAGAAAGTATTCAGGAACAGGAAACTCCATCCTGATCTCTCACAGTAGTTGACAAGGTACTAAGTACAGGCCACCCTCTGCTTTCTCTCTAGATGCGTTAGCAAGAAACTGATTAAGAAACAGAGTAACCAGGAATTGAGCTGGTTTTCTTGATATGGGAAGCAGACCTTGCAGGTGGTAGATCAATGTGCTGTGAGACAATGTTGGTCCCCAGAAAGTCTTTTCTAAAGAAGTTTTTAACCACTAAAATTGGTGTTACATTTGTTGATTGTTTATGAGAATCATTGGTCCTGAAGGCATAGTAAGATATGTAAAACTATGAGAAATTTTCTTGAGTTACATACTTTTAGCCATTCAGGGTAGGGCAGGGCAGGGGGGAGACATTAGAAATATGCAAAGGCAGGGGCTGGTGCTGTAGCGTAGCAGGTAAAGCCGCTGCCTACAGTGCTGGCATCCCATGTGGTGCTGCTTCGAGACCCGACTGCTTCACTTCCAATCCAGCTCTCTGCTGTGGCCTGGGAAAACAGTAGAGGATGGCCCAAGTCCTTGGGCCCCTGCACCCACATGGGAGACCTGGAAGAAGCTCCTGGCTCCTGGCTTCAGATCAGCGCAGCTTCGGCCATTGCGGCCAGTTGGGAAATGAACCAGCAGATGGAAGACCTCTCTCTCTCTCTCTCTGCCTCCCCTTTTCTCTGTGTGTAACTCTGACTTTCAAATGATAAATAAATCTTTTAAAAATATGCAAAGGCAGAGAGAATATAAAGTATATAACATAAAATATAACAAAGTCTTGTTAGGAGAATGAATGGGAAAGTGAGGATTAACTGATAACAGAACTTTATTTTGAAAGACTCTAAAGGAAAAAGAAAGAAGTATGTTAAGGATAATTTAGGTTCTTTAAACATTGAGGTGGCTACAGAAAAAAAGTGAAATTTTTGAAAATGAGGCAGTTATGTAAAACAAAATAAGAAATAGTTCCAAAGTTTACAGTAGCCTGACTTCAGATTTTTCCACTCTAGCATAATGTGAAAGAAATATGTACTTCAAAGTTTGAATTGTGGTATTTTCTTGGCTGTGATAGGTGATCTTTTACTCTTCTCTGATACTGAGTAGTGAAAGTTCCCAGTAAACCTTGTGATCTCATATTTCTTTCATTTTTTAAATTCTTTTTTAAATTTTTGACAGGCAGAGTGTGGACAGTGAGAGAGAGAGAGACAGAGAGAAAGGTCTTCCTTTTTGCTGTTGGTTCACCCTCCAATGGCCGCTGCGGCCGGCGCATCGCGCTGATCCGAAGGCAGGAGCCAGGTGCTTCTCCTGGTCTCCCATGCGGGTGCAGGACCCAAGGACCTGGGCCATCCTCCACTGCACTCCCGGGCCATAGCAGAGAGCTGGCCTGGAAGAGGGGCAACTGGGACAGAATCCGGCGCCCCGACCGGGACAGGAACCCGGTGTGCCGGTGCCGCTAGACGGAGGATTAGCCTGTTGAGCCATGGCGCCGGCCAATGATCCTATATTTCTATAGAAGTATGTTGTGTTAGTAACTGGAGATATAATATATTAAATTCATAATTAATTAAAGGAGGATTTTGACTTAGAACTAAATTATGAGAAGCATCTGTATTTACAAAAATATTTTGTTGCATTAAGTGCCAATACTGGTATGTAAAAACAAATGAGTTAAACAGCAAGAAGACTGGAGTATACTGAGGCTTTAAAAAAAAACAGGTTGAAAGGATAGTGACAGATTTGTTTCAACTAGTCTTTACACTAAATTGTAATTACTTCGTTTAATTTTGTGTTTGAAATTTGAATAGTAGAAAGAACAGGAATAATGGACCGGTATGATAAACAATTATAAGCAGTAAGAGTGAAGACAAGTTTTTAACAATAATTTGATGTAATGAGAAGGGATAGATAACTGAAACAATGACACATGTAAGGGAAGGATAGTCAAGTGTAAGAGGAACAGAAGGAGACAATCGATGAAGGAAACTCTGTAAGTAATCTTATTTTTGAGGTTTTGTCTACATAAGGTAACATTATTGTAAACTTTCTGTATAGAGAGGGAAGGTAACAAGACAAAATGTGAATAACAGTTCAGTGGTAAACAGAAAAGCATTGATGGAGTCTTGGAATAATTTTTGACTTCTGTAAAGAGGAAAAAAATGTTCTTTGAGGTGCTAAATGTTATGATGTTTCTTGAAACTAAAGGTCCTGAATCACGTGGGAGAGAGAATTATGGAGATCTACCGCGTAGAAAGCCAGTGTCTTCACGGAGAGATTATTATGTGTCACCAAGAGGTGGTGGTTATGCTGCAAAAGATAGGTAAAGGAAATCAGTTTTTAATTTTAAAATTAACAGTTTGATATTATATAAGAGCCACTTCCATTTAGTCCTCAAAATATTGCCTTACACCAGAGAAAATCATTACCAATTAAACAGTACTTCCCAGTGTTCCCCCTCCTCTCAACCCCTGACAAATAGCAGGTTTATTCTATCTGTATGATCTATAGAGGATAGTTCATGTGATCTTTTGTGTCTTCTTTTCCTTAGCATGTTTTTAAGATTCGCTGACATTATAGCGTGTATTTGGTACTTATGTTATTTTATTTCTTTTATTTATTCGAAAGAGTTACAGACAGGTAGAAACAGAGATCTCTCATTCACCGTTTCAATCCCCAAGCAGTCGAAGTGACATGTATCCAACTGGTCGTGCACGCGGTAGCAGACAGGAACGAGGGTTCCCACCTTCTCTGGACAGGGTGTACGACGTTCCTCATGGATCATCTGGTAGTTCAAGTTGTGGGGCTTCTAGAGGCAGTCACGGGGGAGGCCAATCTGAAAGAGGAGGACGAAGAAGATACTAAAACAAAAATTACACTTGTTTGCCAAACTTCCTTTGCAGATAGAAAATTTAAATGCTACTTTTCTTGTGTTATAAGTACTAGCTATTAAAAGAAATTCCTTGGTTTTGGAGGAGGAGGCAGATATTAACTTCTCTTCCATGACATTTTCCTTTTACAATATATAGATAGATTTGTTTAAAGAAATGTCAGTGTTGCTGTTGAGAAATAAACGTTTCTTCTTGAGAGTGTTTGTACTGTTAAAAGTTCTTAGAATAAAAGTTTGCACAAAACACTATGTCCTGTTGCATTTTTCTTTGTTGCTTGTACGTCACTACGCCAGCCCTTAAACTACCTTTATATTATAAAGAAATAAGTATTTGAAAGAGAGTGAGCTGGCGCCGTGGCTCAATAGGCTAATCCTCTGCCTGCGGCACCGGCACCCCAGTTCTAGTCCCGGTCGGGGTGCTGGATTCTGTCCCGGTTGCTCCTCTTCCAGGCCAGCTCTCTACTGTGGCCAGGGAAGGCAGTGGAGGGTGGCCCAAGTCCTTGGGCCCTGCACCCGCGTGGGAGACCGGGAGAGGCATCTGGCTCCTGGCTTCGGATCAGCGTGGTGCGCCAGCCACAGCACGCTGGCTGCAGCAGACACTGGGGGGTGAACCAACGGCAAACAAAGACCTTTCTCTCTCTCTCTCTCTCTCTCTCTCTCTCTCACTGCCCACACTCTGTCAAAAAAAGAAAAGAAAAGAAAAGAAAAAAGAAAGAGGGTGAGACTGTTTTACATCCACTGATTTACTCTCCAAGTGGCCACAATAGCCAGGGCTGGGCTGAACCAAGAGCTTCACCTTGGTTGGTATCCCACGTGGGTGGCAAGAGGCCTAAGCACTTGGACCATCTTCTGCCGATTTCCCAGGTGTGTGAGCAGGGAGCTGGACTGCAAGTGGAGCAGCCAGGACTCAAACCAGCACCCATATTAGGTGCCTGGCATCGTAGGAGGCGGCTCTACCTCCTGTACTACAATGCCAACTCTAAACTAATGAGTTTTTTTTAAGTACCCTTGTATTTGAAATTTCATTTGTGTCATTAAATTTCTTCATGGCAAGATGGCCTTAATTAAGCAGGATAAACAAATCATTAAGTTGCTCTTTTTAAAAAGTGAAACATGTAAAAAGGTTTGAGAAGTCTCCAGAATGACTTTAAAACTCATTGTCCATGGACCAGCACTATGGTGTAGCAAGTAAAGCTGCTGCCTACAGTGCCAGCATCTCATACGGGTGCTGGATTGAGACCGGCTGCTCTACTTCCCATCCAGCTCTCTGCTATAGCCTGGGAAAGCAGTGGAAGATGGCCCAAGTGCTTGGATCCCTGCACCCATGTGGGAGACCTAGAAGCAGCTCCTGGCTGGAGCTTCAGATCGGTGCAGCTCTGGCCATTGCAGCCAGTTGGGGATTGAACCAGAAGATGGGGGACCTCTCTCTGCTTCTCCTCTCCCTGTGTAACTCTTGACTTTCAAGTAAAGTAAATAAATCTTTAAAAAACAAAACAAAACTGGCCGGCGCCATGGCTTAACAGGCTAATCCTCCGCCTTGAGGCGCCGGCACACCGGGTTCTAGTCCGGGTCGGGGCACAGATCCTGTCCCGGTTGCCCCTCTTCCAGGCCAGCTCTCTGTTGTGGCCCGGGAAGGCAGTGGAGGGTGGCCCAAGTGCTTGGGCCCTGCACCCCAGGGGAGACCAGGAGGAGCACCTGGCTCCTGCCATCGGATCAGCGCAGTGCGCCGGCCGCAGCGGCCATTGGAGGGTGAACCAACGGCTAAAGGAAGACCTTTCTCTCTATCTCCCTCTACTGTCCACTCTACCTGTCAAAAAAAAAAAAAAAACAAACAAACTCACTGTCCTAATACTAAGGTGTTTTTCTTTTTTTTTTTTTTTGAGTCCTGACACATGGCAGGAAAATGGAATTGAAAGATACAGTAATGTTACCCAGACAATTGGATGATGGTTATAGGCAATTAACTGCTATGCTAGGGAAGGAAAGACTCATACTGAAATTGAACAAACTGGAAAAAAGTATTTTTTGTATCCAAATTAGAGAACTAAATGACTGAAATGAGAGTTATTGAAACCCTTAATTTCCATTTAAATCAAATCTGAACTAACTCAATTTAATACATCTCTTAATAAAATAAGTATTGCCAGGTTTAGAAATATTGGAGTACAAGTATATTTAGGAGTTAAATTTTATTCTTGAAATAGTTAAAATTGGTAATAATGTGACACAGTTAGGGTTTTTAGTAAATTCAGCGAAGATCATGAATAGGAAGTGAAGAGGCTTCAACATTTGAAATTCATATAAAAACTTCCTTTAAGATTTATTTATTGATGTGAAAGCCAGAATTAGAGGAGGAGAAAATGAGAGAGAGGGATCTTCCATCTGTTAGTTAACTTCCCAACTGTCCACAATGGCTGGGGCTTGGCCGTGTTGAAGCCAGGAAGCTTATAGGGATCTCTCACATGACTACATGCGCTCAACTACTTGGACCATCTTCTGCTGTTGTTCCAAGTTAATTAGCAGGGGACTGGATTGGAAGTGGTGCAGCTGATAGAATAATCAGTGCCCATTATAGGATGCTGGCTTTGCAGGCAGCAATTCTATCTTCTACCCCATAATAGCAGTTCTTTGTGAAAAATCTCAAAAAGCATATAGCATATAAGAAATTTGATACACTACTTAGGTTTAAAAATTGTTAAATGACAGATTCGAGCATCAAGTGGTGTTAGTAAAATGGTGCAGTCTTATCCATGGCACCATCTAAGCCCCAGGCACCATCTTAGGCTATGACCCCATTGCCATCTTGTATAGTAAACTTTGGTCCTAAGCCCAGCCTGGCTTGCTAAAAGTCAGGTGACCAAATGGCCCAACCACAAGCATCAGCTCCACCCCCATCCTAATGAGATTCATTGCTTCCATTTGCCTACCTTCTCTAAGGCTATAACAAAACCAGCCACCCACACATGTGCTCCTGATTGCTCTCCCTTTTCTGCCTCTCCCTCCAGCCTGTTCTCCACTCAGCAACATACCTTTTCTTTACCTTTGGTGTTTGGTGTTTTGTGGTGGCCCTCCATTGCTTCTGTGACTTGGATCCAAGTTTTCTGTGGACATTGTTCTCCCCTTGGTGATTTGAGAGGCTTTGGGATCCTGGCCCGTTGCCAACCACAAAACTCACTCCTTGCGCTACCTTCATCACCAAATGTTCTGTGATTTCCATCCACACACTTGCCATTCAAAATCCTCAAGAAAGACGGGGAATGGGGAATTCTCCCACTGTGACTTTTACCACGGATTGTGGTTTTGCTCTGTGTTGTCTTGAAGTCCTGGTACTAGGCACCACAACTCCCAAGGCTTTATGCCTCTCCACTGGCTTTATGCCTTTCCACGGGCTTTAAGCCTTCCATGGACTGTAGGCCTTCCGTGGGCTTTAGGCCATGGGTGCCAGTGGCTCTATGGGTGATGATCCCAATCTCTGCTCCTGTACCCTCCCTTTCAGACAGCCATGAACTTGTGGATACCTGATAACCACCGGTCTGACTCACAGGTCGCCATGGGAGCTTCCTCACCCCACATTCCATCTGATTCTCCTCTCAGTTGTCTCCTAAACTATTTAGCCCCTCTTAAATTGCCTCCAAATCTCAAATGTCATTGCCTCTTTTTGGTATCGGGCGAGGCCCATGTATGACTTTGACAACCAGTTAAAATGGCCACTTAATGGCACATTTGACACTGACACTCAGGAATCTGTGGGTGTTCGGGAAAGTGAAAGTAGACTCCGTATATCTAAGCTTTCTCCTATTTTTCTCTAAACCTTCTCTTTTTATTTTTTATTTTAGAAAACTTTTATTTAATAAATATAAATTTCAAAAGTAAAACTTTTGGATTACAGTGGTTTTTCACCCCATAACCTCCCTCTCACCCGCAACCATCCCATCTCCCACTCCCTCTCCCATCCCATTCTTCATCAGATTCATTTCAAATATCTTTATATACAGAAGATCAATTTAGTATATACTAAGTAAAGACTTCAACAGACTGCACCCGCACAGACACAAAGTATAGGGTACTGTTTAAAGACTAATTTTACCATTAATTCTCAGTACAACACATTCAGGACAGAGATCCTACGTGGGGAATAAGTGCACAGTGATCCCCATTCTTGATTTAACAGTTGGCACTCTTTATTTGTGACGTCAGTAATCACCCGAGGCTCTTGTCATGAGCTGCCAAGGCTATGGAAGCCTCTTGAGTCTCTGTCTTATTTGGACAGGGCCATAATCAAAGTGGAAGTTTTCTCCTCCCTTCAGAGAAAGCTACCTCCTTCTTTGATGGCCCGTTTTTTTCCGCTGGGATCTCACTCACAGAGATCTTTCATTTAGGTCATTTTTGCAGTGTCTTGTCTTTCCATGCCTGGGCAACTCTCATGGGCTTTTTAGCCAGGTCCGAATGCCGTAAGGCCTGATTCTGAGGCAAGCGTGCCGTCTAAGCCTTCTCTTTCTATCTCATGTTCTTCAGCTCAAGTTCTCTTTACTTCCAAAGCCCTTACTAGCCAAGCCCCTTTCTAGCCCTTCACTGTCTCATTCACCATACCTCCCTCACCCACCTAAGAATTCAACCTTATCTCAGAACCAGCCCTTTATGTCTACTCCCCACCTTGTCTACTCCCCTTGCCTTATCTGTGATCCTCTCTAACACCCTCCTGGATAAGCAAAGGCAAGTTCAGGAACAGGCTATCTCCATGCCATCACCCTCCAGCCCAGGTCCTCCAACTAACCTTCACTCCTCCCCCTGTTCCAATTTTACCATAAGAATAGCAATGGAGTGGTGAGTCCATCCTCTTGAGCTAACAGTCTACTGTAATCAAGTCACTTATCTTCACCCTTCTAATGGCTCGTTGTTTTGTCATGAGCAAGCCAGGTGTGATTATCAGATCTTTTGATAGGTTTTATCCCTGCCTTCTAATTGAATGTCAAGTTGGCCTTGCCAGATCTCCTCAATTCCTGGTCCCAGTAGTGAGCATTTCCTAGACATTTCATTTGTTAGCACTGGGTTAACAGCGAAAACTACCTCTCTCTTCCTAAACCCTCCTCTTCCGTTCTGACACTCTCTCCTGAGTAAAAGCCTAAACTGCTAAAAAATACACTGTAAACCTCACCAAAGAGCCTTCCTCGCATCTTCTGCCCTCATTATCAGAGTCCTTGCAGTGCTCTACAAGTGCCCCATCAAGCAGCTCTGCTCTTTAAACTTAATTTCAAACACGCCTTGCTCTCTGTATGGGCAGACTCAGCTCTAAGGTCCCCCTTCAAAGACAACATTACTCTTAAGGTATCTTCCAATCTAAGTGAAATAATAATCATGACCACTAGCCCTTCAAACCAGCATGCTTACCCAGTTAATTATTTTCAGACATGTCTCCTTTTCCCTAGTTTCCCCTTACTCTGTCACCTATCAGATTCTTCCCTTTAAAAATCTCTCCAACCAGAGGGGTATCCTTCTACTCTGATGAATGCTCTCCCCTATTCAACCTACCATGATGAACAATCTCCAGTGGAACACTAAGCTCAGATTCAATTAAACTCTAAAAACATGTGTTAGGTAAATAACAGTCTTGTACATGAAAATTTCATTCAGCTGTAGCTGGACATTGGTTTTAAAAGAATTTCTCTCTTGAATCTAGGAAAATCACTGCCTTTAAAAATATTGTTTTGAAACTTGCTAAACATGGTTTGGAATTGGGTTTTAACAGCTTTCCCATTGTATAGCAATGGATAATAAGTATACAGCGCCTAAGGTGGACTTTCCAATGTCTGCTTTCATGTTGCTGATTTAGAGCTAGAGTTTCATAAAAAGAAGTAGAATTCAACATTGAATAGATGCAATTTTGACCTTCATTTAGATAGAGGTATGATAAAATACCAGCACCTTCAGTCATCCAGGTGTAATTTCTAAATGCAAATTGGGTAAAGCAAATGAGATAAATGTGCTTAAATGTAAAGTGATCTGCACCCCCATGTTTATTGCAGCTAGACGCCCTGTCTTATAAAGTTTAAAGAGGAGTGGTTAACTAGCACCTCTCTCAGGTCCCAGGTGAAAGGAGGTACATCCTGGGAAGGGAGTGATTTGACTCAGGTACGAAGGTAGTGTTACATAGGGTGTGGTGGGGAGTGTGTTTTCCAGTTTATGGCCCTAATCTAACTACCTGTCTTATCCTATATTATAACTACATTTTTATTTCTTTTTTTTGTAGTACTTTTCTTTTTTTTTGACAGGAGAATGGACAGTGAGAGAGACAGAGAGAAAGGTCTTCCTTTGCCGTTGGTTCACCCTCCAATGGCCGCCATGGCCGGCGCACCGCACTGATCCGAAGCCAGGAGCCAGGTGCTTCTCCTGGTCTCCCATGTGGGTGCAGGGCCCAAGGACCTGGGCCATCCTCCACTCCACTCCCGGCCCACAGCAGAGAGCTGGCCTGGAAGAGGAGCAACCGGGACAGAATCTGGCGCCCTGACTGGGACTAGAACCCAGGGTGCCGGCGCTGCAGGCAGAGGATTAGCCTATTGAGCCACAGCGCTGGCCTATTTTTATTTCAAATGCTTTATAGAAACAGGCCTTCAGAAACTGCAGTGATAAAGAAAATGTGGTATATATACACAATGGAATACTACACAGCCATAAGATTGAAATCCTGTCTTTTGTAACAAAATGGATGCAACTGGAAAGCATTACACTTAGTGAAATAAGCCAGTACCCAAAAGGTAGATACCATATGTTTTCCCCACATTCATTTACATTTTCTCAGTAATATTAAATGTGTTCTTATTGTACAACCAGCAGTTCATGACCTAGGTATTCTACTTATGATGATGTTCCCAGGAAAGCAGTAGAGGATGACCCAAGTCATTGGGCCCCTGCACCCACATGGGAGACTTAGAAGAAGCTCCCAGCTCCTGGCTTCAGCTTGGCCCAGCCCTAGCCATTGTGGCCATTTGGTGAGTGAGCCAGTGGACGGAAGATCTCTTTAGCTCTGTCTCTCTTTCTGCAGCTCTGCCTTTCAAATAAACAAGTAAGTATTTTTAAAAAAAAGTTGAAAAATGACATACAGGTATTTTTTACAAAGAAAGTGATGAAAATATATGAAAAATGGTCATTTTCATTAGTTATTAGGGAAATATAAATAAGTACCATTTTATTACCTCACACATATTGGATAGTGTTAGGACACTGGGGCAGTTGTAGCCAGGTGGCTGCATTGCCCAGCTACCTGAGCCAGGCTCCACCCCCATCCTAATGGGATTTGCTGCTCCTGCTTCCCTGCCCGCCCTCAGGTGAAGTTTTAAAAGGACCTGTTCCTGAACACGTGCTCTCTTGGTTCTTCTCTCCTGCACTCTCTCCTCTCTCTTGGCTCGTCTCTCTACTCTATCTTCTCTCCTCTCTCTGTCTCTGTCTCTCTCTCTCTCTCTCTCTCTGATACTCTCTTTCTCTTTTTCCTTCGCTGCCCCTTCACTCTGGTCTGTAGGGTGTTCCACAATAAACCCTTCCCCTTGCTCCGGTGTTTGGTGTGTGTTTTGCGACGGCTAACATTAATATATAACAGATAGATATAAATTTTTAATGAGAAATGACAACTACTGACAAAGGTATGAAAAACAGTGGGAATTGCCAGTAGGGTTCCTTCTGTGGAAGATAGTTTTGCAGTTCCTCCAAATGTAAAAAATGGAAATTATCATGTGTCCCAGAAGCTCCACTTCTATTAATAGAAAAACTGGAAACAGCTATCTAAAGAGATTCATGTGCAAGTGTATTTTTAAGCAGCAATATTCCTAGTAGGTAAGTGATGAAAAGGATCCAGATGCTCAGCAATCATTTCATGGGTAAATGAACAACATACTAATCAGTGCTGCAACATAGGTGAACTTTAAAACAATATACTCGGTGGTACATTAGCAGGAAGGTAGGTGTGAAGTAGCAAAGCGACACATTGGTATTACAGGGATGCCAATGTTACAAGCAACAGGTTAACCCACTGCACTACAGCACTGGTCTTGCATCAGTGTGCCCATCCTTTATGACTTAAAAGCCTGAAGTTGCAGGTTTGCATGATATCTAATTCAAAATTGTATTAGCACATAACTTACTTAATAATGTAACGTCTATATCAACTATTGTTTTAAATTTGACATTTGGAGTTTGCAACACAGAATTCATGTGCTTTTTATTTTCTTATTTCCATAAACGGCATTCAACATTTAAATCTCAAACTCCGTAATTCATGCTGTTATCAGTTTCACAGAAGAGGAAATGAGGCGTTGGTTTCTCCTCAAGTATAATTTTAGGAGTCTGAAACAAATCATGAATCCCTGGCCACAGATTATTAATTAAAATTTAGAAATAACTGCTTTTCCGTTCTGGAAAATGTCGATCTCTTTTGCTTTACTTGTCATTTGCCTTTGTTGTCTTTTTTTTAAAAAATTGAATTTCTGAGTTCCCTACTACCCACTGTGATGTACGATTTGTGACCAAAACCACTGTGTATTTGTGTCTTACCATCTTATCGTTAGTCACTGAACATATATTTATATCTAAGTCTTAACAATTGTAGTAACTCCAGCCATGAGGCAGAGCCGCTACCCTCGTTCTCACCTTTCCGTTAGTTAAGCGTCGATGACGTCATGCATAATTCATAAGGAGGCGTGGTCCTCCTACATCCTGGTCACCGAATCCAACAAACATATTGCTCAGCTTCCGGATTGGCGGTCGCCATCTTTCTTCAGCGCCTAGTGAAGGGGGACAACAATTTCAACGGCTTAGGGAGTGGAAGGCGAGAGCCTCACGTCTAGGTGGTCAAGCCGGCAGGGAGCAGTAGGAAGACGGTGGCAGCGTGTGATTGACCTTGGCTCGTGGAGGTGTCCACCACAGCGGAAGAATCAGAAAACGGCATTTGGTAACCTACGGCCTTTCTTGCTTTATCACTGCTACTAGACGTGCTGGGGACATTGAAAGGGCCTGCGTAGTCGCTGAGCCGGGCTGTTGTGGCGCAAACGCTTTTTTGAGGGCAGGTTGGAAAGTGAGAATTGGGAGGGAGTGGAGGACAGCGTGCAGAGGGGGCTTACGAGCAGAAATGAGAAACAGTGGGAGTAGAGGAATTAGAAGATCAGAGGGAAGCCAGGAGGGAAATGACGAGTAGAAGAACAGGCAGCAGGGAATGGGGGAGGAGAGGCAGGGATGCTTGGGAGGTGTGCCCACAGAGGTGGGGGAGAGGAAGTTTGGAAAGGAGGAACATCCTGGAAATGCAGACTGGGGGAGCGGAAAAGGAAAGCAGGTTTTGGAGAGGGGGCGCCCAAACACAACTGATTCTGGGATTTAGCTGACACACATTTAATCAAGCCACATACCAGGGCTCATGTTTTAGTGTATCAGGCTTTACTGCTCTGAGCCTGGAACCATGTTCTGCTGGTCCTAGCATCTAATATCTGAATGTTTCCTGTAGCATTTCACTTTTGAATCTTCGTGGTCATTACTTCCTCTGAAGGGTCTTTAAAATCCTTAGGCGCCCTGACCCTCCAGTATTTGTCCCCACAGCTTCCAACAGAGACCAGATTCTAAGGAAGATTAGTTTGCTTTTTAGCTTCCCCCCAATGTAGAGCTTTATATGATATTTTTCTTCAGATATCTCCTCCCTTGCTGTTTGACCCCAAAATTAACTTAGGAGCTAAGGCAGGACCAGACTCTGTGGCAGACCATATTTACTTTGCCTCTGAGATCTCATTTTTGGTTGTACATTCTATGTAGCCCAGAAATTCTACTTGGATAATTTAAATTAGCGTTTAGAAAGTTGTCAAATCCAAAATCTGCCTTTGGAGACTTCCATGAACTGACCGTTAGGAAGACCCCTACACCCAATATCGGCCCCACCTCCACAATGCAAATTACATCATCTTCCAATGGAAACTTTCCTTCACTAGCCATTTAGAGGCACACTTCCAGGATAGACTTTTATGGAATACTATTTTCCACAGGGTGTCAGAATTCTTCTCAGAAAACTCTCAGTGTCTCCGCTAAGATGTCCCCCGAAGACCATACTTCGAAGAAATACATGTTTGGACTCATAATTATCAGAAGTCTATACCATTCCCACTAGTATTTTTCCCCCACTGACCCTATCAAATTTGTTATTAATTGTGAGACCCACCCCTTCATCTCCCCTGCTGGATGTCCACCTGTATTCTCTTAAAAGGGTGTAGAAGCTGGTACCTGCAAAGCTGGCATCCCCTGTGCATGCTTGTGCTTGTGCAGGTTGCTGCACTTCAAATCCAGCTCCCTGTTAATGGCCTTGGAGAAGCAGGAGATGGTAGCCCGAGTGTTTGGGCCCCAGCTACAATATGGGAGAAATGGATAAAGCTTCTGGCTTCGTGCTAGCCCCGTTCCCTTTGGAGCATGAGGAGAGTGAGCCAGCAGATGGAGAATGTGTCTCTTTCTCTCCCTGTCTCCCCTGCTTAATACTATGATTTTCAAATGAATACATAAAATAAATAAATAAATCGCTTTAAAAATCAGAGTTTAAAATTATGTTTCTGGTCAGCATGTGAGACAATTATTAGTTGCCACTTGGGATACCCAAACTCCTTAGTAGAGTGCCTGTTTGAAATCCTAGGTCATTGTGATTGCAATTCAGCCTCCTGGCTTTGGCATGGCACATCTCTGGCTGTTTTGGGGATTTGGGAAGGGAATCACTGGATGGGAGATATCTCACATTTTTGAGACTCATTTTCTATGTTTTTCTTTTACTGACATTCAAATAAAATTTGTAAAAACAATTTAAAAAGATCAAAATGGGGTTCAGTATTACTGAGTGGTGGTACTGAGCCTCACTTTTTTTTAAAGATTTTTATTTATTTATTTGGCAGGTAGAGTTACAGAGAGAGAGAGAGAGAGAAAGGTCTTCCTTCCGTTGGTTCACTCCCCAAATGGCCGCATCAGCCGGCGCTGTGCAGCTCCGAAGCCGGGAGCTAGGTGCTTCTCCTGGTCTCCCATGCGGGCGCAGGGGCCCAAACACTTGGGCCATCCTCCACTGCCCTCCGGGGCCACAGCAGAGAGCTGGCCTGGAAGAAGAGCAACTGGGACCAGAACCTGGCCCGCCCACATGAGACGCTGGTGCCGCAGGCGGAGGATTAACCTAGTGCGCCACTGTGCAAGCCCCTGAGCCTCACTTTTCATCTAGCAAGTTTGTACCTAATATTTTGGGCCCTATACTGTTTAAACTCAGCCTCAGTTTTCCTTCAGGATAACCTTAGTAACATGTCCTGTGTTTCTTTAAAGATGGTATATTAATACTAAAGCTCTGTTCTTTCCCAGAATTGCTTCTGACAAAAAAATCCCATCCTTAAGTACCTTATGTTTCGTGCTGGCTTTCCAGTAGATGTCAGGCTCACTCTCATCTAAGAAACGTCGTGTTTCTGGGCCTGATTCAACACTGGAGTCTCACTGTTTCCCTGCCTACCCTGTGATGTCGGAAGTGCCCTCAGAACCAACCAACGTAAGTGTTTTCTCCATGGAAATCGGAGAAGTGGGTATGTAGCGTGATCTGAAGAAAGTGCCCTTATCCGTCTCTCCATGTTCCATTAATGCCTGTTTTCCCAACTCCGTTTTTCTTTCCTCCATCCATAGGGAATGCAGAAAAGTATTGAAACAGTCATAGATGAAGGTCTTTACTCCCGCCAGCTGTAAGTGGGTCCAAAGCTAATGATGAGTGTTGAAAATAGGTGCAGCAAGATTATGGTTTCACCCAGAGGCCTCTCTAAATCTGGCAGGTATGTGCTGGGTCATGAAGCAATGAAGCATCTTCAGACATCCAGTGTGCTAGTGTCAGGCCTGCAGGGCCTGGGTGTTGAGATTGCCAAGAACATCATCCTTGGTGGGGTGAAAGCTGTTACCCTGCATGACCAGGGCACTGCCCAGTGGGCTGACCTCTCTTCTCAGGTACCTCATTTCTGCTTTCTTAACCATTGGAAAGACAAACTCCTTAGACTCCTCATGTAGTTCAGTTCTCTTTTTTAATACTGTAGTACTACCTACGGGAAGAAGATATTGGTAAAAACCGAGCTGAAGTATCCCAACCCCGCCTCGCTGAACTCAACAGCTACGTGCCTGTCAGCACCTACACAGGACCACTGTTTGTTGAGGACTTCCTTAGAGATTTCCAGGTAATATGCAGGCCTTTATCTTTTTTCCAGATGTTATTGCTGATTCCTTTAGTAAATATTTACCTAGCAGGGTGACCTGATATCTTAGGTTTATTGCTAGAACGCTAAGAGAAGCCGAGCTGTCCTTTAAGTATTCATCTATTTAAAGGAAGATATGGCCATACATTGTGGTACATGGATTGTTGTAATAGAACTTTGTAGCTAAACTGTTACTGTTTAAGTCTTGAACTCTTCTAGAGTGTGGTCTAGAGAAAGTCATTTGACCTCTTCTGCCTTATTATTTCCTGTGCATAAACAGAAGTGTGGGTCTTGCAGAGTATTTGTGAAACTCAAGCTTAATAGTGCGCCTAATTTTTAGTAAAATTAAATAGCTGATTTTCTATACTAGAGGACTAGGGCGCAAGGATCCCTGATGTAGGAGTTGGAATTTATCCTGGTGAATAAATGATGGCAGTAAAAAACAAATCCTATAGATTGTGGCTGAACAAGTATTGGAGAATTCATTTATTTGTTTGAAAGGCCGAGTCACAGAGAGAGACGGACAGACAGAGAGGTTATCCATCCACAAATTCACTCCCCAGATGGCTTAAGCTGCCAAAGCTGGGCTGATCCAAAACCAGAAGCCAGGAGTTTCATCCAGGTTTCCCACGTGGGTGTGGAACCCAAGCACTTGAGCTATATTCTACCTCTTTTCCAGGCCGTAGGCTGGGAGCTGGATTAGAAGTGTAGCAGCTAGGACTCGTACTGTGTCCATATGGGATTCCAGCACCGCAGGCATAGGCTTAACCTGCAACACCACAGGCAGTGGCCCCTACAACTATTTTCTTAAGTATTGGAGCAATAGGGTTTGGTGGGGATAAACACAAGATGTTTTCACTGGAATAGTATTGTTACTTTTTTTTTTGACCCCTCAAGCACAAAAAAATACAGGCAGTAGTGAGTATTAGTTAAAGAAATGAAATAGTTGTTCATCAGATTCTTTACAGGTCATCTTTGATTTTTTGTCATAGTCTCTAAGAGTTCATATTGTTTCACCAATTCTTACCCTCCTGAATCTGACACACATAGGAAGTGTACAACAGTTTGTGGAAGAGGGTTTAACCAGAGAAAAACTTGGTGCTTGTTCTCTCTGTAACTTATAGCGTCAGGCTTTTAGCCCAGTCCTGTGATTTTTTTACAGGTAGTGGTCCTTACTAACACTCCCTTGGAGGATCAGCTGCAGGTGGGTGAGTTCTGCCACAACCATGGCATCAAGCTTGTGGTAGCAGACACACGTGGCCTGTTTGGGTGAGTTTTTATCTTTCCTTCTCCTCCAACACTTGCCACACGCACTCTGGGAGGCTTTTATTGTCTTCAGATTCCATTTAGACATCTGAATTTTCAGTTTTACATATTCATTCTCCCAGTATGGCATGAAAAGGTGCCACCTAATTGTCACCAGTGTACCGAGTTTGCTTGGCCAGTACTTACTGTATATTGAAGAACTTGGAGTGTCTGTTTTCATGGGTGTCATGCACCAGTCCTTTTGGTTCCCTCTATAGGCAGCTGTTCTGTGACTTTGGAAAGGAAATGATTGTTATGGATTCTAATGGGGAGCAGCCACTCAGTGCTATGGTTTCTATGGTCACCAAGGTAAGAAGACCAATCCTAGGGGTTCCAGAATAAGCAGGACAGTACCAAATCATTCTTTTCTGCTGGCAGTTGAGCCTGCTTCTGAAGTTTAACTCTTCCTCCATATAGGACAACCCTGGGATTGTTACATGCCTGGATGAGACCCGACATGGATTTGAGAGTGGAGACTTTGTCTCCTTCACGGAAGTTCAGGGCATGAATGAACTGAATGGCATTCATCCTCTTGAGATCAAAGTTCTGGGTATGTCATAGCCATCACAGGGGTGGGCCACAAGTGAGAAGTGGTTGCTTGGAACAAAGGGAAAATAGGTGAGCCAATACAAAAGCTATGTAGTAACATGTCTGCACTTCAAACTAAAATAAAAGCCAAGAATGAGTCTGGAGTCTTAGCTGGGACTTAGAGAGGTGTCTGTGAGGTCATAGAGAAAGGAAGTTACAAAGTTATTTGGAGTGCATGCCACTAGTGTTTGATTCCATTTGCTTTTAAATTGTTGACTTTAAGTTTGTAGTATATCCTTAATATGTGCTTAGCGTAGCTTACGATATTTTGTTGATTCACATAAAAGAACCTTAAAATACTTTAATTTTTATCATCTTTATATCAGATATTTTTATTTATATGTAGCATAAACTTTGCAATACATTATTTACAAAGAAATATAATGAATAAAATCACCCAAATTCTCAGAATTTTTAGTTTTCATCCTGCCTGTCTTTGGGCCCATATTTTCATCAGGTAATATTTTCTTTATGCCCAAAGAATGCCTTTTAACATTTATGTGTACGTGATCATTATTTTTCATGTCAGAAATTGCCATTATCTTGTTTATTTTTTAAAGAATTTTCTTAAGAGTTTAAAGTGTATATTGACAGTTGTTTTGCTTCAACCCAGAACTACTGTTCTGGGTTACTTGACTGCATTGTTTTCCTCAGTAATTCTTGTTCATACTTTTCTTCCCTTTGTAATATGCCCATATTTTCTACCACTGATTATAAGCATCATGATGGTAATTTACCTTTATGTGTTTCTTCATGAGTCATTTCCCCGGGACTTGCTGAATTGATCTCTGAGTTTTTTGCTGTGTGTCATGTTTGGAAAAATGATAGCCTTTTCTGTTTTTCAAAATAATGCTTTCTCACTGCCCTTCATCCATCATCCCATTTTTTAAAAATATGTATTTATTTATTTGAAAGGAAGAGTTACAGAAGGCCATGGGTGGGGGGTTCTTCTGTCTGCTGGCTAATGCCCCATGTAGCCACAGTGGCCAGAGCTGAGCTGATCCAAAGCCAGGAGCCAGGAGCTTCTTCCAAGTCTCCCACACAGGTGCCAGGGCTGAAGCACTTGTGCCATCTTCCCCTGCTTTGTCCAGGTCATAGAAGAGAGCTGAATTTGCCACAACACCAGCTCCCCATCATCCCTTCTTAAAAACTCGGATAAAATGTGTATAAGAGCATGTCAGAATTTCGTGGTAACTGAAACTAAAATGTTTTTATCTTCAAAGAGCTTTGTAATGCAGTGGGTAATTCTGGCTTTCCAGAAACTTTTAGAAATGCATTTTTAAAACTATCTCATGCTGCACAGTTCACTTATTCTTGGTTTATTCCTTTTCTTTTATTTTACTGTGTCACTTACCAGTCTGTTAGTGGTCTAAATATGATTAATCTTGTCAATAAATTTATTTAAAAAGATATTAATGTTAGTGTTATAAATCCTATATATTCACGAAGCTCTAGAAAAACTGAATATGTTGAGACTTGGAAGATATCAAAGAGACATAAATTTCATTTCTACATATGAAAAATACTTGTGGCTCAGTACAGTGGTGTATGACCAAAAAAAAAGTTTTCTGAAAGAATTTATGGCCAAAATTTTAAAATTTAATGAATGGTAAGGTCACAGGTCATAAGACTCAGTGAAATTAGGTAACAATGGCATTTGATAAACAGTTGTGAAGATTACATACTTTTGGTATGTAAGATTTTGTAATTTTTATAGAGATAATCTCATTTCCACTGAATCACCTAAGGTGAGTTTTTACATCTAGTGAAAACTTGATGTGATCCTATCATTGAGAGAAAAAGAAAACAGTTATCCTATCATTGAGGGAAAAAAAAAACAATCAGTTTTCCTGAAGCTTTTAATTATTTCATTTTAGTTGAAAGCTAAAGACAGGCAGACAGCAGTCTTTTTTACGTTTTTATTGAAAGAATGAATTTTCTCACAGATACAACTTTGGGAATATAATGGTTCTTCTCCCCATTACCCCTGTTTCCCACCCCAACTCCCATCCTGCCACCTCTCTCTCTCTCTCCCATCTACTTCTTCATTATGGTTCACTTTTAGTTTGATTTTATATACAGAGGACCAACTCCATGTTAAGCATAGATTTCAACAGGTTGCATCCACACACATACACACAGCATAGAGAGTACAGTTTGAGAAAAGATTTGCAGTCGGTTCTGATAGTACAACTCAAAAAGGACGGAGGTCCTACATGGGGACTAAGTGCATAGTGACTTCGGTCATTCCTTTAACAATTACCACTCTTATTTATGACATCAGTGATCACCTGAAGTTCTTGCCATGAGCTGCCAAGGCTATGGAAACCTTTTGTGACCATAGACTGCATTGTTATTTGGACATGGCCATGAGCAAAGTGGATGTTCTCTCATCCCTACGTCCTTCTTTGATGGCCCTTTCTTTCCTCTGGGGTTTCACAGAGATCCTCCACATAGAATATTTTTTGCCAAAGTCTTGGTTTTCCATGCCTGAAATTCTCTCACAGGCCCTTCAGCCAGACAAGAAAGCCTTAAGGGTTGATTCTGAGGTCAGTGGTATTTGCCGCGAATGTCATTCTAGGAGTCTGCTGTGTGAACTGCTTCCCATATTTGCCCTTCTTTCCTTTTTAATTCTATGATTATTATCAGGCATTTGATGTTACAAATATGATCACTTTTATACTTAAACCTATCTATATGTTGACTTTAACATTTAATATAATCACTTTTAACAATTAAGATGGCATTTGTACCACCAATTTTTATGTGTTTGGAGTCCCATGTCCATTTTTTAGGCTGTACCCTTGGAATTAAGTCTGTATGACTGTATGCAGAACTGTACTGCTTTACAATTATAGACTACCTCCTCCCTCTCTTATTCCCTCTCTTGTTTTTAATGTGTATCTTTTTCCAATTGAATTAAAATACATATGATTAACTCTTACGTTACATACAGAGTTCAATACATAGTATGAAGAAAAGAAAAGGAAAAGAAAGAAAACAGAGGAAAAAATATACAAAATAAAAAGTAAAAATAATAAACTCTCCCTCGACTGTTCAAGTCACTGATTCTAAAAGTGTCAGTGTTGCTTCTTTAGCTTTTATTTTAGAAGTGCTATTCTCCCAAATAAAGGAGAATATATGGTATTTGTCCCTTTGGGACTGGGTTATTTCACTAAGTATGAGGTTTTCCAACTTGCTCCATTTTGTTGCAAAGGAACGGATTTCATTCTTTTTTTTTTTTACTGCCATGCATTCCATAGTGTACATATCCCACAATTTCTTTATCCACTCTTCGGTTGATGGACATTTAGGTTGCTTCCATGACATAGCTATTGTGAATTGAGCTGCAATAAACATGGGAGGTGCAGATAGCTCCTTGGGTAAACTCCCAGGAGTGGAATGGCTGGGTCATATGGTGGGTCTATGTTCAGATTTTTGAGGTATCTCCATACTGTTTTCCATAGTGGCTTTACCAGTTTACATTCCCATTGTTGTTTGTTGATTTCTGTATGTGAGCCAATCTAACAGGGTGAGGTGAAACCTCATTGTGGTTTTGATTTGCATTTCCTTGATGGCTAGAGATCGTGAACATTTTTTTCTTGTGTCTGTTGGCCATTTGATTTTCATATTTTGAAAAATGCTGTTAAAGTCCTTGGCCCTTCTCTTAACTGTGTTGTTTGTTTTGTTCTTGTGGAGTTTCTTGATCTCTTTGTAGATACTGTTTATTAATCCTTTTTTGGTTGCATAGTGTAGAGATCTTTGAAATACTTGGTTAAATTTATTCCAAGGTACTTGATTGCTTTTGTAGGGTTGTCCTTGGAAATTCTTTCTGAGCCATGGCATTGTCTGAGTATACAAAAGCTGTTGATTTCTGGGTGTTGTTTTTGTATCCTGCTACTTTACAAAACTCTAATTAGGAGTTCCAAAGGTATCTTATCCCCTAAATACAGAATCATGTTATCTGCAAATAGAGATAGTTTGACTTCCTCCTTCCCAGTTTCTGTTCAATTTCTTTTTTTTTTGGTTTGTTTGTTTGTTTGTTTTTGACAGGCAGAGTGTGGGCAGTGAGAGAAAAAGAGAGAGATCTTCCTTTTTGGTTGGTTCACCCCCCGCCAGTGGCCGCTGTGGTTGGCACGCTGCGGCTGGCGCACCGCGCTGATCCGAAGCCAGGAGCCAGGTGCTTCTCCTGGTCTCCCATGCAGTGCAGGGCCCAAGGACCTGGGCCATCCTTCACTGCCTTCCCGGGCCACAGCAGAAAGCTGGACTAGAAGAGGAGCAACTGGGACAGAATCCGGCGCCCCAACCGGGACTAGAACCCCGGGGTGCTGGCACCGCTGGCGGAGGATTAGCCTAGTGAGCCGTGGCACCGGCCTGATTTCTTTTTTTTGCCCAATAGCTCTGGCTAAAACTTCCAGAGTTATATTGAATAGCAATGGTGAGAGTGGGCATCTCTCTCATCCTAGAATTCTGTGGGAATGCTTACAGATATTCCCCATCAATATGATGCTGGCCATGGGTTTGTCATAAATTACCTTGATTGTGTTGAGGAATGTTCCTATATAAACCCAGTTTGCTTAGAGCTTTCATCGTGAAAGGGTGTTGTATTTTGTCAGATGCTTTCTCTGCATCTGTTGAGATAATCAAATGGCTTTTGTTCCTGTTTGTTAATGTGATTTATCATATTGGTCGATTTTCAAATTTGCAACCATCCCTGCATACCAGGCATAAATCCCATTTGGTCTGGGTGAGTGTTCTTCCTGATGTGTAGTTGGATTCATTTGGCCAGGATTTTATTGAGTATTTTTTCTAATATATTCATCAGGGAGCTTGGTCTATAGTTTTCTTTCTCTGTTGTATCTTTTGTAGGTTTAGGAATTAAGGTGATATTGACTTATTGGGTGGATTCCTTCCCTTTCAATTGTTTTGAATAATTTGAGAAGAACTGGGTTTACTTCTTTAAATTTATGGTAGAATTCAGCAGTGAAGCTATCTGGTCCTGGGCTCTTCTTTGTTGGGAGGCCGTTCATTACTGATTCAATTTCTGTCTGGTTATGGGTCTGTTTAGGTGTTATTTCTGTTGTGTCTGTTGTTAAATTTCCATTACCATCTCTAATTTTATTGATTTGAGTCTTATCACCTTTTTCAGTTAATTGGGCCTATGTTGTGTCAATTTTGTTTATTTTTCCAAAAAACCAGCTCTTCAGTTTGCTTATTTTTTGTTTCAATTTTGTTGATTTCTTCTTTAATTTTAATTATTTCTTTTCACCTACTAGCTTTGCATTTGATTTGCTGTAGTTTTTCTAGATCCTTGAGGTACTTAGAGAGTTCATTTTTAAAAAAAAATTTTAAAGCTTTTATTTAATTAATATAAATGTCCAAAGTACAGCTTATGGATTACAGTGGCTCCACCCCCCATAACTTCCCTCCCAACCGCAACCCTCCCCTTTCCCACTCTCTCTCCCCTTCCATTCACATCAAGATTCATTTTCAATTCTCTTTATATACAGAAAATCAGTTTAGTATATATAAAGATTTCAACAGTTTGCCCTCACATAGCAACACAAAGTGAAAAATACTGTTGGAGTACTAGTTATAGCATTAAATCACAGTGTATAGCACATTAATGACAGAGATCCTACATGATTTTTTTTTAAAAATTGATTAATTTTCTATGTAATTTCCAATTTAACACCAGGGTTTTTTTCATTTTCAATTATCTTTATATACAGGAGATTGATTCAGTATATACTAAGTAAAGATTTCATCAGTTTGCACCCACACAGAAACACAAAGTGTAAAAATACTGTTACAGTACTAGTTATAGCATTACTTCACATTGGACAGCCCATTAAGGACAGATCCCACATGGGACGTAAGTTCACAGTGACTCCTGTTGTTGATTTAACAATTTGACACTCTTGTTTATGGTGTCAGTAATCTCCCTAGGCTCTAGTCATGAGTTGCCGAGGCTATGGAAGCCTTTAGGGTTCGCCGACATCAATCTTATTCTGACAGGGTCATAGTCAAAGTGGAAGTTCTGTCCTCCCTTCAGAGAAAGATACCTCCTTTGATGGCCCCGTTCTTTCCACTGGGATCGCACTCGCTGAGATCTTTCATTTAGGTCTCCTTTTTTTTTTTGTTTTTTTCCAGAGTGTCTTGGCTTTCTATGCCTAAAATAGAGTTCAGTTATTTTGCGACTTTTCAGTTTCTTAAAGTAGGCACCTATTGCTATAAACGTTTCTCTTACCTTTTGCTGCATCCCACACATTTTGATAAGTTGTATTGTCTTTTTGCTTCCTGAAATTTTTTGATTTCTCTTTTTATTTCTTCTGTGACCCACAATTTGTTCAGGAGCATGTTGTTTAGTCTCCATGTGTTTGCATATGCTCTAGAGATTCCCGAGTTGTGGATTTCCAGCTTCATTGCATTGTGGTCTGAGAAGATGCATGGTATGATTTAAATTTTTTGAATTAGCTGAGACTCACCTTATGACCTAGCATATGGTCAATCCTAGAGTAAGTTCCATGCACAGGGGAGAAATATGTGTACTCTGTAGCTGTGGGGTGGAAGGCTCTGTTAATATCTGCAAAGGTCTTCCTTCCAATGGTTCACCCCCCAAATGGCTGCTATGGCCGGCACACTGCACCGATCTGAAGCCAGAAGGCAGGTGCTTCCTCCCGGTCTCCCATGCGGGTGCAGGTCCCAACCACTTGGGACATCTTCCGCTGCCTTCCTAGGCCTCAGCAGTGAGATGGACTGGAAGAGGAGCAGCGGGACAGAATCTGTTGCCCCAACCGGGAATAGAAGCCGGGGTGTTGGCGCCTCAGGCATAGGATTAGCCTAGTGAGCCGCGGTGCCGGCCATCCTAGTGATTTTCTGTCTGTTTTATCTGTCCCTTGCTGAAAGTGGGGTATTGAAGTCCCATATTTCTATTATATTTGAGTCCATATTTTCTTTTAGATCCCATAATAATTCTTTCAAAGAACCAGGCACCCCATAATTAGATGCATATAGATTTATAATAGTAACGTCTTTGTGTTGGATTGATCCTTTAATCATTATATAGTGTCATTCTTTGTCTCTTTTTAATAGTTGGTGTGTTAAAGTCTATGTTGTCTGATATTAGGATGGCTACTTTTTTGGTTTCTGTTAGCTTGGAATATCTTTTTTCCCTTTTTTCACTTTCAGTCTGCAAGCATCTTTACTGGTGAGATGTGATTGCTGAAGGCAGCAGATAGATGGGTTTTCTTTTTTAATCCATTCAGCTGGTCTGTGTCTTTTGACTGTAGAGTTGATACCATTTACATTCAGTGTGACTAGTGTTAAATACTGTCTTTTTCCTGTCATGTTTCCTTAAGTAGAGCTGTTTATGTATTTTGGTTTTTCTTTGTATTTTAGCTAGGTCATTTCCCACGGTCATCTTCTTTGTAGTGCAGTTCCTGTTTCTGTGTTTCTGTGCAGCACATACTTGAGCCAGTGTTGTAGGGCTGGACATGAATCTTTCAGTTTCTGTTTGTCGTGGAAACTCTTTACTTCCCCTTCATTCATAAATGGTAGCTTTGCAAGGTACGGTATTCTCAGTTGGAAGTATTTTTCCTTTAAAACTTGGAATATATCATGCCATTTCTCCTTGCCTGTAAGGTTTGTGATGAGAAGTCGGGGGTGAGTCTGACTGGATTACCTCTGAGTGTCATCTATCAGTTTCTCTATGACACATGTTAAGATCTGTTCTTTCACTGAGCTGAGCATTGCCAGAATGTGTCATGGTGAATACCTTTTCTGGTCATGTCTGTTGGGGGTTCTATGTATTTCTTGTACTTGGATGTTGTGGGAGTTTGCTGATAGTATTTCTTTCTTTTTATTTTTTTGTCAGGCAGATTTAGGCAGAGAGAGAGCCAGAGAGAAAGGTCTTCCTTTTCCATTGGTTCACCCCCCAAATGGCCGCTATGGCTGGCATGCTGCACCGATCCAAAGCCAAGAGCCAGGTGCTTCCTCCTGGTCTCCCATGTGGGTGCAGGGCACAAGCACTTGGGCCATCCTCCACTGCACTCCCGGGCCACAGCAGAGAGGTGGACTGGAAGAGGAGCAACCGGGACAGACTCCAGCGTCCCGACCGGGACTAGAACCCAGGGTGCCAGCACTGCAGGCGGAGGATTAGCCAAGTGAGCCAGGGTGCCAACCAGATAGGATTTCATTAAGAAGGCCTTCTAATCCATTCTCTCTTTCCACACATTCCAGGGCTCTCATTATATGTACATTGCATTGCTTGATACAATCTTGTAAATCTAAAACTGTGATTTTTAATTTTCTAATTTTTTTTCTTATATTTAGTATTACTGTATTAATTTAGTATTACTGTATTAATTGCAGAAGTTTGTCTTCCAGTTCTCATATTCACTCTTCTATTTCATATATTTGGTTTCTGAGAGATTCCACGACATTTTTTATTTGGTCAATTTGAAGTTTCCATTTCCAGTATTTCATTTTGGCTTCTCTTTAGAATCTCAGTTTCTTGGGAATGCTTTTCATTGAGATCTTGAATCCGTTTTTATTGCTTCTAAGTAATCTTACCAATTTTCTGAACTCTTTTTCTGGCATGTCTTCAATTTCTTTTTCTTCAGTCTCCCTTTATGAAGATTTAGATTGCCCCCTTGGCAAGTTCATAGGTTCTTTCTTATTCAGAATTTTTCCTTTGTTCTTTGGCATTTGTTTGTTTTCTGATTGATTTAACTTTTAAGTTGATTTCCCTCTGCTATGAGCTGCTATGTGTCTGTGCTGGTTGCCAGTGTAAGCAAGCAGTTCCACCTCCTGGAGCTTTGTTTATTTCTGGGAGCTTAAGGAGGAGAGTACCCAGGCTTTGATGTACTAAGCACCACCTACCAGGGCTGGTCTCCCTGCTCCTTTGTTCACTAAAAAGAGCTTGTGTTTGTTTTTCAGATTTATTTTTTGCTGTGTAACTTGCATGATGGGAGAGAAGTCACTCTGAATTGTTGTGATTGTTGTTCTCTGGTGGGGTGTGTTGTGAGGTGGCCCCCGCAATTTTTGGGTTCATGGCACAGGAGGGAAAAGTGCAGCCCGCTGCCTACACTCAAAAATGTAAACAATCAGTGTCGCCTATCCCTGCCAGCTGCAGTTCCGGTTAGGGGGCGGGGTAAGACACCGAGGAATCGTGGCATGTTCACCCTTCCTGCCTGTCCCCCAGAATTTCTTCTTCTTCCCGCTTAGAGCACCGATTACTGTTCACCAAATTTCCACACTCATCTGTGTATGCATCTCTGTGGGCTCACAACCTCTCTCCTGATTCACTGAGGCAGTGGTGGCTGTCTCCTCACTGGTTCTCCTTGCTGTTCCCTTTCTGCACTTTGGGCACCTCTCTGTTTTCCCAACGTGGACCTGTGCACACTCTGGTGAACTCCTGGGCCACTCTGCATAAACTTTTTATTATTGCTCTGCTTCCTCGTATTCCTTCTACTCGTTAATTATCCATTTTTCCCTGTGTGACTTGGAACATCCCACTGCTATACCGCCATCTTGCCTCCACCTCCACAGACGCAAACTTCATCTGCTGTTTCACTCCATAAACAGCTGCAGCCGCTGTCTTGGGCCAGGCTAATGCTAGGATCCTAGAACTCAGTCTGGATCTCCCTCATATGTATCAAGAACCTGAGGACTTGAGCCACTTCTGCTGCCTCCTGCGGTGTGCAATAACAGGAAACTGGAGTAGAACTGTAATAGCTGGAATTCATACTAGGCATGCCAACTTGAGATGCTGGCTAATGAAGCACAGTCTTAACCACCATTTCAAATGCTTGCCCCCTCTTTTAAGGTCCTGTCCCTCTGCATCCATGATTGAACAATTAGAGATCAAAAATATGCGAATGATAAAAATTGCATGTATATCGAGCATATACAGGATTCTAATCATTCTTACCTGAATAGTACAGGAACACATTTAACTATTTACTTGTGTTGCATTAGATATTACAGTCCTAGTGTCTTAATGTGAGTTAGAGTTTGAGTTTGAGTTTGTGTGTGCAAGTATGATCAGCATTTTGTATGAAGAACTTGAACATCTGTGGGAGTTTTGTATCCATCGAGTTCCTAGAACCATTCTTCAGTTACAAAGAGATCTTAGTGTTTTTATAGTTATTTTCCTGGCCTTTGGTAGTTTTTTGTTTGTTAATTTTTTCTGCTTTATGCTCAGGTCTGCATTATATTTCTAAGGCTGGTGTTCTTTAATTTGCTTCCCTGTCCTCAAGAACTGTGTCCTGTGAAGTCAATATGTCCTTGTCTCTGAATTCTATACTCATCGTCAAATGAGGGTGATCCTTCCTACTTCATGTGCTTTGGCAACAAGCTGGAATAATCAGGCATCTAGTTGCATTTGTTGTTTTATCAGGAATCATTTTTTTTTGTACTGCCTTGTCTCATGGTTAAAAACTGATATCAGTGGTTTCTTCGTTAATTATTATAGGAAGTTAAATTAATCAGAACTGAAACATTTTAGTTGGCTGAGGACTGGACTAGAGGCGAAATTCTGAGTTGAGCCCCAAAGTCAGAGACATATTATGAGACATGGTTGAGACACGTCCTCAAGATTTGAGTTGTGTGAAGGAGAGACACTTCTCTCCTAATTGTTGTGGCTCTCCCAAGGATCTGGGTTAAAGGTATACAATTTACTTAGTTTCAGGTGGAGAGTTGATGACACTTCTTAGAGTTTGGAATAGGAGAGAGAGACATCTCTTTCATATGTTCTGAGTCTCAGGAGCCTGAGCAGACCCCTGGAGATCAAAGACAGGTTTCATTCTTTGTATCTGAGTGCTTGCTGTCTCCTACACTCAAGTAGACAAAAAGGATAGAAGGTATTCACAATTTTTAATTGAAAAGGAAGAGCTATGAACTTGGCTTTTTAGAATAGTGTTTAGAAGTAGAGTCATTGAGGGGGTTGAGCTGTATCTGGGGTAGGAGAGAAATGGTTTTAGATACCTGAATGTAAGAATAGAGGCTGACAGTGACTGTGCTACAGGTATTTTGGTTTTTAATTTTAATTTTAATGGTGCTAGATGGCAAGATGGGAGAATTGTTACATGACTTAACATATTCCCTTCCATCTTTTTTTCCCTTAGGTCCTTACACCTTCAGCATATGTGATACCTCCAGCTTCTCTGAGTATATTCGTGGAGGCATTGTCAGTCAGGTCAAAGTACCTAAGAAGATTAGTTTTGTGAGTATGAGTTGATGGTAGGTTTCTGAGTGTTTTCTAGTTGTTTCCGGCCTCTGATCCTGATGTCCCACTTTCCACAGAAATCCTTAGTAGTGTCATTGGCAGAGCCAGATTTTGTGATAACAGACTTTGCCAAGTATTCTCGCCCTGCTCAGCTGCACATTGGCTTCCAGGCCCTGCATCGGTTTTGTTCTCAGTACAATCGATCTCCTCGACCACATAATGAGGTAGAGATGGGGAGATAACCAGTGAATTGGACCAAAGCTGTCATATGTTTCCATTTGCCTACAATTTCGTTCCTCCTTATCCTCCTACAGTGGTCTGACATGTTCTTTTTTGACTCGTCAGGAAGATGCAGCAGAACTGGTGATCTTAGCACAGACTCTGAATTCTGAAGCCTTGCCCCCAGGACAGCAGGACATCCTGGATGAAGACCTCATTCGCAAGTTGGCATATGTAGCTGCTGGGAATCTGGCACCTATAAATGCCTTCATTGGGGGCCTGGCTGCCCAGGAGGTCATGAAGGTCAGCATGGATGATTAAGGGCATGGCCAGAAGTGTCCTCTACTTGTCACTTGTCAAGCCTCAACTACTGACAGCCTTTTCTCCCCAGGCCTGCTCTGGCAAGTTTATGCCTATCATGCAGTGGTTAT
This sequence comes from Lepus europaeus, assembly GCF_033115175.1. Lineage (NCBI taxonomy): Eukaryota > Metazoa > Chordata > Mammalia > Lagomorpha > Leporidae > Lepus > Lepus europaeus. Next base: position 62,764 of record NC_084851.1, on the reverse strand, counting down.
ACTTTGATGCTTTAGAATGCCTTCCTGAAAACAAAGCAGCCTTCATGGAAGACAAATGTCTCCCGGTATGTGGGTCCTCTGTGATGACTTCATTGTGAGCAATTCTAAAGCAACTCTTCCTTAGACTTCCTGTTTTTTTTTCTTTTCCTTTTTTTCTCTTTCTTTCTTTCTTTCTTTCTTTCTTTCTTTTTTTTTATAGCATCAGAACCGTTATGATGGGCAGGTAGCCGTATTTGGCTCAGACCTACAAGAGAAACTGGGCAAGCAGAAGTACTTTCTGGTGAGTAGACACCCACTGCCTTCACCTTCCTTACTAGCTTCTGACCCCTCTTAAATTTTCTTTTGTCTCCAGAAGTTGGGTCTTTCTGATTTTTGGTGGCTTGATCACATTCATTTTTTCACTTTCTGTGAATTGAAGGAAAACTTGATATATTCTTTGTTTTGGGTCTCAAGTGCTTCCATTTTTAAGATGATGATAGATTTTTGTGATTTGGCAGTTTAAATATGTGGCATAGGTGACTTTCTTCCATCTTTGTATCTCTACGGGAAGTATGGAACGGTAAATGGCTTCCTGCTATCTGCAGTCACCTTGACCAGACTCTCTTTCCCATCTTCTAGGTGGGTGCAGGTGCCATTGGCTGTGAGTTGCTCAAGAACTTTGCCATGATTGGACTAGGCTGTGGGGAGGGTGGGAATATTACAGTGACAGATATGGATACCATTGAAAAGTCCAATCTCAACCGACAGTTTCTCTTCCGGCCCTGGGATGTCACAGTGAGTTGAATGGGGTTTATCTCTCTCTCTCTCTCTTTTTTTTTTGTTCTCAGTCCTAGTGTCTTAGAACACCTCTCTCTGGGTGTCTCATAGCTGCGTCCAAATTTAATTGTCTGCCGGTCAGTCTTCAACTCAGCAAACATTTATCAAGCACTTAGGTCATTTCTTTGGTAGGTTTTCATAATTTCTCCACTCCTGCGTTGTTGGTTTTGGGCCATTTTGAATGCGGTGCTGTAAATTGGGGTTATGGAAGGTCGTTGTGAAAGTCAGTAATTTTACTGCCTGCTCAGAGTCTTATAACTTTACAGTCCACATAGTAGGTTCTAGACATTTGAAATACATGTTAAAAAGAAGTTCCTGCCCTTTTCTAATAGGAAAATTAATAGTAAAATACTCTTTGAATCCACAAGATTGCAATAGCCATTTTAAGAGTACTAAGACCATTATTTGATTTTTTTACTCATTTTATCAAAGAGTGGAATTTTCTAATCTACTACAGGAAATCCTCATTTAATTCAATGAAACACTTTTCAAGTGACCACTGTATCATGAGACAGAATATGTACTAGTTGTAAATATCCATTCCAAATGGAAGTTGATTGAATATGGATTCCAGATTTACTTAAAACCAAACTTATAAACACTTTTGACTGGTTAAGTTTGCTATATAGTTTTAAACTCCTGCAAGTTATGCTGATAGGCTGTCAAACTATTTTTCTGTGCTGCATTTTCCTTCAAACAAAATACCAGGTTGAATGCATTAGAAATGAGAATCTAGCTGTCATTAAGAAGTACATAAAGATATCTGACCAAAAGATAAATGGAGTTTGGCTCCTGTTACTGAAGTTTGCATTGGAAAATATTTTTATGATAATTCGGATTATGTGTAGGATCTATTAAGGATTTTAAAATGGTCTAATTTTTTTGTACTTTCTATTTAAATATGTGATATGAAAATCTATAGAACAAAGTTTCTTGGTTTCATAACTTAAAAAAAAACAAATACAGTCACAGAGAATATCATTAATACGTGAAAAGGTAGGGTATGGACGTGGTAAGAAACAAAGGTGTCTTTGGAAGGTTTACAGTGTAGACAAAAGTATCTTTCATTAGAAAGATGACATTTTTGGGGCCAGTGCTGTGGTACAGTGTGTTAACACCCTGGTCTGAACTGCCAGCATCCCATATGGGTGGCGGTTCAAGACCTGGCTGCTCCACTTCCGATCCAGCCCTCTGCTGTGGCCTGGAAAAGCAATAGAAGACGACCCAAGTCCTTGGGCCCCTGCACCCACCATGGGAGGCCTGGAGGAAGCTCCTGGCTCCTGGCTTCGGATCAGCACAGCTTCAGCCATTGCAGCCGATTGGGGAGTGAACCAGCAGATGGAAGACCTCTCCCTCTCTCTTTTTCTCTCTGCTTCTCGTCTTTCTGTGTAACTCTTACTTTCAAATGAATAAAGAAATCTTTAAAAAAAAGATGAAATTTTCTTCAGATACTCGAAGGATGTAGACTAGAATGTCTAGCATGGCCGACGCCGTGGCTCAATAGGCTAATCCTCCGCCTTGCGGCGCTGGCACACCGGGTTCTAGTCCCGGTTGGGGTGCCGGATTCTGTCCCGGTTGCCCCTCTTCTAGGCCAGATCTCTGCTGTGGCCTGGGAGTGCAGTGGAGGATGGCCCAAGTGCTTGGGCCCTGCACCCCATGGGAGACCAGGAGAAGCACCTGGCTCCTGCCATTTGATTAGCGCGTTGTGCCGGCCGCAGCATGCTGGCCGAGCCAGCCATTGAGGGTGAACCAACGACAAAGGAAGACTTTCTCTCTGTCTCTCTCTCCCACTGTCCACTCTGCCTGTCAAAAAAAAAGAATAATTTAAAAAGAATGTCTAGCCTAATAGTGTGCCAACAGATAAAGGTAAAAACCTGAGCAAAACTATACTTTATGGTGTGCAATGATAGAGACAGCTCATTTTTCTCCAAGGAAAAATGTATTAGCAGTGGAGAGTTTTTTAAAAAGATTTATTTTTGTTTATTTGAAAGAGTTTGAGAGAAGAGAGATCCTTCATCCACTGGTTCACTCCGCAAATGGCTGCAGTGGCCAGTGCTGAGCTGATCTGAACCCAGGGGCCATGAGCTACTTCCAGGTCTGCAGGGGCCAAGAAACTTGAGTCATCCTTCTCCTGCTTTCCTGTGCCATGGCAGAGAGCTGTATAGGAAATGGAGCAGCCAGGACTCGAGCCAGCACCCATTTGGGATGCTGGCGCTGCGGGCCACAGCTTTAAAACACTTTACCACAGTGTTGCCTCATCAGTAATGGGTTTTAAATAAGAAAAGGTCTTGGTCTTGGTTTTGGCTTTGGCTTTGAAAAGATCCTGTGTGCCTTTGTTTTTATTTAGGTGATGTCATCCCTAACCTGGGTCTCATTAAATGAAGAAAAAGGTAGAATCAGTTGGTAAAATAATGCAAAACTAAGGAATTTTTTTCCTATTTGTGGCATACATCTTGGGCCCTCTTTGTCTCATTTCACATTTTTCACATGTGGCATTGTCACAGAACAACAGCTGATGTTCTTGAATTTGGAGTGAAGGCTTTTCATCACTTAATCAGTTGTTAGGTTAGCTGTTTAAAAGGTTGTGTGTGAATGTATGACAAACAGCTTTCTCCCTCCATTCCCATTCAGAAGTTAAAGTCTGACGTAGCTGCTGCATCTGTGCGTCAGATAAATCCACACGTCAGAGTAATAAGCCACCAGAATCGTGTGGGCCCTGACACTGAGTGTATCTACAATGACGACTTCTATGAAAACCTGGATGGTGTAGCCAATGCCCTGGACAATGTAGATGCCCGTGAGTTTCTAGGCACATGAGGATAGGGCAAAGCCATCATTGTGCATATTAGGGTGGGGTGTACCTTTTTTATTGTGTCCTAAGACTCCTCTCCCAGTTCTCATGATACATCCTCTTTACCTCCATGAAGGCCTGTACATGGACCGCCGCTGCGTGTACTACCGTAAACCATTGTTGGAGTCAGGGACACTGGGCACCAAGGGCAATGTGCAAGTGGTTATTCCCTTCCTGACGGAATCTTACAACTCTAGCCAGGACCCACCTGAGAAGTCCATCCCCATCTGCACACTGAAGAACTTCCCCAATGCCATTGAACACACTCTGAAGGTGATTAGCCTTGGGCTCTTTGGGAGGTGAAAGAGACAGGCCCAGACATAGCCTCAGGGTTTTGAAACCCTTGGCATTCCAGAACTGTAAGCCTCAGTGTGGCAAATCTTTCTGCTAATCAGTTTTCATGTATACCAACAACTTCGTTTTTAAAACTTTTTTTTAACTTTAAAAAATCTTCTGTTAGTTAAAGACTACAATTTCAGTAAACATCTGAAAAGTGAGAATGTGTAAACACTAATGTGTGTCTGAGCAAAACTGACTGCACTGTTAACTTTGTTTTTTCAAAGGTAACAGAGTTATTACAAAAAAACTTTGCATTAAAGTATATATTTAAATTTCCGTAACTGCTGCTCAAAATGTTTCAAACAGTTAGTTTATCAGAATAGTTTCTGTTGACATAATGGCCATACATATAGAACAGGCCATATTTAGTTGAAGAAAATAAATACACCTGAGTAACTGATACACATAACCTAATCCTAATCTGCAACCCAAGAACCACACCATTGTGTGTTTAGAGTGTTTCTTAGTGTAATATTTGAGACTTTGTTTAGGAGGAATTATCTGTAAAAAAAAATTGTCTTCCCAACTTAGCACTTTCAGCGTGAGTGGATATACTTATTTATGTACTCATGACTGTCAGTTTTTGGCTCTCATGTGTATTTATATGTTTATATAACCTCTAGTAGGTCGCGTTTTCTTTTGTGCCCAACATGCAGGGAAATCTATGAGAAAGGTTTTAAAACATTTTCATTATATGACCTCAGACTTCTGTGAAACTTCTGCATGCCTCGGATTCCTTATCCATAAAATTTCCATGACAATTAATATCTCATCCTTTCTATAACATTTAACATGCATTTGCTATTTTGAATAAGCTCTAGATATATATGTATTTGGTTGTTTCTTTGTAGCAAGTGCATGGAGCATAGAAATTACTCTCTAGAATGATAAAGTAGGCAGTAGGACAGAGCTACAGTCTCCAGTGAATCTCTGGCATCTAGAGATCCAAATGACTTTGCAAATGATTGTACTTACTGGTCTTACACTTCTCATATTTAAAGTATAAAATGGCAGCACATATGCAGAACTGCCTTGTTTTTTTGCCAGTCCCAGGGTCTCTGTGGGGATTTTTGTTGTTATATTTAGCTGTGAATTTTCCTTCTTTTTGAGGAAAAACACCCCTATTCTAGTAATGTACACAGACCTGACGAGTAGCTCTTCATGCCTAAGCACCTGCGTTACTACTGTATAGATAAGCCACTGAAAAAGTAGAGGTGTGAAGTTGAGGAAATTTGGGGAGCCACATTTAACAAACTTCACTGTTGCGCACTCACAGAGCAGAAGTGCTTCTTTCAACTTGCTTGATTCACTGATTAATCTTTCTAATACGTTTAGAAACCTCTGTGTTATTCATTGTCCCTGTGTAATGTTTGCTTTGTCTGCAGTGGGCCCGGGATGAATTTGAAGGCCTCTTCAAGCACCCTGCAGAAAATGTCAACCAGTATCTCACGTGTGTAACAACTGAACTGTGACGCTTGCCCCTGCCCAACAAAGCCTAAAAACCTTGTGTCTGCTTCCCTCACATCTGTACCTTATTATGTTTGAGCCTCTTGACACCTTTTGGGAATCATGTCTGGCTTTGCATGGAGAGTGTGGGATTTTCAGGAAGCCTGCTTCTGGGTCTGTTGAATAATCCTGCTGTTTGCTTCTTCCCTATAGAGACCCAAAGTTTGTGGAACGGACTTTGCAGCTGGGAGGCACCCAACCAGTGGAGGTGCTGCAGGCCTTACAGCGTAGCCTGGTGCTGCAGCGACCATATACATGGGCTGACTGTGTGACTTGGGCTTGCTACCACTGGCACACCCAGTATTCTAACAACATCCGGCAGCTACTCCACAACTTCCCTCCCAACCAGGTATTATGGCACTTTTCTGGACCTTTTGGCAGAGTACTTTTCTGGGAAACAGGAGAGTTCTCCAGGTTTTTGATAATCCAGCAATCACAGGCAACCCAAGGATTGGTATCTCAGAAAAACAAGCTGCTGTTCTGCAAACATGTTCTGCCTATTTCCTTTTCCACCAGGAAAGGGTTTTTTTCATTTCTGGTTCCCTGATTATGGTGTCGAGTATTGTTTCTGATCTCACATTGTAGATACTACCAGGGAAAGCTTTATAGTTCTAAAGTTTTATAGTTATATAGTTTCAAATTTAACAGCCATTGTTGGTTTGAAACCCAATGGACTTGACATTAGAGCAAGCCATTTAGTTTTCTCTTTGTATTTCTGTAACTTTATCTGTAAAGAAGAAATAATAACTCATATGTTGGGGTTTTTTTCAGGGTTAACATATATATGTTAAGCTTTAGTTTGTATAGTGCCTGCCAGAGTGACAAGTTTATGATTTTTTTTTTGATATTCTGATAAAAAGTTTCCCAGAATAGTGTCTAGACTCACAGGAACAAAGTGAGGTGTTAGCATTGCCAGCTGGTCTCCTACACTCAGGTTCTACTCCTCCAAAATCTTTCCTCTCCTAGCTGACAAGCTCAGGAGCCCCGTTCTGGTCTGGACCCAAACGCTGTCCACATCCACTTATATTTGATGTCAACAATGTAAGTCTCAATTTCCTGGGATCTCTTTGGGTCAAGGGGAAGTTGGATAGGTAGGAAATAGGCAGATTTCCCCACTGAGAACTGACTTTGTGTGTTTGCCTTCTCACAGACGCTACATCTGGACTATGTGATGGCTGCTGCTAACCTGTTTGCCCAGATGTATGGGCTGATGGGCTCTCAAGACCGACCTGCTGTGGCCACACTCCTGCAGTCTCTACAGGTACCTGAATTCATCCCCAAGTCTGGTGTCAGGATTCATGTTTCTGACCAGGAGCTGCAGAGTGCCAGTGTCTCTCCTGGTGAGTTTTGGCCAGCAGGCCAGGAGTTCACTCTACTTTCTCCACCTATGTCTCCTCACTAGCCTTACCACTACTTGGCCCTTCTCTGTGACTATAGGCGTAGGGTTTACCAACATACCATCTTTTTGGGTGTTACTTTTATTCTGTGTGAAATAAGGATGACTGGTTGCAGGTGTCATTTCTTTTCTTTCTACCTCAATAGATGTCAGAAATAGCTGTTCATTATCCCTTTTCTGGTTTTTGTTTGCCTTTGTTCTTTGCTTCTCTATATGATCTGAACGAGTGTTACCTTTTCTTGATCCCTTACCTGCTTTATCTCTTCAATTTCTCCTGTATCCCATGTAAATATTTACCCCAAACTTTTTGTTTTCTGTTTTCCTCCTTATCCTGTTGTCCTCCGTATGTCTTCTCAAACCTCATTCTCAAATTCCCATCTCCATCTATCTACAATGTGGCTCATGCTATGTGTCTTCCTCTCTGTAGTGTCTTACCCCTGATTGTGTTTCTTCCATTTTACATATCTCACCACTTCAGATCAGTTGCCATATTTTCCTTTATAATTGCCACCTCTTTATGTTCCTCTGTGCACATATTTGTCTGTATCTCTCATGCATGTCTCCCTTCCATGTATTTGTTTTTAACTCGCCTTATGTACGTAACCTATCTCTACTATTCTCCCACTGAATCTTGCCCTTCAAATTTCTTGACATTAATCCGACTTGATGGTTCCCTTCTTTGTTACTGTCTGGAAGTTTTCCTTCCTTCCCTTACTCATTTTCTTTTTCAACTCCAGTCTCATGTTTCCTCCCCTGTATCTCCTCATCTGTGTGTGTTATTCTTCCATACGACCTCGATATCCATGGTTTATCTTTTCTGTCTTCTGTCAAGATCCTATCTGCTCCCTCTTTTTTTAATATGGTCAGAGTCTGATAAGGCTATTACCTGTTTATGATGTATGTTCAGCAATGCTAAATGTGTTCTTGTACAACAAGACTAAGACTTTTTAATGTTAACTAAAAATTCAAGTCCTGTTACAGTTTCTCCTCATTTTTCCCTTCCTCACTGTCTCAGGCAGCATACCTGTTTTCTGCTTCCACAAGTTATTATTCTAGGAATATAAAAAGTAGAATCATACTATTTTTCTTTTGTGTCTTATTTATTTTATTGCTGTGATGTCTTCAGTAATGCATGGACAGATACAACACCTAGAAGGTTAATGTGTGTTAAAAGTATGTGTCAGAATTTCCTTCCTTTTTAAGACTGAGTCTATTACATGGATTACATTTTGTTGACAGAAATTTGGGTTGCCTCTTGGCTATGCTGGATAGTGCTTCTTCATCATTTATTAATAGCTTTATAATTTTCCTATCGTGCTTCCTACATCTTTGTACCTCTTTCTCTGGGGGAATATTGCCTCCTATTTTTCTTGTCTCACTATTTCCCAAAGTGTCCATGATATGCATGAACACTTTGTGTACCCTGGGCTACTGATTTTACCTCAGAAACAGGCTTAGGATCAGAGGGACTAACCGTGTCTCCTCTTTTCGCGCAGATGACAGCCATCTAGAGGAGCTCAAGGCTGTGCTTCCCAGTCCAGACAAACTCTCCGGGTTCAAGATGTACCCCATCAACTTTGAGAAGGTTGTTGGTGGGGTCCTGATCTGGGTAGGGAAATAAGTTGACAGTGGCTCAGCTCTCAGGCTTTGTCAGCATTATGGATCTACAACAGGGCCCAGTCATCCTTTGTGGTGTGGAGGTTAGCAGGTAGTTGGAGTGGGAAATATACTTCTCGCATGTAGCTAAGAATCCTTTTCACTCTTATTCTTTCCCCTCTCCCCCCTCCTCCTCATTCACAACAGGATGATGATAGCAACTTTCATATGGATTTCATTGTTGCTGCATCCAACCTCAGAGCAGAGAACTATGATATACCTCCTGCAGACCGTCATAAGGTAATGACAGTCTGATGAATCTTCCATCCCTGTGCAAGCTTACTTAAGTCTAGAATTTGAACTTAGCTTCTTGTGTAGATTTCAGCCTTCTCTAAAAATAACTTCTGTGGCACACTTGATTCACAGAGCAAGCTTATTGCAGGAAAGATCATCCCAGCCATTGCAACAACCACATCAGCTGTAGTTGGCCTTGTGTGTCTGGAGCTGTACAAGGTAGTGCAGGGACACCAACAGCTTGAGTCCTATAAGAACAGCTTCATGAACTTGGCTCTGCCATTCTTCAGCTTCTCTGAGCCCGTTGCCCCACCACATCACCAGGTGAGAAGGGTGACAGCCTGCCTGTATGGAGATGTCATGTTACGCATTAGTAAACTATGTATATGAGTGAAAAATGTGTGTGTGTATGTGTGTGCAGTCATCTGTATTCCTTATGGCACGTGTAAGTTTCTGTCACTGGGTATCTGCTTTTTGTGTTCCCTTGTTCATTCATTCAGTGTACAAAGTGGGAGCATGACACACATTTTGAAAAAAAAAACAGATTACTAAGGTACTTATAAGAAATTAAAAGGAGGAAAGTAAACGAGATAGAAAATGAGTGAAAGAGGTAACAAGGTCTCAGTCATATGTGGCTATTTGGTCATTATAAGAATTACAGTTACTTAAATTGAGATGTGGCTATCAGACTACTTGGAATAAAGAATTTCAATGGCTCTGACCTAACATGTCAAGTTGGCTGATAGTGGCCAGGCCATCTGGAATAACAACTATCCTTCCCCTTGTTCTTTGTTTCCAAGTATTATAACCAAGAATGGACTTTATGGGATCGCTTTGATGTACATGGATTACAGCCTAATGGTGAGGAGATGACCCTCAGGCAGTTCCTAGAATACTTCAAGGTAAGGTGCCTTTCTTCTTCATTTCCCCCACCCACGGGGTTGGTAGTTGTATAAATCCAAATCTTACAGATGGTCGTTCCCCTTCCTCCTTCTCATCCTCTGTAGACGGAGCACAAACTGGAAATAACCATGCTGTCCCAGGGTGTGTCCATGCTCTACTCATTCTTTATGCCTGCCTCCAAGCTGAAGGAACGTCTAGATCAGCCGTGAGTTGGTAGCTGGGGAGGGTGGAGGTGTCCTGCTCAGGGGGATCTTAAATTTCCAGCTGTATCAAGCAATAGTTAACTTTGATCTTGTCTTTGCCTACAATATGTCCCTCTCTTCTGTGTCACCTCCTTAACCTTCTGGTTTTTTTTGTCTCAGAATGACAGAAATTGTGAGCTGTGTGTCGAAGAGAAAAGTGGGCCACCATGTGCGGGCTCTGGTGCTTGAACTGTGTTGCAACAGTGAAAGTGGCGAGGACATTGAGGTCCCTTATGTACGCTACATCATTCCTTGAGCTTTGATCAGAGAACCTTTTTTTTTTTTGCTGCTTTCTACTGTTTGAAATTGGCGTTCATAATAAAAAAGTGATCCAGATGTGATACATTTTTGTTTTGGTAAGGGCCAATACCCTGTTATCTCTGTATTTCCATTTGTTAAAGTAATAATCCAGAGTCCAGCTCCACCCTCACAACATGGAAATTTCTTAAAATTCAAAGATACAGGACAGCCTAAGTACAACTGATTGATGAGTGCGGTATGTTAACTTTAATTTGGCATATTTGCTAAAATAAATGGTGACACCAACAAAGCCATTAACAGGGTTAAATCTGAGGATCTAATCCCTCTTCCGTGTTGATTCTAAGATAGAGATTGCACACCTGGTTTACCACAATACAAATTATATTTAGAGGTTATCCCACCTCAATCTTTGGTTGTAAGCCATATTCCATATTTCTCATCTGTAACAAAGGGACAACAAGTTGTTAGGAATAAAGTACATTTGTATGTATTACACGTGGATTTACTATTGTAATATGATGTGCCTTTTAAGTCTTAGAAACCTGTGCCTTTGCCATGCAGGTTTCATCCTACCCTCATGGTACTTGATGGGTCGACTCTTAGTGAAACCTGTGTAACCATGGTTTCCTTCTGTAAGGAGGGTGTAAATCTGGTGAAATGTGAAGAGCCAGTACCCTACTTCCCTCAACACCATTTTGTTTTCAGGATCACCAGACTTCCTTCATTCAGGGCAGCATGGAGCTGTGTTAGGATGATCTGTAGCAGCAGGACTCATCACTGGCCTCACAAGAACCCCAATCTTTCCCTTTCATCTTGACAATTCTACAAAATCCTGAAAGAACCAATAGTTTTGACTACTTTCACATTGTTAACCCGCCCAGGTTACCCAAAGCTTCCATTTGTATTCCCATACTTCAGACAGCTTGATCCTCATTTCTAAAATGACGTCTCATTTCTGAACTATAACTGAATCAACAAGCTTGGGGCCAGCTCGATGGCCCCAGCATAATGTGCTTGCCTGTAAATGATATTATTGGTCTTTCATTGACTTTGTATTTCTAGATGTCCTTTTTTTCCCTAAATGCCGTTTTCCTTACAGCACAGAGATACTGAGTAGGAGTGCTTTAAAAACTTGATTGAGGCAATGATCTAGCAAGGAGAAAGCTTTTCCTACCACAGGTGCTTTTTTAAAAGATTTATTTTATTTATTTGAAAGAGTTACAGAGAGGGGTAGAGACAGAGGTAGAGAGAGGTCTTCCATCCACTGGTTCACTCCCCCAGATGGCCACAACAGCCAGAGCTGTACCGATCCAAAGCCAGGAGCCAGGAGCTCCTTCCAGGTCTGCCACGCAGGTAAAGGGCCCCAACAACTTGGGCCTTTGGGCTTTCCCAGGCCAGAGCAGAGAGCTGGATTGGAAGGGGAGCAGCCTGATAGAACCGGTGCCCATATGGGGTGCCAGCACTCCCGGCCAGGGCTTTAACGTGCTGCGCCACACTGCTGGCCCCCCTCGTAGGTGCTTTTGTATACTGAATGCTCTGCAGTACAGATGCTAGCCTCTGCCCACTGAACATACAATGTATGAGGCTTGCATTCAAGTGGCATAATTTCTTTGCTGTAATAGTTTCCAAGTCCAACAAACTCCCATAGCCATGTTTAACATCATCATCTCTGAAATTTAATTTCACGTCAGGCCCAGACACGTGCAAATTTCATTTTCACTCTACTTGCCCTCAGTGATTACTGCTGTTGTCTGCTCTGAAATAATGTTCTGTTATCACTGCTAGATTTTCTGTATTTATCTCTGTATTTTCTGCACACGAGCATGCACCTATATCAGATTGACCCAAGAGAAGCCTGTGGTGGTATTTCATAGCCATCTTGTAGACCCTTAGTACACTGAGCTGGTATGATAGAGCGGGGGGTGTACTGTTAGTCTGGATTCTCTAAAAAGTTGAATCCATACGTATATATGGAAATAAGTATGGATAGATAAGTAGAGAAGATTTAGCCCTGCAGCCTGCAGGGGACAAGCTAGAGAACTAGCACTGATGATATAATTAAAATTTATGAAAGGGCCTAGGAACAAGTGCTATGATGTACGATTGCTGTCTTGTGGGGAAATTAGTTACATGATGGAGCCCAAAGGAAGTAAGGTGGGCGGAATCCAAAGTTGTTTACCACTAAAACTGATTGGCTGTGCAACATCAGGGGAGGTAACAAAACTAGTAACAAGTGTATAGACATATGGCTAGTCCTATAGAAATCCCCCCGTAAGGTGATTTTTTAAGTGATTGGTTGGTCCTTAGCCCTGCCCCAATGACTGCAGTTTTGTGCTATAAAAGGTTCTGTTTCGCACAAAGTAAATGAGTCCTTGCTAGACTTGGCTCCCCGCTGTGTCTGATTGTCTCCAGGATCGGGAGGCTGGGGAACGGGCAAGCGGCGCACTTACCTTTCCTCGGACCCAGTCCATCCTTCTACGGGTGGACTAAGACCCAGCATCTGGCGCCCAACGTGGGGCTCAAGCAGTAACTTTTCGGCCGAGGCCAAGTGGTCTCTCAGGGTAAGTGAAACCCTAGTATGGGTAATGCAGTTTCGTCCATTATGGACTGGGCCTTAAAGGCCTTACAGGACTTGGGAGAGCCCAGAGACTCAGAGGAAGATGGCGGGGAAAGAGAATGGGCTAAGTTTGATCAGGAATGCAGAGAGCCTGTTGAGGCACGAACTGTTGAGGTAAAAATGAAAGTAAAAGCCATCCCGCCTAGCCCCTCCACCCCAGGAGGGCCAAAACCACCCCCACACCTCCTGGGGGCAGAGGCAGCCTCCCCCTATGTAGAGCCAGGGAGGGAGCTTTGTGATCTGGGCACTTATGATTGCCCAGGAGGGGAGAGGAGAAATGAGGCGACCTTTGCGGAAGCTTATCCGGTGGACATAAAGCAGCATAGGGAAGTGAACTCTGGGCCAGGGAACCTGCTGCCTCAGGCCTACTCTGTTAATTTAGCTCCAGGCAGCAACAGAGCTCTGGAGTGGTATCCCTGGGAAGCGAAGGACTTAAAGGAGCTTCACGAGCTTCGCAAGGCAGTGGCAGAAGACGGGCCAAATTCCCCCTGGGCCCAAACTCTGCTACAACACATAGCTTATCAACCATGTGTCCCCGAGGGCTGGTTGGACGTGGCCAAGGCAGTCCCCGCGAGTTTCCAGTTCATAAAGTTGTGTGCCTTCTTTAAGGAGGAGTGCCGGGTGAGAGCCGAAGCTAACGAAACAGCCCAGCCAGCTATCCCTATTACATATGCTATGCTGGCTGGGATGGGGGAAGGGTTCTCTATGGGGATCCAGCAAGCTGTGCTACCTGCTCTGTACCGTGAACAAGTGAGGCAGGCAGGACTTAATGCCTGGTACAAGCTGGATGAGGGGCCCACAGAATCTCCCATCGCAGGGGTGCAACAAAAGCCAGGAGAGTCATTGCCAGATTTTGTAGCTAGGGTTGAACACAGTCTCCGTCGTAAGTTGCCAGCTGGGGACCTTCAGGATCAGTTTGTTAAGATGCTCATCTGGGAAGGAATGAATGCTGATCATAGGACGGGCTGCGCTGGCCTAAGGGAAGCATCGATAAGTCGATGGATAGTGGCCTCGCAGGATGTAGGTACGCAACAGCATCAAAATCAATCCCTGGCCATGACCCTACAGGCTCAGATGACGGCCATGATCCAGGCCCTCTCAGCCCAGACATCGGCAATGACAGAGGCTATTACTCAGGCTCTGGCCACCCAAAGTTCCAAGTCACTCGGGCAGGCCACTCAGAGAGCCTGCTTCAAGTGTGGGCAAGAGGGGCATTTTAAATGGGAGTGCCCTCAAGCCTCCTTGACTAATAGACTGGGAGGGTCAAAGCTGCCCCATACCCCCTGCCCTAGGTGCAGGAAGGGATATCATTGGAAAAAGGATTGCAGGTCCAAATTTGATATAGAAGGGAAGCCTTTAAACTAGAGGGGGGGGGCATCCTCCAGCCCCGTTAACTCAAGGAGGAACCCCATCCAAGGGGAAACCGGGGGTAACCCGTACTAGAACAATCCAAGCCCACTAGACTGCCCCCCTTATGGAGGGGCTCCGTCCCAAAATGAGTGTTGTCATAGGTGGAAAAATGTTTCACTGCCTAATCGCCACTGGGGTGGATAGGACGGTACTCCGGGAAGAGGAGGTGCCACCCACCTGGGAGCTAGCGGATGGGCCATCAATATTAGGAGTGGGGGGCAATTCTCGATCTAAGGAAACAGTTGCCCTCATGAAATGGGTCAGTCCTGATGGAGAACAGGGAAAAATACGGCCCCTGGTAGTGAAAAACCTCACAGTTAATTTATTAGGACAGGATATGCTAGGGCAAATGGATGCTGCGGCTACCACTGGCCTTACCTAAAGGAACAAAAACCTTCATCCATTAACCCTTTCCAACCTAATGAGTCTTTATTTGCAGTTAATAAGACTTTTTCTCCAGCACTACGGAAGTCTCTCATTCCCTGCCGCTTTGTTTCAGATGTGTTTCCCTGTCCTAAGCAATGGGCTCCTATGCTGATGACCAGCTCTTTTCTGTGCAGCTGTAGTTAACTTATCTAAGAGTTTGCACGTGTCTTGAAGGTTTCGTGTTTTATTGGATTTGTCTGTCTTTAATGTTTAAGTGATTACCTAACTCTGATCAGATCTACCCCACAGCTTTGATTAAAATACTCAGGTTATACGTGCTAGTTTTTGGCTGAGTAGTTTGACTCTCTAACAGTTTAAATTCTCAAATGGAGTCTAACAACTTTGGGACTTCCAGTAGGATCCCTGGAACTCTCAAAGGATGGGGCTCTAAATTTGTTAAACTAACAACTGTTTGAGTCAATTCAAATTATGCAAGGTATATTAAAATGTTGTGAATAACGTCAGACCTGTACTGTATTCATGTTCTTGCTTTCCAGCTAGAGTGGCCTTACAAAAATGAGTAAATTCTGTGTATACAAGCCCTTATATTGTTAACTAAACTAAGCCAATACAGATTGGTTCAGAGAATTAAGTTAATGCCAAAGCCCTTCGGTTTGCTTGGTAGCTCACTTGCTCGGTTTTATGCTTTAAATTTGTTTCTCTTAACGATGAAGATCTTTTCAAAGTTGTAAACATGTACTAGTGTCCATGTTTGCTGTCCAGGAGGAGTTAATGGTGTGGTATTCATTAATAACTCAGTGTCTTATAAGAGAGACATTTTGAGTTTGTTTGTCCATACATGACAATTCAAGACTATGTAAAAGTAACTACAGGTATAAAGTTTCAGAAGGTGTGAGCAAGTCATGAAAGGTTTTAAAAGGTTTACAACTTTAAAATTGTTTACAGAGTTTTCTTTAAGTTACGTGCTAATGCCAAAATTACATTGACCTAAAGTTGAAATAAAAAATGTGCACTAATGTTAGTAAATATCTGGAAATGGTCTAAGTCGTAAATCTTGGAATCTGTTTTTGCAAAAACTGTAACGTCTATTTTAACAGTGTCTGCTTAATGGGTTACTCTGCCATTTCTAAAGTTAGGTCCTTTTTAGCTCTGTTAAATAGTTCTAAGTTATGTGAGGATTTTGTGTACTAACTCTTATGTTCAAGGTGTTTATTTCTGGTTTATTCAATAACAAAAAACATAAAATTCATGTTCTGTCAAGGTAATCTATTGTGTACTCTACTGTCTCTGTTAAGTTCAAATTGATGAAAAGCATTGCTAAATACCTTTATGATTAGATCTGGTCTAAAAGTGTTAAGATCATCCTGTCTAATAAAGGGCTATCATTTCAGGATGTTAAAAAATTCTATTCTAACCAGATACTCTAAGTTCTCTTGGCACCTTTAACAAACTTTCTAAAAATCAAAGTTCTAAATTCTCTAAACTTTTGGTATCTTCAAAAGGGCCCCTGGAGATATCAAAAGATATATCTCTCATATTACAGAGATAATAACCAATTGGGATGTTTAAAAGTGCTGCCAAGATGTAAAATGATTCAGCACTCTACTAAAATACCTCACAACCCACAGGAATAGGCTATGGTGGAAAAAAAAACATCAATGCCTCAAAAAACAGTTATTAAAACAAAAAGGGGGAGTGGCTACCCCCCATCTACAGTTACATAAGGCCTTGTTTACTATCAATATTTTAGATTTTTCGAAAGGGTCAAGGGAGTCAAGGTTCCAAAAACATTGGGGACATTTAAACGCTAAACCTCAGATGCTCGTTAGATGGAGAGACCCTCTCACCCGACTCTGGAGAGGGCCTGACCCACTGATTCAGTTGGGAAGAGGATTTGGCTGTGTGTTCCCCATAGGGGAGTTGACTCCAATTTGAATACCGGCCAGAAATATCAGGCCTATGCCCGATGCAAGTAACAACCCACCCAGGGAGTGGTTTGCCCCTGAGGGAGATCCCCTTGTCTTTCCTCTTCCAGAAATGGACAGAGATCCAGAGGAGGTGATGATGCTACTCTTCGCTGTGATCCTGAAGTGCCCAGCCCAGTGACGGGGGATTTGATGACCCAAACGTGATCATCAAAACACTTCAGGAAGACCTGAAAAAGACAAAGAGAATTCCAAGAAAGCCCCCTTTGGACGGGCCTTAATGGACTCTTGCCCTACCTCTTCCCTCTTCTTGGACTGCTTCTTGCCCTGCTTTTAATCCTTGCTATTGGCCCATGCATAATGAATAGGCTTATACAGTTTATACAACAGCGCATAGAGGCAACAAGGGTAAGACAGGTTGAGGTTCATTACTAGAGGCTGCTAGCCACAGAGGGCTATGATCCCCTGAACTGGGGAAGTGCCCCCAGTGCTCTCCACATTGCCAACGACGGGTAAGATTCCGGATGGACCGGAACAACCTAAGACAGGTGGTGGAGAAAGCTCACCACGCTCCCATAATAACAAGTCACGCGACACCCCAAGACGGGTAAAGCACCCAGCGTCCTGCACCAACCTAAGACAGGGCTCATGGCCAAGCTGCCTGGGTTACCAATGACGGGTAAGGGCAAGGACGGCCAGGGGCAACCTAAGACAGGGACCGCGTGCTAAAACAAAAAAGGGGGAATATGTGGGGAAATTAGTTACATGATGGAGCCCAAAGGAAGTAAGGTGGGCAGAATCCAAAGTTGTTTACCACTAAAACTGATTGGCTGTGCAACATCAGGGGAGGTAACAAAACTAGTAACAAGTGTATAGACATATGGCTAGTCCTATAGAAATCCCCCCGTAATGTGATTTTTTAAGTGATTGGTTGGTCCTTAGCCCTGCCCCAATGACTCTGCAGTTTTGTGCTATAAAAGGTTCTGTTTCACACAAAGTAAATGAGTCCTTGCTAGACTTGGCTCCCCGCTGCGTCTGATTGTCTCCGGGATCGGGAGGCTGGGGAAAGGGTGAGCGGCGCACTTACCTTTCCTCGGACCCAGTCCATCCTTCTACGGGTGGACTAAGACCCAGCACTGTCTGACAAGAAAGTCTCCCTTACAGAGTGATCAGTTTATGGCCAATCTGATGAATGGTGATACGTGGTAAGTGCGTTTATTCATTTGAGAGATAGAGCTATAGACAGAGGGAGAGACAAGTGAAGTCTTGTGTCCACTGGTTCCCCAAGTGGTTGTGATGACCAGAGCTGAGCTGATACAAAAACCAGGAACCAGGAGCTTTTTCCAGGTTCCACAGGCAGGTGCAGGGGCCTAAACTCTTGGGACATCCTCCACTGCTTTTCTAGGCCAAACCAGGGAGCTGGATGGAAGAGGAACTGCTGGGATGTGAAGTGGTGCCCATATAGGATGCAGGCGCTGTAAGTGGAGGTTTAACCTACTATCCATCAAGGAGAGTACACTCATCTCCTCCAAAACTACATCGTTGTCCAGAAAATAAACAGCTAAGCGTTTGCCAGCATTCCATATCAGAGTAAGATTTAATTCTGCTTCCTGTTGGTCTTGCCTCTGCTTGAGACGCAACTTATAGGAGGCAGCCGCAGAAGGTTCAAGTATTTGAATATAGCAGTTACTCTGAAGGGATTTCTATCTCCTGACTTAGGTTTGGCCCAGCCCAACTGTTGCAGATAGAAAACCTCTAGAGCTTTTAGAGTAACCACTACTATTGAGGGTGTTGCAGGTGAATATGTGGCAGAGAGAGATTATCGCAATTCTCACATGAAAGAATAATTACCATGTGGACTGTGGCAGAGTCCTTTATCTTCTAATTAGACTTGTCTCTAGCTGACATTAAAATTGTGGTAGAGGCCTTCCCAAGATCAGAAGAAAAGAGTTGGAAACTTTTACATTACATTACATTAGGGTAGGGGGAAGTGTGATCTCCTGCCCATGAATTAGCTATTTATCTTGAGTTTTCCGCATCGCATTCAGAGGCCACCTTTTGCTGGAACCCTGGTTTGACTATGGGTTCTTACTCTGCCCCTACTCAGGTTGAAGAAGTCAAAGAAGTTCTCACCCTAACCCCTGACAGCAAGCCATCTCCAATTGCTTAGAGATTCGCTGTCCTCTACTCAAACTTTGCTTCTCTTGTCAACATTTTGTCTGGGCTCATATCTCACTGATGCTAGAACACCAATTTGGACTCATCTTCCCAGTTTTCCCACAACATAGTGGTTCTTAGAGTGAGTTTTCCTAGAGTGTACTGTTATTTTGTGTGTTCTGTAGGTAAAAGTTATGCCAAAATGTCAGACCAGCATTATTCTGGAAAATTGTACTTTGTAGCACACAATTCAAACATGAAAATATAAAACAAAGCCAACAAGAATGCAACATTCAGTTTGCAGCTTAAAAACTGAGAGTTAAAACCTAACCACAAGCATATTATAGTCGGTTGGTTGGTTGACTTTGCACTGTGCCGATCCGAAGCCAGGAGCTGAGTACTTCCTCCCTGTCTCCCATGTGGGTGCAGGGACCCAGGCACTTGGGCCATCCTCCGCTGCCCTCCCGGGCCACAGCAGAGAGCTGGACTGGCAGAGGAGCAACCGGGACAGAATCTGGCACCCCGACCGGGACTAGAACCCAGGGTGCTGGTGCCGCAGGCGGAGGATTAGCCAAGTGAGCCACGGGGCAGGCCGGTAGAACATGTTTTTACTGAAGTCATGTGAACAATGACATTGCCACAAAACCAAAATAATTAAATTATTTAGTTAGTTAGTTAGTTTTGGAAGAATTAAGTAGGGTGCAAAAGGCAAGCATTTCCATTTCTGTTTTCTTTTTCTTTTCTTTTTTTTCTTTTTGACAGGAAGAGTGGACAGTGAGAGAGAGAGACAGAGAAAAAGGTCTTCCTTTACCATTGGTTCACCCTCCAATGGCCGCAGCGCACCACACTGATCCAAAGGCAGGAGCCAGGTGCTTCTCCTGGTCTCCCATGGGGTGCAGGGCCCAAGCACTTGGGCCACCCTCCACTGCACTCCCGGGCCACAGCAGAGAGCTGGCCTGGAAGAGGGGCAACCGGGACAGAATCTGGCGCCCTGACTGGGACTAGAACCCGGTGTGCCAGCGCTGCAAGGTGGAGGATTAGCCTATTGAGCCGTGGCGCCAGCCTCCATTTCTGTTTTCAAAATTATACTTTGCAAAGCACTGAAGGCCATAACAATAGCATAAAAGATCTTTGGAATATACACTGAAATATTCAGGTAAAGAACCAACAATAGTTTAAGTAAATGACTTCATAGAAGCCCATAAATGTCACTAACTCATTCAGTCTCACGTAGCTATAGTTTTTCTCTTTTTTTTTTAAGAAGGCATTTTTTCAAATGAATACAAATTTCATATGTACAGCTTTTAGGAATATAGTGTTTTTTCCCCCAATTCCCACCCTTCCACCCCCACTCCCATCCCACCCTTGCAGTTCCATTTTTCATTAAGATAAGTTTTTAATTGAGTTTAATATGCAGAAGACCAACACAATACTAAGCAGAGATTTCAACCGTTTGCAACCACACAAATACATAAAGCGCAGTTTGAAGGTGTATTGTTAATTCTCATACTACACCGCATGAATGACAGAGGTCCAACATGCGGGTAACTTCCTGTTGTTGATTTAACAACTGACACTCTTATTTTTGATGTCAGTGACCACTCGAGGCTCTTGACATGAGCTGCCAAGGCTATGGAAGCCTTTTGAGTCCAGAAACTCTGTCAGTATTTAGACAAGGCCGTATACAAACTGGAAGCTCTTCCTTCAGCGAAAGGTACCTCTCTCTTTGATGGCCCCTTGTTTCCACTGGGGCCTCACCCACAGATCTTTCATACAGAACATGAAGCCCGCCCTCTTCCCCGGGCCCTAGTAGGAGTCTCTCTGACTGCACATTTTTGCACACAACACCTCCACTCTTTTCCCCTGCCCGCCATGAATGGACGCTGCCCCTGCCAACCTGAACCCAGAAGTCCATCCTGCTCACCGCGCAACCTAACTTTGATTGGACGACGGAGATGCCAGTTTGGGCTCGGCTCGCCCATGCCTGCCAGTGAGTGGACGGGCGACATGCCAGTCACATAACAAAGCCCACAGAACTTCCGCCCCACTCCCCAACGTCCACACCTGCTTCTCCCTCACTGGACCGGGAACCTGCCCGTCTGCGCCTAGAACCCCACCCCTGAGGCTGACCAATTGCCCGTCATGGGACCGGGAACCTGCCCGTCATTAACTGGACCCCGCCTCCTTAGCTCCTCTGCCTGCCCCTGACTAGAATAGGAACCTGTCTGTGACAAGAACCCCACCCCTCGGCTCTCTTGCGCCCCTGACGGGACCCGGAGGCTGTCAGTCTGTGACAGGAACACCACCCTCGGCTCTCCTGCCGCCCCTGACTGGACCCGGAACCTGTCTGTCTGTGACAGGAGCCCCACCCCTCGGCGCTCCCGCCGCCCATGACTGGACCCGGAACCTGTCAGTCTGTGACAAGAACCCCACCCCTTGGCTCTCCTGCCACCCTGACTGGACCCGGAACCTGTCATTCTGTGACAGGAGTCCCACCCCTCGGCTCTCCTGCCGCCCTGACAGGACTGGAGCCTGTCAGACTGTGACAGGAGCCCCACCCCTCGGCTCTCCTGCCGCCCTGACTGGACCCGGAACCTGTCATTCTGTGAGAGGAGCCCCACCCCAAGGCTCTCCTGCCGCCCTGACGGGACCCGGGGCCTGTCAGTCTGTGACAGGAGCCCCACCCCAAGGCTCTCCTGCCGCCCTGACGGGACCCGGGGCCTGTCAGTCTGTGACAGGAGCCCCACCCCAAGGCTCTCCCGCCGCCCCTGACGGGACCCTGAACCTGTCAGTCTGTGACGAGCACCCCACCCCTCGGCTCTCCCGCCGCCCTGACGGGACCGGAACTGTCAGTCTGTGACAAGGACCCCACTCCTCGGCTCTCCTGCCGCCCCTGATGGGACCGGAACCTGTCAGTCTGTGACAGGAGCCCCACCCCTCGGCTCTCCTGCCGCCCTGACTGGACCCGGAACCTGTCAGTCTGTGACAAGAACCCCACCCCAAGGCTCTCCTGCCGCCCTGACTGGACCCGGAACCTGTCAGTCTGTGACAGGAGCCCCACCCCTCGGCTCTCCTGCCGCCCTGACTGGACCCGGAACCTGTCAGTCTGTGACAAGAACCCCACCCCAAGGCTCTCCTGCCGCCCTGACTGGACCCGGAACCTGTCAGTCTGTGACAGGAGCCCCACCCCTCGGCTCTCCAGCCGCCCCTGACTGGACCCGGAACCTGTCAGTCTGTGAGAGGAGCCCCACCCCTCGGCTCTCCAGCCGCCCCTGACGGGACCCGGAACCTGTCAGTCTGTGACTGGAGCCCCACCCCTCGGCTCTCCTGCAGTCCCTGACTGGACCCGGAACCTGTCAGTCTGTGACTGGAGCCCCACCCCAAGGCTCTCCTGCCGCCCCTGCCCGAGTGCGCCTCCTCCCGTTCTCTGCACTGCCGCTAATGGCGTTTTGCAGCAGGCACTCAGAACGCCACCCCCGCCTCCCCGGTGGCTGCCTGGAAGAGTTGGGCGCCAGTCCACGTTGAGCACCTCGCCTTCTGCGCGGCCCTGACTGACTGATGGATGAGGAGGAACAGTCTGGGCTGTCCAGCTCGTGGTGGGCACGGGCCGGCAGCGTCGCAGAAGACAGGTTCTGGGCTCCTACTGCTCGTTCCTCCTCCCAGACCAGGGCAGGCAGGGCCAAGCTACAGGGCGAGGTTCTGGCGGACGGACAGTGAGCTGCCAGGGACGTGCTGGCGCAGAACCGAAGCTGCCCCGTGCGTCCTGAGCTGGGCATGGGCGGGAGGACTGCCGCACTGGGCGCGTGCACGGCACTGCCCGCGGCCCGTCAGGAGCCGGGAGGGGCGTGGCTCGAGGCGCCCAGGCTGGCTGCTGTCTCAGCCAGTCAGGGGCACTGAGGGGCGGGGCCGACGGAGGAGGGCAGGACCTCGCGCAGATTGGCAGGGCCTCTTCCAATCAAGGGCGAGCAGAGGCGCAGAAGAAGGCGGTGCCGTGTGAAGACCGCTTGTCAGGCAGCTCCCTGGTCCCGCCGGGTGCTGGGAAGGGGGCTCCTAGGGGGTTCGGACGTCCTGGGAGCAGATTGGCAGGGCCGCTGTCCAGTGAGGGCACTCAGTGACGAAGGGGCGGCGTGGGGGTGAAGGGGCAAAGACCTGCATCCCAGTCTCTCACAAGGATACAGCAGGTGCACAGGAGCCCTGAGCCCACCCCACCTTCTCCCTCCGGGTCTCTCACAAGGATACACAGGATGATGAGCCCATCCCAGAACATCCACCCAGGTCTTTCTCAAGGATATCACGGGGGCACAGGGGCCTTTACCTGACCCCAGGACCTCCATATGAGTCACTTACAAGCATACAACAGGTACAGAGCAGCCCTGCTTCACACCATGACCTCCATTCGAGTCTCTCACAAGTATATAACAGGTGCACATGGAGCTGAACCTACCGCTTCACCTCCATCCGGGTCTCCAACAAGGATTTAATAGGTGCACCGATGCCCTTAGCCCTCGCCAGGACCTCCATTTGCGTCTCTCACAAGGATGTAAACAGTTGCACGGGGACTTCAGAAACCCCCAGGAACTCTATTTGGGTCTCTCATTTATATAACAGATGCACAGGAGCCCTGAGCCCACCAGAGGACCTCCATCAAGTCGCTCACAAAGATATAACAGTTGCACAGGTGCCCTGAGCCCATCCCAGATGCTTCTTCCTAGTCTTTCACAAGGATATAACAGGTCCACTGGGCCCTTGACCCACTCCAGGTCCTCCATCCGGGTCATTCACAAGGGTATAATTGGTGCACAGGGGTCCTTAGCCCATCCCAGGACCACCCTCCGGGTCTCTCACAAGGATACAACAGATGCAAAGGCGCCCTAAATCCATCCAAGATCCTCAATCCGGGTCTTCACAAGGATATAACAGTCGCACAGTTACCTTAAACAGCCAAAAGACCTACATCCGGGTCTCTCACAAGGATATAACAGTCGCACAGGGACCTGAAACAACCGAAAGACCGCCATCCGGGTCTCTCACAAGGATACAACAGGTGCACAGGGATCTGAGAGAGCCCCAGGACCTCCATCTGGGCCTGTCACAAGCATATAGCAGGTGCACAGAGTCTTGAGCCCACCGAAGATGCTCCATCCGGGTCTGTCAGTGGCACTGACCTCACCCAAGATCCTCCATCCATGTCATTCACAAAGATATAGCAGTTGCACGGGAGACGGAATGAACTGAAGACCTCCTTCTGGGTCTCTCACAATGATATATCAGGTGCACAGGGTTTGGAACCCATCCCACGACCTCCATCCGGGTAGCTCACAAAGATACAACAGGGGAACATGGACCTGAGCCCACCCCAGGCCCTCCATCAGGGTCTCTCACAAGGATATCATTGATGCACAGGGGCCCTTAGCCCACCCCAGGACCACCCTCCGGGTCTCTCACCAGGGGACAACAGGTACACAGGGGTGATGAACCCATCCCAGGATGTCAACCAAGTCTCTCACAAGGACATACCAGGCCACCCATCCGGGTTTCTCTTAAGAATATAACAGGGAGAAAGGGGTGCTGAGCACATCTTGGGTCCTCCATTTGGGTCTTTCTCAAGGATAAAACAAGTGCACAGGGGCCCTGAGCCCATCCCAGGTCTTACATCCAGGAATTCACAAGGATAAAACAGGTGCACATGGCTCTGAGACCACCCTAGGACACCCATGCGGGTCTCTCACAAGAAGATGAAAGGTGCATGGGGACTTTAGAAACCACCAGGATCTCCATCCCAGTCTCTCAAAACATGCAACATGTGCAAAGGAACGCTGTGCCCACCCCAGGACCTCCATCCGGGTCTCTCACAAGGATAGAACAAGTGCAAATGGATGATGAGCCCATCCCAGAACATCCACCCAGGTCTTTCTCAAGGATATCACGGGGGCACAGGGGCCTTTACCTGACCCCAGGACCTCCATATGAGTCACTTACAAGCATACAACAGGTGCAGAGCAGCCCTGCTTCACACCATGACCTCCATTCAAGTCTCTCACAAGTATATAACAGGTGCACATGGAGCTGAACCTACTGCTGGACCTCCATCCGGGTCTCCAACAAGGATTTAATAGGTGCACCGATGCCCTTAGCCCTCGCCAGGACCTCCATTTGCGTCTCTCACAAGGATGTAAACAGTTGCACGGGGACTTCAGAAACCCCCAGGAACTCTATTTGGGTCTCTCATTTATATAACAGATGCACAGGAGCCCTGAGCCCACCAGAGGACCTCCATCAAGTCGCTCACAAAGATATAACAGTTGCACAGGTGCCCTGAGCCCATCCCAGATGCTTCTTCCTAGTCTTTCACAAGGATATAACAGGTCCACTGGGCCCTTGACCCACTCCAGGTCCTCCATCCGGGTCATTCACAAGGGTATAATTGGTGCACAGGGGTCCTTAGCCCATCCCAGGACCACCCTCCGGGTCTCTCACAAGGATACAACAGATGCAAAGGCGCCCTAAATCCATCCAAGATCCTCAATCCGGGTCTTCACAAGGATATAACAGTCGCACAGTTACCTTAAACAGCCAAAAGACCTACATCCGGGTCTCTCACAAGGATATAACAGTCGCACAGGGACCTGAAACAACCGAAAGACCGCCATCCGGGTCTCTCACAAGGATACAACAGGTGCACAGGGATCTGAGAAAGCCCCAGGACCTCCATCTGGGCCTGTCACAAGCATATAGCAGGTGCACAGAGTCTTGAGCCCACCGAAGATGCTCCATCCGGGTCTGTCAGTGGCACTGACCTCACCCAAGATCCTCCATCCATGTCATTCACAAAGATATAACAGTTGCACAGGGGCCTTTACCTGACCTCAGGACCTCCATATGAGTCACTTACAAGCACATAACAGGTGCAGAGCGGCCCTGCTCCACACCATGACCTCCATTCGAGTCTCTCACAAATATATAACAGGTGCACATGGAGCTGAACCTACTGCTTCACCTCCATCCGGGTCTCCAACAAGGATTTAATAGGTGCACCGATGCCCTTAGCCCACGCCAGGACCTCCATTTGCGCCTCTCACAGTTGCATGGGGGCTTGAGAAACCCCCAGGAACTCTATTTGGGTCTCTCATTTATATAACAGATGCACAGGAGCCCTGAGCCCACCAGAGGACCTCCATCAAGTCGCTCACAAAGATATAACAGTTGCACAGGTGACCTGAGCCCATCCCAGATGCTTCTTCCTAGTCTTTCACAAGGATATAACAGGTCCACTGGGCCCTTGACCCACTCCAGGTCCTCCATCCGGGTCACTCACAAGAGTATAATTGGTGCACAGGGGTCCTTAGCCCATCCCAGGACCACCCTCCGGGTCTCTCACAAGGATACAACAGGTGCACAGGGGCCCTGAGCCCACTCCAGGACCGCCATCCGGGTCTCTCACAAGGATACAACAGATGCAAAGGCGCCCTAAATCCATCCAAGATCCTCAATCCGGGTCTTTCACAAGGATATAACAGTCGCACAGTTACCTTAAACAGCCAAAAGACCGCCATCCGGGTCTCTCACAAGGATATAACAATTGCACAGGGGCCCTTATCCAACCACAATACCTCAATGTATTCACTCAGAACGACATAACAGATGCAAAGGGGCCCTGAACACACCTGAGGACCTCCATCTGGGTCTCTAGGAAGGATATAACAGGTGCACATGGACTTGTGAAAACCCCAGGTCCTGAATCCGTGTCTCTCACAAGGTTATAACAGGTGCACAAGTGCCCTGAGCCCACCCCAGTACCTGCATAAAGGTCTCTTAAAAGGAAATAACAGGTGCCCGGGGACCTGAGAAACCCGCAAGAACTCCATCCAGGTCTCTCACAAGGATATAACAGTTGCATAGGGGCCCTGAGAAACCCCCAGGATCTCCATCCTGGTATCTCACACGAATATAACAGGTGCACAGGGACACGAGCCCTTCCCAGAATATCCAACTGGGTCTCTCACAAGGATATAACATCCTGAGCCCATCCCATGTCCTCCATCCGGGTCTCTCACACGGATATAACAGGTGCACAGGTTCCATGAGAAACCCCCAGGACCTCCATCTATGTCTCTCACAAGGAAGTAACAGGTACATAGGGAAATGAGCCTTTCCCGGGACATCCATCCTCCATCCAGGTCTCTCATAAGGATAGATTGTGTGCACAGCTGCCCTGTAAACCATTCTTCCTGGGATTGGCTCTCTTTTTTATGCTTCAACAGCCTTTCATGCACCTTTTCTATGTGTTCCCGGACCACTCCTGTATAGTCAGTATAAAAAAAATTCCTCCATCCTCAAAGTATATGTGGGCTTTAAGGCTTTAGGAGTTATGAGGCCCAGAGCTATTTATTTTATGTGGGGTACATTTTACGAGAGGTTTGAACCTCCTTGGGAAGGCACCCTGTTGACTTCCATTACCTAGCTGGCCTGGGAGGATAGCTGGGCAGGTAAAGGCAGGTGGCATCTCTAACAGGAAATGTACAGTCTGTCTGCAGTGTTGCTGACCCTGTTTTGCCAACCCCTCTGCAACAGTGGTTACTTTGGAAGCTGGGCCGAGTGAAGTTTTTTAGCTAACAGCCAATAAGATCTGTGGGTCTGACCTGGGTGTCCTTCGACTCCAGGGCAGTTCCACTTCCAGAGAGGCAACTCTTGGCTGGCAGAGCTGACTTCTGTGGAAGCCCTGAATTTTCATGTCAAACCAATGCAGTGGACTGGCCTGTTGGGTCTCCTTGATGACAGATCACTGTACAGAGCAGCCTTTAATAGGCCTGCCACCCATCTTCACATTTCTGATGTCTAGCTTTCTTTTCCTCCTGGTTTTTGTTAAGGCAGACCAGAGGATGTAAGCAAAGGGGATGCTCAAGTCCCACCTCTAATCTTTGTGGCTTAAACTAGAAGTTACAGTCACAGGCCTGTCCTGATAGTTTTCATTTTGAGGCAGACAATGCCCGTGAGGAAAGTTATGCCCTCACTTTAAAACTTTTTTCTTGTTTGGTCTGAAAAGTGAGGTTTTGTCTGTTTACTGTGCCCATGGCTAAGTAAGCCTGTGAGGTAGGAAGTCAGATATGAGCTTATGTGTGTGTAACAGGTCTATGTCCATCATATGCATCTACATCTCAAAGTCATCCCGATAATGTTTCAGGGGCAGCCTGGCCTTCGCATCCTGCCCTGCCCTTTCCTACCTGCTAACCTGCCAGGTGGGGGTCCCCACCCCTCCTGCCTGACAAATCTTCCACAATCTCCCAGATGCAGTCCGGTATCTGCATTTCAAACACCATGTCCCGGAACCCCATTCTCTAGGCGGTCCTGCTCACCCTTCCTCTGAACCCAGGATGGCACCAGCTAGGCTTCCTCCTGTCTGATACCTTCAAGGGAAAACTCAGATAGGAGCTTCTTAATATTTACAACCATAAAATCCTTTGCTTCAGGAGGAGATGTGTGAAGACAGAGACCAATCTCCTTAAATACCTCCGGCCTCAAACGGACTGCGAGCTCAGCTCTCTGCCTCTCTGCTGAGCTGCCCGCCTGGCCTGGTCAGCTGTAATCTCTCCACTCAGCCATGGAACCTCACTCCTTCCCCTCACCTGAGCGACTGCACTCTCTCAGGTCCTCTCTGGAGAGGTGCCCATCCGTTCTTACGGATGTCCCTTTCCTAATAAACTTTGTTTCTTTACTTTCCATTACTCTGTCTCATGCCTGAATTCTTCCTTGTGTAAAGACAAGAACCCTGCCATTCTCTGGTAACAAGCCTAGCTGTGAAATTATAATTTAAACTCTCCTTTTGGCTATATTATTATTACAGAAATGTTAGTCATTTTATAAGATCTAAAAATCAAACTATACATGCACAAGTTTTTCAGAATAGTTATTCTCCCATCTTAAAGAGAATAGAGAAGTGAGGCTGGTGCCGTGGCTCAACAGGCTAACCCTCCGCCTTGCGGCACCGGACACTGGGTTCTAGTCCCAGTCGGGGCGCCGGAGTCTATCCCAGTTGCCCCTCTTCCAGGCCAGCTCTCTGCTATGGCCAGGGAGTGCAGTGGAGGATGGCCCAAGTCCTTGGGCCCTGCACCCACATGGGAGACCAGGAGAAGCACCTGGCTCCTGGCTTCAGATCAGCGAGTTGCGCCGGCCACAGTGGCCATTGGAGGGTGAACCAGCAGCAAAAAGGAAGACCTTTCTCTCTGTCTCTCTCTCTCACTATCCACTCTGCCTGTCAAAAAAAAGAGAGAGAGAGAGAGAGAGAGAGAGAATAGAGAAATGAGGGAGCAAGTCCCAGATTGTTTGCTGACAATAGCAATATTAAATGAAAACTTAGCAAGTGATTTTAACCATCAGATAACAATTTAGGGAAACATTTACCAGGGGTCCAATACCTTCTATAGATTTTAAGAATACATGTTTCTGGAAACAATTTTTAAACATTTAACATGGTGTAACTAGTCTAATCAGCAAACTCAAGTACAAACATATAAAAACAATGTTACTTTCTTTTAACCAACAGATTTAAAGCATCTGATACACAGATTCAGGTCACATGCATCAAAATATATCTTCGATTAACTCTGGCAGTTTAACTTTATGAACAATCTTTTATCCATAGGCCATTTAAAATAAAGCTCTTAACAAATTTTCCCATGTAGACATACAATATGTATACACACATAATATAACACACAAGATGGAACAATAAAGCAGTTTTAGTATTAACCTTTAAAAAAACTTTAACTCCTTTTTGTAAATTACCAATTGATTTGAATTACTTTCTGCTCTTAGTAACCTCAGCTAACCATACCTTTTCTCAGCTGGTACCTGTAATACATTATTGGTGTTATCTGTTTACAGAGCCATCCCAAAGTACTGAATACAATAGAAGTGGCTGGAAAAAGTCCATCAGAACCTATACAAAACTGGGGATGACAAAGGACTTTAAATAGCCATGTTTAAACTTATTATAAACTCAACAAGAAGCACTTGCTTATTTTACACAGCATTTTGAAAGCAGGTGTAGGATTTTACAAAGCATTTAACCCTTTTATGTCTTTAGGGCCCCTTTCTTGAGATAACCATTATGTGTACAAATACAAGATTATTAGACTTTTTAACTTTTAGACATTCTTAGTAGTAGTATTTAATATTATTAAAACTTAAAATTTATCACCACTTTACATCTTGACAGTACTTTTAACATGATGACATAATATAGACCAAACTTGATCATTGTTACAAGGTGATTATTTAAATACCTGAAAAAAGCACATATTTAAATAACCCATAGCCCTTGGCTGGCACTAGGCTAATCCTCTGCCTGCAGCGCCGGCACCCCGGGTTCTAGTCCCGGTTGTGGCACCGGCTTCTGTCCCGGTTACTCCTCTTCCAGTCCAGCTCTCTGCTGTGGCCTGGGAGTGCAGTGGAGGATGGCCCAAGTGCTTTGGCCCTGCACCCCATGGGATACCAGGAGAAGCACCTGGCTCCTGGCTTCGGATCAGCATGGTGCACTGGCTGCAGTGGCCATTGGGGGGTGAACCAACGGAAAAGGAAAACCGTTCTCTCTGTCTCTCTCTATCGACTCTGCCTGTCAAAAAAAAAAAAGAAATTTGACAATAAAAGTCTAAATAACCCATAGCTCTTAATAAAAACTTAGCTGTTTTTAAACAATTAGATTTTAACAGAGACATCAAGAGAACATAATAGATTACTTTAACTCATTGCTTTAACAGAGGATCAGATTTTGATTTTATGTCAAAGAAAATAGATTAATAGTTTCATAACCAAAAATTTCTTTTTTTTCATAATGTTCTGTGACTTCCTCATACCTTCTGTAACTTACTCAAAACTTTCTTTCCCATTCTAGTCTAGAGTAAACTAGCCATTACGATAAACAATTTTCACAAACCATGTCCTTCCTCTATGTAAATCTCTTTTCTTTTTTTACACACCCTCTTTAACTTACTTGAAACATTCTATCATTTCCATTCCAGTCTATAGTAAACTAGCCATCAGGATGAAGCTGTTCTTACAAACTATGTCCTTTCTTTAAAAAAAAACCTTTTTCCTGCTTAATTTCTTACCATGTGCATATTTTTACTTGTTATGTTTCCCATCTGCCAATTTTTGATTTACATTTTGAAATAACCTGTTAAAATCTCCAAATTAAGACAACTTTCTAGGCAAGGCAACACATCTAATTTCAGCCTTAATCTCCCAATAGTAGTAGGCACTTCATACCTGGGTGAAATCTTAATCAGCAAAACCCTGGTGCCTTCTCTGGCTTCCTCTGTTCTGGTGTGGAAGGACTCCACCCAGCCTGAGTCCTACAAAGAGTAACAACAGGTATGCTTAGCCTCTGCTGGGTAGTAACTTAGCAAAGTCTATCTCTAGGCCTCCAAACAGGCTTCCTTCTGTGTTGCCATTGATTTCTCA
Source organism: Lepus europaeus (assembly GCF_033115175.1). Taxonomy (NCBI): domain Eukaryota; kingdom Metazoa; phylum Chordata; class Mammalia; order Lagomorpha; family Leporidae; genus Lepus; species Lepus europaeus. The sequence goes on along the minus strand of NC_084851.1, from coordinate 31,605 downwards.
ACAATGTTGCAGTGGGTTCCTTTCTGAGAGCAGCAGCGTGGTGGGGGCACGAGGCGCGGTCACCACACAGACTCCGGGAGTCGGGTGAAAGCAGGCTTGAGGCGAGCAGCCCGCAGACTTGTTTATTACAGTTAGTACAACAGCTTATATAGCCAAGACCAGCCGATCTGGTCAAGGAACGGTCTATGCCCCAACCAATCACAGCCTGTTGCCAGGCAGTTTCCAAAGCCATCCAATCACAGCCTGTTGCCAGTCAGGCTCTTGTTGCCAGGCAGTTTCTGAAACCATCCAATCATGGCCTGCCGTCAGTCAGGCTCTGTTGTCATGTGGTTTCCAAAGCCATCCAATCACGGCCTGTTGCCAGGCAGTTTCTGTTGTCAGCGGCCATCTTAGCATGACCTTTTCACCTCAGTGGCCATCTTGGCATGAACTTTTCACCTCAGCAGCCATCTTGATATGACCTTTTCACCTCATTCCACCACAGTTCTGTTCTTCATATTCCTGGTGGCTGTGAGGGCCACTGTTTGGCATTGCAGCAGGCACAAGTTTAGCATCTCTCAGTTACATTTCTGTCAAGCATGGGGAGCACAGTCATATAATACCAGTTGACCAGAGCTTCTAAGCTGTTTCCCCTATGTGAGTGTTTCCAGGAAGCTGATGAAGCAGGGATTAGGCCAGGTAATCTGGGACAAAAGTGTCTGTCGGGAAGAAGCCAACAACCATCCCAGCAGTGAATAACAGCACCAGCTGCCAGCTCCCAGCCTACTTCCAGGAGCCTTAGGACCTCATTTCAGCTTTTAATGGCCTTTCCCCTGTCTGGTAGAGGAGGGACCTCTGACTTGCGAGGAAGGAGATGGGGACCTGAGAGTAGTGGGGCCTCTTCTGGCTCTCCCTGAAGAATGGGTGGAGAGGCTGTGGAAGTCTTGGTGGGCCCTTGATCTTTAGACTCAGGGCTGAGTCGCAGTCACAGGAGTTTTGCTCTGTTCCTATCTGTTAATGCAGGACCATATCAAGGAAGTTGAGTTAATATAATTTGTAACCAAGAATTTATATAGGAACTATCTGGGTGCTCTGCCTATCTGGTTATCACCAGGTACACCTCCAGTGACCTCTGGAGCACCCTGGCAGCCCAGCAGAGCTGCAACCTTAAGGACCTGGGCATATTCCCTCTGCTGGGCCAGCAGGCGGCTCAGGTTCCCTGGTGAGTGGGAGGGGCAGTGAACATCACAGGCACCCTGCTGCCCTCCACAATGCCTGGCACTGAGTGCATTAGGCCACCAGGCCATCTAATTGGCTGGGCCCAGTGACCCATGGCCACTCTCTCCTCTGCACCTTGTACAGGTTTCCCTGAAGAGCCGCAGCAGCAGCAGTGGCAATAACAATGATGGCTCTGTGAAAAGACAAAGTTGAGACAAAATGGAGGAACTAGGACTAACAGGAATCAAGGCTAACCGCATTTTTCTTGCCTCTGTATGAGTTGGTTAAGCTTACAAAAATGTGATATCTTTAGAGAACAGGGGAGAACGGAATTTCCCCAACCCATATCCTGTTATGACATACCAAGGTCTTACTGCCACCCCCACCCTGCTTGCTTAAGCTGATAAAATAAACTGCCCGCGCTACCCCCATCCCAAACCCTTACCCAGTAACCATTAACATATCCAATAGAACTTTAACACGACTAGATATGCTAATGCTGTGGTTTTGAGCTTTAAATATCCAGTAAAGCTGATGTTCGGGGCCGCTCTCTCTCTCTTTCTGCACCTCACTGGAGGGTGCTACTGAGCCGGCCCATTTGCAAATGAAATAAACTTCCTCTTGCCTTTGCATCGATTGGAGTGGAGTCTGTGTTTCTGGGGTTCGGTTTGTGGGACGCCTGCATAAGGTGTCTTACATTTCCTGGGGGCTCGTCTGGGATTTGAGACCCCAGACCCACTCTCCATCTCCCAATTGGAGGTAAGTTTTTCTTTCTGTGATTTTGTAGATTTCTGTTTATTGTTTGCCTGCGCGCCAAAGGAATAAGGAGCCAGTAGTAGGAAGGGACAGACGTGTCCGAGACCCCTGGTTCAGCCCTTGAGGATGCTCCAGCGGTGAAGTGGGAAGAAGGGAAGGACTTTGTCTCCCTCCTTCCCTGGGAAAGGCTGATCAGGCAGCTGACCCCATCTGACGTTTTGGTTTCAGTTTTATCTCGTTTTGTTGTCGCACGCAGTGTCTTTGTGTGTCTTGTGATTGTCTTTTGTGTCAAAATTTACTTGCCTTTTATCCTTAATATGGGACAGGGACTAACCACCCCTTTAAGCCTTACTTTAGGCCTCTGAAAAGAAGTTCAAAACTGTGCGCACAATCAGTCGATCGACGTCAAAAGTAAAAAGTGGGTGACTTTCTGTGCCTTGGAATGGTCGACCTTTGAGGTTGGCTGGCCTGCCGAGGGATGGGACCTTTAATGCTGATATTATCTCACAGGTCAAGGCATGAGTCTTTCAACCAGGACCCCACGGACACCCTGACCAGGTTCCCTATATTACCGTGTGGGAAGACCTGACCCAAGACCCTCCCCTAATAAAGGCTATAAAGACTCCATTACAGATGCAGGAAATAGGGTTAAAAAAGGTGAGCCATAGAACAGTTCATTGATGCCATAGGAATAGTCAGTCCTTGGCTCACAGAAGGAGTCGTGGATGAGCAACATAAAAATGTACTCAAAAAAAGATTTAAATGTGCATTGAAAGAAACAAAACAAGCCGTGACAAAGGCTGGAAAAACTTTACTGCAGATGTAGAGGATAGGGTTAAAGAAACAAACCGTAGAGTAATTTATCAGCGCTGTTAAAAAATTTGTCCTCGGTTTGCTGAAGAGGGTGTTGTAAATAAGAAACACTGGGAGTAAAAAATATAAATCAGTGTGCACTGGACAGCCCTCACCATGTATTTAAATATTTTACTTAAAGTAAATGTTACCTGTTGTAAAATTAATATTACTATGTAAAATGAGAAATTGTGGTAACAAAGTGTCCGGACTACCCATTCTATTTTTGTATTATGTGTTAACTCTACCCTATTATTAATATGAATGCTTGAACAGATTATGCTTGGTTTGCTTTACAAAAAATTGTAAATCTAAATATGCTGCAAATAGTTAAGATTGCACAAACCTATAAGAATGTAACAATTACAGATAGTTAGAGGCTACTATCATTATGGCTAAATGGTTACCCACCGTGTTCCATCCGCTAAAAATTTGTTGTCTTATCAAAAAGAGATGTTACAAATATTTAATGAAACCCAAATCACTAATTTCAGAGTAATGCAAAATGTTAGCGCCTTTGTTAATTGGACTGTGTGTGCCTCAACATGTCTGTTTAATAAGTAACAGTGCCTCAGATCTCCATGCCATGGGATTGTCTAGCCCATTCTTAGGCTGTCTGCAGCAGCTTGAGTTGTTGTATTGAAATGGTACTGTTTTTTTATGTCCCTGACATTGGTGCCCAAGAAGCTAATTCCCCCTCAGATATGTTTCAATTTATCCTTAAAATGCCTTAAATATTATTGTGTTTGCTAAATGTATACTTGTATAAAAAATTTGTATTGCATTCTTATAATGTGTTAATTATGTCTACCTCTCAATGCAACCCTGGGGCCAAATGTAAGGACAGATTTTTGGGATGGAGTGGCTTGTATCTAGGTTCGGCTCTGGTAGACAAGTAATTTTGCTGCCGGATGACCTTCTCCTGCTCCTTGGGAGCCTGGCCAGTTCCCGGGGAGGAGGATAAAGGAATGTTTCTTATAAATAGGTGGGCATGCTTCGTGTCTCGGCTCTCTGGCCAAGATCCGAGACGGGACGCACTGCTTGCCTAAAATCTTAGCCATCCTTGTCCTTGGGGCTTTGAGAGGGAGCCAGAACAAGCCTCTGCTGCTGCTTCATCCCAGGGGAACACACAGTCAAGCTAAATGTTAAACATGCCTGTAATGATGACTGATAATGTGTGATTCTCAGTATGGATTCTTTTCCGGTGCTTTGTAAAGACTGCCTAGTGATGCCCACAGCACTATAAATTCTGCTAAACATAAGTACAATGTAAACATGACTCAATTGGCTACTGTGGCTGAGGTGTTCTGTAACAGTCCCTTTGATAAGGGATTAACAAAATGGATTCACTTAAAAACAGGACATTCAGGACCTGCCGCTCTGCAGGGACATGTACAAAAATTGTCCAAAAGTCAAAAATCAAAATAAGGCTCCTCCTGGGATTTCCCCCCGGTGCTAAAGGGAAAGTCATTGGGCCAATTAATGTCACCCCAAAACTGATAAAAAAAAAGGTAATTCACTAAAAAACAGAGTTCGGGAAAACTGGAAGTGGGGCCAGCCTCAGGCCCTCCCTACAGGGATCAGTGGACTCTCTTGCTATAATATCATTATAGCAATGGAGCCATGTTTATTGCAACATTATGTTAATCTATGCTCCTTTACTGTCTTTCCTCTAAATAATTTTAGTGTGCACTACAAGGCTTGCAGCGTATTTCTTGCAGATTAAACTAAAAGTAACTAAGTCTGTGCATAGCAGACAGCAGAAAAATAATTTGCTGTCACAAATTGGCAAAGTTGGCAGAATCTGCAGGTATACAAAGCAATGCCTTTCATTAAAAAGAAAACTGAAGTTGCATATGTAGCCTGTGATGTTCCTGGCTGGAAAGACCCTCAGTTGGCTTCTTTGGCAAAAAAAAAGGGCTCTCTGCTCAGGATTGAGTAAAAATTAAAATGACAAGTTACGGAGTGCACAGCCTCCACAAGTTATTGAGGTTTGCAATCGGTGCCAGTAAAATAGGGAAATAAACTATAGGCTTTGGGGAGGTGAGGATGGATTTTGTTATCTGCATACTGATGCATGTGTAAGCAATTTTAAAAAAAGGGGTACTAAATAAATATAAATTTAAAAATGCTGCCCTTTGGAGTCAAACTGCTAGGTGGTAATAAAAAATTATCTAATTTGGCATGTTAAGAAATCAGGTAAAACCTGGAAAATGACTGTGGATTACAGAAGGTTTGAGTAAGTTACAAAAGGTTTGAGTAAGTTACAGAAGGTGTGAGAAAGTTACAAAATGTTATAAAAAGACATTTTCAGTTATAAAACTATTAGTCTATTTTCTTTGACATAAAATCAAAATCTGATCCTCTGTTAAAGCAATGAGTTAAAGTAATCTATTATGTTCAAGTCTTGATGTCTCTGTTAAATTCTAATTGTTTAAAAATAGCTGTGAAAAGAGCAATGGTGAAATGGAGGGATCCTAACACCAATCAATGGAATGGACCTGATCTGGTACTGGAATGGGACATGGGCTCCTAAGGGATGGGTTTTTCTATGCAGTCAATATGCCTTTACATCATTAGTCTCTGATAACTTCCTCAATTTCTCCCTGGGCCATGTGGCCCCGATGCTGACATCTGTATTTACAGCAGTGGATAGAGTGCGTCAGCGGCATGCTTCACCTGAAGACTGTAATGGCAACGTCATCCTAATAGGAGAGGACACTGCCCTTGCCGTGGCTGTATCAGTAGTAAGTGTTCCTGGACTGGCCTTTGGAAATAACCGTGGACTGCGAAGGCTTGCATGTTTAGTGACCAAAACAATCTTACTGCTACTGGACTGTGCAATATAGCCAAAGAATTGGTTCAAGTTTGCTACCAAACCTCCTTTGTAATCAAAAATAATTGATATTTGGCTGTATGTTTATTCTCTCACCTAATGTCAGGCTGGAATGGTACTCAAAGACGGGTAAGACACTCAGCATCCTGTACCAACCTAAGACAGGGCTCTAGGCCAAGCTGCCAGAGTTACCGATGACGGGTAAGGACAGGAATGACTGAGGGCAACCTAAGACAGAGGCCATTCTCAATTAAATAAAAAGGGGGAATTGCAAAGGGAGTTCTGACTCAAAAACTGGGGCCCTGGAAAAGGCCGGTGGCCTATTTTTCAAAGAAGCTGGACAATGTTGCTTCTGGATGGCCACCATGCCTGCGCATGATAGCGGCAGTGGTCGACGGGAAGGCCGTTGTCTGGGCCTCTGCCTTGCCACCAGGCACTTCAGCACAGAAAGCTGAGTTGGTCGCATTAACTCAGGCCCTAAAATAGGCAAAAGGAAAGAGGGTAAACATTTATACAGACAGTCGGTACGCCTTTGCCACGGCACATGTGCATGGTGAAATATATAAAAGAAGGGGACTGTTGACTTCCGGAGGCAGAGAAATCAAAAATAAACAGGAAATCTTAGACCTCCTACAGGCCCTCTTCCTGCCAAAGAAGGTGAGCATCATGCATTGCCCAGGTCACCAGAGAGGAAAGGACCCGGTGGCACAGGGTAACCGGATGGCGGACGAGGTGGCCAGGACTAGCGCCCTGGGTAGCAGCATGTTGACTATCCACACTCAGGATTCCCCCAGCCAGGGACAGGGATGGACTTATACAGAACAGGATGTGGCAGCCTTGCTGGACAGGGAGGAGACTTCTCATTTTTTTTGGAACTGGATACAGTGGTAAAACAATCTATAGAGGCCTGCATCCCATGCGCCAAGGTGAATCCCAGATGTTCTAAAATACCTGAAGGAGTAAGAATACGGGGAGCTAGGCCTGGAGTCAATTGGGAGGTAGATTTCACCGAGGTCCACCCAAGCAAATATGGAATTAAGTACCTTCTAGTGTTCATAGACACCTTTTCCGGTTGGCCTGAAGCATTCCCAGTGAAGAAGGAGATGGCACAAGTCATGGTTAAGAAACTATTAGAAGAAATCTTCCCGTGGTTCGGCCTACCTAAGGTATTGGGGTCAGACAACAGGCCCGCCTTCGTCTCCCGGGTAAGTCAGTTGTGGCCAAGGTGCTGGGGATTGATTGGAAATTGCATTGTGCGTATAGACCCCAGAGTTCAGGCCAGGTAGAACGTATGAACAGGACAATTAAAGAGACCTTGACTAAATTAATAGTGGAGACTGGCACTAGAGACTGGGTCGAATTGCTGCCGATGGCCTTGTTTAGGGCCCGTAACACACCTTCTGTATGTGGACTAACACCCTATGAAATATTGTATGGAGGTCCCCCACCTGCGGCGGATCTGTTAGGACCCAGTATTGACTCTTTTGCAACTTCCCCTGCCCTGCAGACTCGCTTCCGTGCCTTGCAGCTGATTCACAAGCACATAGGGAAGCAGCTGACTGCCGCATATCAGTCCAAGTGTCCGGTGCTTCCGCACGCGTTCCAGATCGGGGACGCCGTCTACGTCCGCAGGCATCAGACCAGGACTCTTGAGCCGCGCTGGAAAGGACCTTATACGGTACTGCTGACTACACCAATGGCGGTAAAGGTGGACGGAATCGCTGCCTGGATCCACGTGTCACACGTCAAGAAGGCAGTAACCGGGCGGAATCAAGAGACCGACAGCCCTGCCAACGAGCCGGCACCAGAATGGAGACTACAACGCACTCAAAATCCCCTCAAGATAAGACTCTTAAAGTCTGTCTAGCCTTACTGTATATAACCCTGTTACCTTGTAATCTGCCCCATAACCCCAGTAACCCGCACATGCCTCAAACCCTAACTTGGAAGGTAATATCAGCCACTGGGGACGAGGTATGGAACATTAGCACCACGGCCCCACTTGGCTCCTGGTGGCCTTCCCTACACCCTGATGTGTGCCAATTGGCTGTGGGATTGGATACCTGGGAATTGCCTGACCTAGATTCCCCAAGTACAATTCCCTTAGACAACCGTCAACCAAGCGGAGACTATCCCCGCTACTATCTGGGGGATTTCTATGGGTGTAGGGACAGACAAAGACGGTGTTTCCTTCGTCAGGAGGAATTCTATGTATGTCCTAAAGATGGTCGTAACCGAGCCCAGATCAGACAATGCGGGGGGCCGGAGTCCCTCTACTGTAGTAGTTGGGGCTGTGAAACCACTGGGTCTGCCTATTGAAAGCCCTCTTCTAGTTGGGATTGGATTACCATACACCGTAATTTCACTCCTGAAGGATGGGACAAATGCTTTACCTCTAGGTTGTCCCAGACTGGCTGCGCTAACACTCCCCTCTGCAACCCCCTTAACATTTCCTTCATGGCTAAGGGTTGTGCCCAGGAGACGGTCACTCAATGGATAAAAGGCAGGACCTGGGGATTGAGATACTATGTTACTAGGTATGATTTCGGACTCTGGTTCACTATAAAACTTCAAGTCAAACCAGCAAGCCCAGTCAGCGTGGGTCCGAACCAAGAACTAAGGCCAGCTTCCAGACCAGCAGCCAAGTTACCAGTTGCAGTTTCCCCTACTGGGGTGCCTCGGGAAACTGAAACGATATACGAGGCTGGTATGGGAAGACCGGGACGGTCCAGTTTCGACAGAATATATGACCTAGTACAAGGGGCGTGGCATGCACTAAATAATACCAACCCCAAATTGACTGAGTCTTGCTGGTTATGTATGGCAACCAGCCCCCCTTATTATGAAGGGTTTGCCACGAATGCCACCTATAATTGGTCCAGCTCCCATAACCGTCCTCAGAAGTGCCTCCTTAAACCCACCCTAACCTTGTCCGAGGTCTCGGGGAACGGCACTGGTGCTTGTGTAGGAAACCCACCTGACTCCCATCGGCACCTTTGTGCCACAACCAATGGAACCAAACTCGGCCCAAACCAATACTTAGTACTGCCTGACGGGTTGTGGTGGGCATGTGCCCAGGGACTCACCCCTTGTGTATCGACCCATGTCCTTAGCCAGACCAACGATTTCTGTGTCGCGGTCCAGGTGCTCCCTAAGGTAAGATACCACCCCCCTGAAAAAATAGAAGACCATCTAGACCCTACCCTGACTCGGCATCGCAGGGAGGTAGTGACGGCGGTAACATTGGGAGTATTGCTTACTGCCGGGGTAGCGGCTGGAGTAGGCACGGGGACCACGGCACTCGTTCAGGGAAATGCTAGGATAACTGCCCTTCAGGAGGCTGTAGACCAGGACATTTGAGATTTGCAAAAAAGTGTTTTAGACCTACAAGCGTCCCTTACTTCTCTGTCGGAGGTGGCTCTGCAAAATAGAAGGGGCTTAGATCTGCTGTTCATGAAGGAGGGGGGCTTGTGTGCGGCTTTAGGGGAAGAGTGCTGCTTTTACGTTGACCATTCCGGAGTAGTTAAGGACACCATAAAAAAAACTGGAGGAGAGGCTCAACCAGAGGAGAAGGGAACGGGATGCAGCCCAAGGCTGGTTTAAAGGATGGTATAACAAATCCCCTTGGCTGACTACTTTACTCTCCACTATTGCAGGCCCCTTAATCATACTTCTGATAATCCTGACTTTTGGGCCCTGCATTCTCAACAGGCTCCTGCAATTCATCCGAGATAGATTGTCCTTTACTCAAGCCCTAATTTTAACCCAACAGTACCAGAGCCTAAAAACAGAAGATTCGACGGAGACAGGTTATAAAACTACGAGTGTCCCCTAAATTTTAAGATTAAAATTGGCCAAAAACAAGAGGAGGGAATGAAAAGACAAAGTTGAGGCAAAATGGAGGAACTAGGACTAACAGGAATCAAGGCTAACCGCATTTTTCTTGCTTCTGTATGAGTTGGCTAAGCTTACAAAAATATGATATCTTTAGAGAACAGGGGAGAACGGAATTTCCCCAACCCATATCCTGTTATGACATACCAAGGTCTTACTGCCACCCCCGCCCTGCTTGCTTAAGCTGATAAAAAGAAACTGCCCACGCTACCCCCATCCCAAACCCTTACCCAGTAACCATTAACATATCCAATAGAACTTTAACACGACTAGATATGCTAATGCTGTGGTTTTGAGCTTTAAATATCCAGTAAAGCTGATGTTCGGGGCCGCTCTCTCTCTTTCTGCACCTCACTAGAGGGTGCTACTGAGCCGGCCCATTTGCAAATGAAATAAATTTCCTCTTGCCTTTGCATCGATTGGAGTGGAGTCTGTGTTTCTGGGGTTCGGTTTGTGGGACGCCTGCATAAGGTGTCTTACACTCTGCCCTTATCTTAGATGCAAAGTGGCCTCTGACAGTATTTTACATTGAAAGTTGTCCCTTTACTTTATAGACTCCTCTTAAATTAAATCAAAAAGTTTTTCTCTTTAACTTGGTGATGTCCACCTTAGAGGCCATAATAAAGCTCTGATTCCCCATTGTTACCTTGCTGGACCTGCTAAACCCAGTAACAAAACAAACCTGGCAGATTACACAGCAAAAACAATTTTTAAAATAGTGGCTCTCTTGGTTTTGAATTGAAATTTTTTAAAATTTAAATATTTAGTTACATTTTACCATTTTACATTTACCATTTGATATTTAGTTACAGTTTACCAAATTCTCATAATAGCCATAACTATAGCAATTTTATGTATGAGATTGTTATTTATTAAATATGTCTCCCTAGACAATAAGTTGAATTTGAGCCTAGACTTTCACCAAACAAGTGTCCCAAGCTGTACGCAGTCAGCGGTCAGATACTTGGTACCATCTCTGAAACAGAGTTGTTCAGGCAGCAGCAAGATGGGTGGGCCAGGGGCCTGGGGTGAGACTGTTAACTTGATTTAGGAGACTTTTAAGTACCACTGCCCCATGCTGACAGGCTCACCTTTCATACCCCTTTCATTCCCAGCAAAGGGGTGGAGTTGAAGGACCCCAAATCTGGGAATCCAACACACTCGGGAGGTCGCTGAAAGACCCAAAACTCCAGCCCAGTAGATGCAAGAGCAAGAGCATTTTTATTAGGCGTTTGTGCAAACGGACTCCCCAGCACCACAGGCGGTCGAGAGAGGGAGAGAGCCCGGAGCAGGCGTTACAGGAGTTTTAAAAAAAATCCACCTGATTAACATATGTATGCGGGGCATTTGGTGATTAGCTATTTTGAAGGGCAAACTCTTGTTGCGATTTTAGCGAGGGAAGGGGTAAGTTTATACAATGGTCACAGAAGCTTATTGCAACTCTTTTCCGGACTCCTGCAAGTGTTATCACGAGAGACATTTACACAGAGCAGTTTCCCAAGGTTATTTTGCAGGCAGGTGGAGACACAGTTATTTTAAGGGATGTCTACTGTCAGCAGCTAAACTTTTTAACCCTTTACTATAATATTATTTTAATATTTACTTTTAGCAGGGGTCTTACAGAGTTAGCATACCACAAACCAAAGAGAGTTAAAAGTTTAAAATGTCTCTCTTTTACTTAGAACATAGTTTTATGCTTGCAACCCTTTTAAAGCTTTTATCATACAGTTTAGAACAGTTGGTTCTGAATGGAATTTTTCCATAATGGGTGCCCCCTGGTCATGTAAAACATGAGACAAAGACCTCCAGAACAGGCACTGATCCAGACTGTGACCGCTTCACCCCTGGCCGCTCTCCACCAGGAAATTGCAGGTTAGGACTCAGTCAAGCTCTGTAGCCGCAGGCCCTGTGGAGTCACAGAGACATTCACACCACTTATGTACTCTCTTCCATTACAGACACCAGACAGGTACCTTACCAGGGGAGTGGGTTCTGCCCTTTGTCAAGGTCCAAGTCTACCAAATTTGGATACAAGTTTGAGTCTGGTAGAACCTCTGTTTCTCTCTTCCCTTGTTTAGGCTTCTTTTCCTCTAGTGATTTTCTCTCTTCCTGTGCCACCAAAACTTTTGTTTCTCCTCCCGACAGCCCAAAGTGCTTCAACCACACTGGTGGTTTTCTGTACTAGATCCTGTCACACCAGAACATAGGTAGGTTGGTCTGTACTCTCCCTCCCCTCATCTGATAGAAGCTTTTCTTTCACTTTGGTCAGCAAGATCAAATCAAAACTCCCTTCAGCTGTCCATCTGATTCCAAGAGCGGGCCACTCTGCACCACAGTGTTATTAACTTACCTTTCTTCACCACTACAGACAGGTCATTCCCCATAGATCAGAGCTCAGAAAAAGGGTTGGTAAGAAGGGGGAGAGGGGAGCTTGCATGTTATCCCATTTTAAGAAAGGTTAGTATTAACACACAACACAGAAGACACACAGATACAAAATTGCAGCTGCAAAATAACAAATTGCCCAGATGGTCTGCACCGGGTCTAGGAGGAACTCTTGCCTGCCATGCAAGAGTCACTGATTTGGGGGAATGACCCCCATAAACTGGTACCAAAAGATTCACCTAGAGAACACAAAATTCCTTTCCAGTACAGATTTTCCTCGGTCACCTTCCATCTACACCGAGGACCAGCTCAACGGAGACGTCTCCTTGTTGATTGGGATGGGCTCTCCAGCAAGTCTGCCTGTTACCTCATCCCACCCAGACCTGTAGGGGGAGGCTCTCCAGCAAGTCTGCCTGTTACCTCACCCCTATGCCCCTGTTCTCTGCAAACCTACCTGGTGCCTGTGACCTCTGATGGAGCTCCATAAAAATTTGGATAAACCTCCCACACTATGAATTGTGCATCAACTGGAACAATCCTGCACGAGCCCCCATATGTTGACTCCGAATTTCTCAATCAATGCACAAGGTACATTCGCGATGCAAAATCAGAGGTTTATTTCTTACCAGCCAGCTGGGACCCCCTTTCGCACACAGCCCTTTAGCAGTGCACAGGCAAAAGGCCCTTTCATTGTATAAGAGAGGTTTTTATAGCCTAACACTTACAAGGGTGCAGGTCATCTCCTACATAGGTTACCTTCTTACTCTCTATATGGCAAGGTATTGGGAACTGACATGTTCATTGGTTCATTTAAACGTAAAGACCATATACATTATGTGGCGGGAAGGCCACACAAAGGGGATGGCACAGGGAAGAACTGGCCAGAAGCATCGGGCCATAAATCCCAGGGGAGCTGGTGAGGGGGCAGGAGGTCATCAATTCCAGGGGAGCATAGCAGGCAAGCAAGCAGCCAGAGTACAGAAGACTCCAACTAACTCCTACAGTATTTGTTACAAAGTGGCAATAAATTGTAGTTTTTACTTGGTTGGCTCATTTTTGCCCTTATCTTGAAATTTCCAGTGAGAATAATGAGTAAAAAGGAACATAGCAAAAATATTTGAAAATTTTGCAGTCAGCCAGGGAAGAAAGAAAGGGAAAGTTTGTTCATGAAGGAGATAAGGGCAAAGAAACTACTTGCTAGAAGGATTAGCACACATAAAAGGAAGTCATGTGTTAATGGACTTTATGTTGCCAGTAGGCCCTGAAGGACTATCAGAGCTCTTTGAGGCAATAACTCTTATAACAATTTCATCAAATGTTTTGAACTGAAAATTTTCTTTGAAGGTCTTCCAGAGGTCAATTCTGCAAAGAAGAAGCCACAGTGCACTCTGATCAAATATCAGTTCTGGTTCCTGGATTGTCAGAGAAGTACTTAAATTTTTTCTTCATTAAGCATTTCCTTTCTTTAACCTTTTTTAAAATTTTTTTTAAAAGCCTGCTTTAACCTTTTATGAGACTACAGAACATCATAAAACTTGAGACTTCCCTCAAGATTAATCATTGGAAGGTGAATTTTGGAGGTTCTTGTTCCAATTTTTTTTTGTGTGTGAAATCTTTGCCCAATGCCTTTTAACTTATAGCTAAATGAATTACATGAATATACAGTCTGTGTGTGTCTTTGTTGGTGAGAAGTGTTTCTTGTAGGCAGCAAATAGATGTGCTTTGTTTTTTAATCCATTCAGCCAGCCTGTGTCTTTTAACTGGAGAGTTGAGGCCATTAACATTCAGGGTGATTATTGGTAAGTAATGAACTTGCCCTGCCATTTTCCCCAAAAGTGTTCCCAATTTATACTTTGAATTTCCTTTGATCTTATACTGAGATATGTTGTTCCTTACCTTTTTCATAATGATGACCATGTTTCTGTGCTTTCTGTGAGCAACACTTCCTTAAGGATCTTTTCCAGGGCTAGATGGATGGTGACAAATTCTTTCAATTTCTGTTTGGTATGAAGTCTTGATTTCACCTTCATTCTCAAATGAGGGTTTTGCATGGTTTAATATTCTGAGATGATAGTTTTTTCTCTTAAGACTTAGACTATATGTATCTCATCATTCTCTCCTAGCCTTCAGGGTTTCTAACGGAAATTCTACTGCGATCCTCTGAAAGTAATCTGGTGTTCCTCTCCTGCACATTTTAGAATCTTTTATGTTTCACTGCGGTGAGTTTGATTACAATGTGTCATGGCAAGGATCTTTTCTGGTCATGTCTATTGGGTGTTCTGTGTGCTTCCTGAACTTGGACATCCCTTTATTTCTCTCTTGGAAGTTTTCTGCTTTTATTTCATCAAAGAGGCCTCCTAGTCCTTCCTCTCCATGCCTTCATGAACTCCTAGAACCCAAATGGTGTTTTTTTAATAATATCCTGTAGATTCCCAACAGTTTTTTTTAGTTTTTTATTTTCCTCTCTTGTCTTTCGTTTGAATGTATACTGTCCTGTGCTCTGTCTTCTAAGTCCAATATTGTGTCTTTTTGCCTCACTGATTATTTTTTTAAGCCTCTCCTCTGTGTTTTTTATTTGTTCTATGGAATTCTTCATTTCATTTTGATTTCTCTTTAAGATCTCAATGTCATGTTCTATTGAATTCTTCATTCCATTTTGATTCCTCACTAAGATCTCAATGTCAGGAAATTTTCTTTCATGTCCTGAATTGGATTTCTGTAGTTCATGCACTTGCTCTTGATTACTTCTGTGTAATTTTATGATCAATTTTTTTGAGTTCCATTGTTGCAGTTGATTTCTCAACAATGTTGCAGTGGGTTCCTTTCTGAGAGGAGGAGCATGGTGGGGGCAGGAGGTGCGGAGTCACCACACAGACCCCGGGAGTCAGGCGAAAGCAGGCTTGAGGCGAGCAGCCCGCAGACTCGTTTATTTCAGGTGATACAACAGCTTATATAGCCAAGACCAGCCGATCTGGTCAAGGGGCTGTCTATGCCCCAACCAATCACAGCCTGTTGCCAGACAGTTTCCAAAGCCATCCAGTCCCAGCCTGTTGCCAGTCAGGCTCTTGTTGCCAGGCAGTTTCTAAAACCATCCAATCATGGCCTGCTGTCAGTCAGGCTCTGCTGTCATGTGGTTTCCTGTGTTGTCATGTGGTTTCCGAAGCCATCCAATCATGGCCTGTTGCCAGGTAGTTTCCGATGTCAGTGGCCATCTTGGCATGACTTTTTCACCTCAGTGGCCTCTCGTCATGACCTTTTCACCTCATTCTACCATATTCCATATCTTGCATTTTTTCTATCTCATTGTCTTCACAACCTAGTATGTATTGTAAAGTTCTTTTGAAGCATCATGTTGTTTTCCTTACTCTTGTTTCTTGGCTTTGTGCATTGTATATTTGGGAAGATACCCATTGGTTTCTTCTTTTTTTTCTTGCTTTGAAATATTTTATTGCTGTACTAAACTGTAGATAAGTGGACAGTCTGCTTTCAGTGAATCTCTAGAGGCTTGAAGTGGGTGTGGCCAAAACACTCTGTTCAGTTCTCCAGGCTTAAAGCTATGCCTACAGTGACACATTCAAGTTTGGCATAGTAAATCTCAACCTGTCTCTCTCTCTCTCTCTGTCTCTCTCTGTCTCTCTGTCTCTCTGTCTCTCTCTGTCTCTCTCTGTCTCTCTCTCTCTCTCTGTCTCTTTATTTTGTTAAATCAGAAGGGAGGTACATCCTGTTCAGCTGAGCTCCTCTCCTCAGTGGAGACCACTGCCTGTGTGCTAGCCCCAGTGGGTAAAATATTCATCTTCTCTGTCCCAAGGACCACAAAAAGGATCTGTGCAGTCCTCAGTATAAGTTCAGATTCTCCAACAATATCTCTCACCAGGTAACCAGAAATCCCCAAGCTTGTGGCATTTCCCAGTGAGATTTCTCAAAGTCTCAGCCACATTGTGATTCCTCCAATATTCTTCAGTTTTTTCCTCAGTTTCAGTTCAGAAGCTTCACATATTCACAAGCTCCTAGCTTCTTGCTAGTTCTCCCCACCAGAGTCAGGAGTCTCTTCTCAGCTAGTGGCAGGGAACAGCTGTTATGTATGTTCAAAATGGCACCTGCTCTGTCGGCTTGTAACAGTACACCTTTGTAAAGTAATGGAGGGAAACATGTCCATCCCATCCTTTATTTTCTCCTCTAGTTTGGCTGATACACTTTTCCCCATGAAGCTTTAAGCTTTATTCTCTCTAGACTCTTTCTGTCATTTTTCACCATTGACATGGGCTACTGCAGTCTTCTCTCACCTCACTTTCCAGCACTGGTGCATAGGCTCTCAGCTATTGGAGTCCTGAACCATGGGCACCCATTCCCCCCAGGTAGGTCCACTGCATCCCTCTACTTTTGGTAGAGTTTCCTCTGCCATTTTTTTCCATAACTCTTCCCTGAGACCATGATATCTCCACTTTTTAAAAAATATCTTCTCCTGGACTAGAGCAGTAAGCTCCCTCCCTACTCAGCCATCTTGGAACCCAACATTCTTTTGAAATGTATCCTTAGACATTAAGATTCCTTTACCCCAGAGCTTATTCTTTTAAAAAAAGATTTATTTATTTATTTATTTATTTATTTATTTATTTAAAAGGTAGAGTTACATAGAAAAAGGGAGAGATAGAGACAGATACTTCATCTGCTGGTTCACTCCCCACGTGGATCAATGCCCAGGGCTGAGCCAGTCCACAGCCAGGATCTAGGAGCTTATTCTGGGTCTCACATGTGGGTACTGGGGTCCAATCATTTGGGCCATCTTTCACTGATTTTGCAGTGTATTAGAAGGGAGTTGGGTTGCATATGGAGCAGTTGGGACAGGAACAAGTGCCCATATGGGATGCTGGCACTGCAGATGGCAACTTAACCTGCTATGCCACAGCACCAGCCTTGAACCACAGAGGTTAAATTAAAAAAATGCCCAATAGTTTTGCATCAGAAAACTGGCCTTTGGAGGGGAATGTTAACTACAATACCATCTCTGTTGTGCATGACGATCCCAAACCTCAGTGAAGGTAGAAAAGACAAATGATATCCTTTAATGACATCTGAGGAGGCTATCTCAGAAGAATCACCTCCCTCAGTAAATCTGAAACTGATAACAAAAATTCACATTAAAACTGCTCCCTTCAGATTTAGGGCTAAGCTCTTTAAAGAAGTGATATGGTAAAACTTTCTTGCTAATGATCTAATACAGAGCAAATCATTAATTTTGTTAAATTTGTAGTCAAATTGGCTATGTTCCAATAAACTCTTTTGCAATTGCCTGAAAAACTGCTTAGAACTTTAGAAGGCTGAAATTCAATCCTGGAGACTTGGTATTAATAAAAGTCCTCTTTAGCCACTTTCCTTCTCTCTCTGAATCCTGGAAGGTACCTTTCATGCTATCTATCCATTACTTCTGCAGTAAATGTTGTAGGCCATGATGGCTGGACCCATCATGCTAGAGTATAAGTCTGGATCTCTTCAGTCCCTGAATATGTGACTATATAAGACAACCCTTTGCCTGAAAATAGCGAGAATAATTGCTCATGTAAAGCCTCCCAGGGACTCAAGCTACTGTTTAAGAAGACATCATCTTCAGGATAAATAACTAGAAGTCATAAAATTCCAGGTAGCACTCCCTATAAGTCCATTAAGGACATCCATATTCTACCAGGAAACCTTTTTTTAAAACTTTTATTTAATAAATATAAATTTCCAAAGTACAACTTTTAGATTATAGTGGCTTTCCCCCCATAACCTCCCTCCCACCTATAACCTGCCCAACTACCACTTCCTCTCCCATCCCACTCTTCCTCCAGATTCATTTTCAATTATCTTTATATACAGAAGATCAACTTAGTTTATACTAAGTAAAGATTTCAACAGACTGAACTATGGGGAAACTCACAGAAGTCTCAAAAAGAGTCACTGATCACTGCTTACTTGGAAAGGAGGTGAACTGTGGAAACACCACAGTAAAACATTGAGTTAAAAAGTTACCACTGGCCACAAAATAAAAGTAAAGTGGAATTATTCATAATAAGTCAGGAGCTGAGGCAATGCCTAACAGCTGTTAGGGAGACACCCCTAATCACACCAAGCAGACATCTCTGGTCAGTCAGATAACAGTGTGCTATGGACAATGCCCTCCTACCCACACTGACTGGACCGTTCAAACAACTGCAAGAAAGGTGAGAACAGCATTGATTGGACAATAAGTTGGAGGATGGCAAGCTGGAGGACTGCTGGAAAATGAGGATAAAAAGGGGAAGCCCTTGCACCACTCTCCATACTCTTGGGGATCATGGCCTGGTATGTGTGAACCTCTGGATCTCCACACATCTGGAGCTGAAGAGGCAGCCCGTTACTCTGCATGGAGCAGGTAATGGCACAAGCCAACCTGGAGAGCTGTCCCTGAGCTGTAACTCCACTGCCTGTGGGTGTGTGTGTGTGCATGGGCCCAGTGCATGTGAACCTCTGGATCTCCTTGCACTTGGAGCTGAAGAGCCAGCTCACTAGATTTTGCTACACAGCACAAGGTGACAACAGGATCAAGAGGCCAGTAGAGCTGCTGCATTGCTGCCTTGCCACTGTGCCTGACCAGCCAGGATACCGCCTCACAGCATTGCCTGGAGTCCTTAGCAGCCTGCTGCCAGACCTGTCCACAGAGCTGGACCAGGCCTCTCAGCGGGGGACCTCCCCAACTTCTCACCTGGCCGTCCACCTGGTAACTTTGAGCCTACTGCCCAGAGTGACAGCCTTCCCATGACTTCCTGCCTGTAAGTGACTGACCCAAGATCCGTCTCTGCCGAGACATGGTCCTCTGGACCTTGAACACTGACACTCTTAGTCGTGACCATGATATGAGCCTTGAAAACACAGCTTTTGGCCGGCGCCGTGGCTTAACAGGCTAATCCTCCACCTTGCGGCGCCGGCACAGCGAGTTCTAGTCCCGGTTGGGGTGCCGGAGTCTATCCCAGTTGCCCCTCTTCCAGGCCAGCTCTCTGCCATGGCCCGGGAAGGCAGTGGAGGATGGCCCAAGTCCTTGGGCCCTGCACCCGCATGGGAGACCAGGAGAAGCACCTGACTCCTGACTTCGGAACAGTGAGATGCGCCGGCCACAGCAGCCATTGGAGAGTGAACCAACGGCAAAAAGGAAGACCTTTCTCTCTGTCTCTCTCTCTCACTATCCACTCTGCCTGTCAAAAAAAAAAGAAAACACAGCTTTTACAAGTAGTGTTAGTCATGTGTAATATAATATAACTATGCTTTGACCCTAAGTTTTGACCCTATGCAAGGTATCTTCAAATAATGTTGGAGACCTTGATGTACATACACTATTATAATTGGATAGCCCTCAAAATTACTTTAACTGTATACTGTGATCTGTGGATTAATGAATAAGTTCAAGTTGTATTATTGATATTGATATTAATGGTATTGATTCCATAGCCCTCTAGTCATTAAGGAGATTGTGCTACTCTAATAGTTAAGTATTACAGTAAGTAAATTAAGTAGAAGATAAGTAGTTATGTTAAGCTAAGTAGTTACATTAAGCTAAGTAGCTAAGTTAAGTAGTTAAGCCATGGTTAAGTAGTGGTGTCAAGTTTATTGACAAGTGTATTAAATAGTATAGATGCATAAGTATATTAATATTGATAAGTGTATTGACCTCAATGAGCATGCTGATGAGTAGTGTGATAAAAAATAAAAAAACCTAGGCCGGCGACGCGGCTCACTAGGCTAATCCTCCACCTTGTGGCGCCGGCACACCAGGTTCTAGTCCTGGCCGGGGCATGGATCCTGTCCCGGTTGCCCCTCTTCCAGGCCTGCTCTCTGCTGTGGCCAGGGAGTGCAGTGGAGGATGGCCCAAGTGCTTGGGCCCTGCACCCCATGGGAGACCAGGAGAAGCACCTGGCTCCTGCCATCGGATCAGCTAGTGCGCCGGCCGCAGCACGCTACCACGGCGGCCATTGGAGGGTGAACCAATGGCAAAAGGAAGACCTTTCTCTCTGTCTCTCTCTCACTGTCCACTCTGCCTGTCAAAAATAAAAAAAAGTAAAAAAAATAAAAAAAATTTAAAAACCCTGGTGTGTCAGCAATAAAATCTCTCATTGGAAAGACAGTCTCTTTTTTTAAAAAAAAATTTATTTAGTAAATATAAATTTTACAATGGCTTCCTCCCCCCCCCATAATTTCCCTCCCACTCACACCTCCCCCATCTCCCACTCCCTCTTCCAGTCCATTCACATCAAGATTCATTTTCAATTATCTTTATATACAGATCGATTTAGTATATATTAAGTAAAGATTTCATCAGTTTGCACCCACACAGAAACACAGTGTAAAAATACTGTTTCAGTACTAGTTATAGCATCACTACACATTGGACAACCCATTAAGGACAAATCCCACATCAGAAGTTAGTACACAGTGACTCCTATTGTTGATTTAATAATTTGACACACTTGTTTATGGCGTCAGTAATCTTCCCAGGCTCTAGTCATGAATTGCCAAGGCTATGGAGGCCTTTTGAGTTCACTGACTTTGATCTTATTCTGACAGGGTCATAGTCAAAGTGGGAGTCCTCTCCTCCCTTCAGAGAAAGGTACCTCCTTCTCTGATGGCCCCGTTCTTTCCACTGGGATCTCACTCACAGAGATCTTTCATTTAGGTCTTCTTTTTTTATATGCCTAAAATGCTCTCATAGGCTCTACAGGCAGATCCAAATGCCTTAAGGGCTGATTCTGAGGCCAGAGTGCTATTTAGGACATCTGCCATTCTATGAGTCTACTGTGTCTCCCAATTCTGATGATGTATTGTTCTCTCCCTTTTTGATTCTAGCAGTTAGTATTAGCAGACACTAGTCTTGATTGTGTGATCCCTTTGACTCTTAGACCTATCAGTGTGATCAATTGTGAACTGAAATTGATCACATGAACTAGTGAAATGGCATTGGTACATGCCACCTTGATGGGGTTGTATTGGAATACCCTGGCACGTTTCTAACTCCACCATTTGGGGCAAGTCTAATTGAGCATGTCCCGAATTGTACATCTCCTCCTCTCTTATTCCCACTCGTATATTTAACAGGGATCACTTTTCAGTTAAAATTTAAACACCTAAGAATAATTGTGTGTTTATTACAGAGTTCAACCACCAGTACTAGAACAAAAAAAATACTAAAATGGATAAATATTACATTGTACATCAACAGTCAGGACAAAAGCTAATCAAGTCTCTGTTTCTCATAGTTTCCATTTCACTTCAACAGATTTCCCCTTTCGTGCTCAGTTAGTTGTCACTGATCAGAGAGAACATATGATATTTGTTTCTTTGGGACTGGCTTAATTCACTCAGCATAATGTTTTCCAGATTCCTCCATCTTGTTGCAAATGACTGGATTTCATTGTTTTTGACTGCAGTACAGAAAAGCCTTATAGACCTTAACAGACTCCCAAACTGCTCTGCCTAATTAATATGTTACCCTTCTCCCATTCTTTCCTTGTTATACCTCATTGCCCCACCTCCCTCTTGGGGAGAGACACACTCTACCATTTTGGTGCTCAGGTGGTTTTTACCCTTCAGACTATGGCCATGTCCTCCAGTTCACCTTTGCCTCCCTTTTTACTATTCCTCTCTCAAGATAACCTGGTCCCAGCCACCCTACCCACATCAGAACCCCTGTCCACAGTCAACCTCACAGCCCACCCCCTGGAAAAACTATATTAGACCCCCATCCCAGACATGCAGTCTCTTTTTCCTTTGCCACCCCTTCACTCCGGTCTGTTGGGTGTTCCCCAATAAACCCTTTCCCTTACTCTGGTGTTTGGCATATTTTGTGATGGTTAACATTAATATATAACAGTTTTATCTAATATACCACAGCACCAGCCCTGCAAATATTTTTATTAAACCTTGTTTTATGCTTTTTTTTAAACTAGTGGTTAAGAAAGTTATATTACTATAGGTTCAATGATCTGTGATTGCTTCAAAATTTTCTGTATATGGGTGAACTGCTCAGTTTTCCATTCAATTATTATTTATACCATTGCCTATAGTCTCTCTGAACTAGTCTTTTGCCTTTTACTGGTTAAAGTTGTTCCTTGGTGAAGCATTAAGCCATGGCTGTAATGCAATTTTTTAAAATGTAAACACCTTTGTTTTTAGTTTTTTATCACTGTAAAGAAAAGAGATTTCATGCATTCCACAGGAACAGGCCCAAGAAAAAATACGTTATCTCAAAAGCCACAAAAGAAAGAAGGAAAAAGGAAGGAAGGAAAGAAAGAAAAAAGAAAGAGAAAAGAGGGGAAGGAAGGGAGGGAGAAGTAAAATTTCATCCTTTTATTAGATTTCATCTATGAACTATACTGACTGTTAAAAATTTATTAAAATCTAAAAATAATAACAAAGCAAAAATTAATAAGAAAGGTGCATTGCCAGTATCTTGCTTTGGGTGATTTAATCATTTGCCAATAAACCATGCACCAAGAAATTCTCTGTGTGCAATTGCAGTACCTCAACAATGTGATGCCATAAATTTTATTTTTTTGACAGGCAGTTAGACAGTGTGAGAGAGAGATAGAGAGAAAGGTCCTCCCTCCATTGGTTTGCCCCTGAAATGGCCACTAAGGCTGGTGTACCATGCTGATCCAAAGCCAGGAGCCAGGTGCTTCTCCTGGTCTCCCATGGGGTGCAGGGCCCAAGGACCCACTGCACTCCTGGGCCACAGCAGAGAGCTGGACTGGAAGAGGGGCAACTGGGACAAAATCCAGCGCCCCGACCGGGACTAGAACCTGGGGTGCTGGTGCCGCAGGCAGAGGATTAGCCTAGTAAGCTGTGGCTTACTACGGCCAATGCCATAAATTTTGTTAAAAACCAGCTGCTGCCTGTTTAATGAGTTCCTTAATGGTCTTGATTCTGAATACAGTGATCTTGTTTATCACTGTGAAGCATGATGGTTGAGTCATGGAACATGTTCCTAAGGTTTCAAGGACTGAATTCAAGCCTGATATAAGGAAAACTTGTCAGAGAGCTCACTGATAAAAAATGGCTGTGGACCTAACATTCATTGTGGTCATTTCCAAGGACTTCTCAGAAATGAACATCGAGCTACAAGTCTCCAACCAGTTTCTCAGCTCCCCGCTTTCTATTGTAAGACCCCTTAAGCAGGCGTCCCACAAACCGGACCCCAGAAACACAGACTCCACTCCAATCGATGCAAAGGCAAGAGGAAAGTTTATTTCATTTGCAAATGGGCCGTCTCAGCAGCACCCTCTGGTAGGGTGCAGAGAGAGAGAGCGGCCCCGAACAATAGCTTTACAGAGTATTTAAAACTAAAAACCACAGTATTAGCATACTTAATTGTGTTACAACTCTATTGGGCAAGCTACAGGTTACACTAGCATTTTATTGGGTAAGTTAATGGTTGCTAGGTAAGGGGCTTAGGAAGGGGGTCGTGGGCAGTTTCTTCTTATCAGCTGAAGCAAGCAAGGACGAGGATGGCAGTACAGAACCTTATTGTAACTCTTTTCCGGACTCCTGCAAATGTTATCGCGTGAGACAGTTACACAGAGCAGTTTCACAAGGCAGTTTCCCAAGGTTATTCTGCAGGCAGGTGGAGACACAGTTATCTTAAGGAATGGCTACTGTCAGCAGCCAAACTTTTTAACCCTTGCTAAAATTATTTTAATATTTACTTTTAGCAGGGGTCTTATATTCCCTCCTCTTCTTTTTGTACTAATTTTAATCTTAAAATTTTAGGGGACACTCGTGTTTCCGTAACCTGTCTCCGTGGTATCTTCTGTTTTTAGGCTCTGATATTGCTGGGTTAGTATTAGTGCCTGAGTGATAGATAACCTATCTCAGATGAATTGAAGAAGCCTATTGAGAATGCAGGGCCCGAAGGTTAGGATTAAGAGAAGTATGATTAAGGGGCCTGTAATAGTGGAAAGTGAAGTAGTTAGCCAAGGGGACTTATTGTACCATCCTTCAAACCATCCTTGGGCCGCATCTCCTTCCCTTTTCCGTTGGTTGAGCCTTTCCTCTAACTTTTTCATGGTGTTTTTAACCATGCCTGAATGATCAACATAAAAACAGCACTCTTCCCCTAGAGCAGCACACAAGCCTCCTTCCTTCATAAACAGTAGTTCTAAGCCCCTCCTGTTTTGCAAGGCCACCTCAGACAGGGAAGTAAGAGACTCTTGTAGGTCTAAAACACTTTTTTGTACGTCTCGAATGTCTTGGTCTACAGCCTTTTGAAGAGCCACCAGTTTAGCATCTCCCTGAATGAGTGCAGTAGTCCCCGTACCTACTCCAGCCGCCACCCCGGCAGCAAGCAACATTCCCAATGTTACCGCTGTCACCACCTCACGATGATGTCGAGTTAGGGTGGGATCAAAGTGGCCCTCTACTTCCCCGGGAGGGTGGTATGTTACTTTAGGGAGCACTTGGACTAGGACACAGAAATCATTGGTCTGACTCAAAACATGAGCTGACATGCAGGAGGTGAGCCCCTGTGAGCACGCCCACCACAAACCGTCAGGTGGTATCAGGTATTCGTCCGAGTTCAGTTTAGTATTATTAGTGGTGGTGCAGAGGTGTCTGTGGGAGGAGGGTGGGTGTCCTACGCAAGTGCCAGCCCCCGAGACCTCAGTTAATGTCAGAGCAGGTTGGAGGGTGCATTGGACATGGAGACTAGACTGGTAATAGGTAGCACTTGTGGCAAACCCTTCATAGTAAGGGGAGCTGATGGCCATGCATAGCCAGCATGACTTAGTCAGGTTAGGGTTGGTATTGTTTAGTGCAGATAATGCTCCTGCCACTAGGCTGTACAGATTCTCAAAACTAGATGGTCCTGGCTGGTCCGCACTGGCCCTGCCCTCTTGAGGCGTCAAAGAGGGAGAGGGTGAAGACACTGGGGGACGGCGACTAGTCCCTTTCTGCTCGATTTGCGGGGTCTCGGTGGATACCCTTTTCTCCCCACTGACAACAGAGGGATTTGGCAGTCTCACTGGGACTCGATCAGCAACCGGTGGTTTAGCTATTGGTCTGAACACTGGCCCTAACTTCTGATTTGGACCCAGGGTGACCGAGTTGGTCGGTGTGGCCCGGAGTTTTACAGTGAACCAGAGTCCGAAATCACCGCCAGAAGCATAATACCTTAACCCCAGGTCCTGCCCTTCATCCACTCAGTGACGGTGTTTGGGTCTCGGCCCCTACTAGTAAAGGTGATGTTAAGAGGATTACA
Organism: Lepus europaeus; assembly: GCF_033115175.1. Lineage (NCBI taxonomy): Eukaryota > Metazoa > Chordata > Mammalia > Lagomorpha > Leporidae > Lepus > Lepus europaeus. Next base: position 6,427 of record NC_084851.1, on the reverse strand, counting down.
CTCGGGTTGACTCTTACTACACAAATTAGGGTTTTTATCACACCCTTGTACTCCCTTTGGGGTGAAGTTATGGTGTGCAGTTATCCAATCCCAGCTAGAGGAGGGTTTCCAATATGCATGACCCGTAGTCTCACATCCCCAAGCTTTACAGTACAAGGACTCTGGCCCACCACATCGCCACCTAAGCTCCGGGCTTCTACCATCCTTGGGGCACACATGAAACTCATGTTGCCGTAAGCGGCACCTTTTACTTTTCCACCCACACCCCGCATCTGACATGAGCGATGGATTACTCCCTATACCCTGTGCTCTGTTGTTGTTGGTGCTTTTTAAGTCCCCCAAGTCTGGTATGTCCCAAGTGTCTAGTCCTACAGCCAATTGACAAACATCCGGGTAAAGGCAGGGCCACCATGAGCCCAGTGGCGCTATGGAGGTTGTGCTCCACGCCTCCCTCCCGGTAGTTGACAGTACCTGCCATGTGAGGGTTTGAGGAATATGTGGGTTTCGCACAGCCAGGCTACAAGGTAGTAGGGTCATATACAATAATACTAAACAGTTTTTAAAAGTCTTATCTTGAGGGGATTTTGAGTGTGCTGTAGTCTCCATTCTGGTGCCGGCTCGTTGGCAGGGCTGTCAGTCTCTTGACTCTGTTCGGCTACCGCCTCCTTGACGTGCAACACGTGAATCCAAGCGGTGATCCCGTCCACCTTTATCGCCGTTGGTGTGGTCAGCAGTACCGGGAAAGGTCCTTTCCAGTGCAGCTCAAGTGTCTTAGTCTGGTGCCGGCGGATGTAGATGGCGTCCCCAATCTGGAACGAGTGTGGGAACACGGGGCACTTGGACCGATACATGGCAGTCAGCTGCTTCCCTATATGCTTGTGAATCAGCTGCAAGGCACGGAAGCGAGTCTGCAAAGTAGGGGATGTTGCAAAAGAGTCAATACTGGGTCCCAACAAATCTGCTGTGGGTGGAGGCCCTCCATACAATATTTCATAGGGTGTTAGTCCACATACAGAAGGTGTGTTACGGGCCCTAAACAAGGCCATCGGCAGCAATTCGACCCAGTCTCTAGTGCCAGTCTCCACTATTAATTTAGTCAAGGTCTCTTTAATTGTCCTGTTCATACGTTCTACCTGGCCTGAACTCTGGGGTCTATACGCACAATGCAATTTCCAATCAATCCCCAGCACCTTGGCCACCAACTGACTTACCCGGGAGACGAAGGTGGGCCCGTTGTCCGACCCCAATACCTTAGGTAGGCCAAACCGCGGGAAGATTTCTTCTAATAGTTTCTTAACCACGACTTGTGCCATCTCCTTCTTCACTGGGAATGCTTCAGGCCAACCGGAAAAGGTGTCTATGAACACTAGAAGGTACTTAATTCCATATTTGCTTGGGCGGACCTCGGTGAAATCTACCTCCCAATTGACTCCAGGCCTAGTTCCCCATATTCGTACTCCTTCAGGTATTTTAGAACATCTGGGATTCACCTTGGCGCATGGGATGCAGGCCTCTATGGTTTGTTTTACCACTGTATCCAGTCCCAATAAAAAATGAGAAATCTCCTCCCTATCCAGCAAGGCTTTTAGTTTCTTATACCCTAGGTGTGTCCATCTGTGTAGATCTTGCACTAGTCTCCTAGTTTCTTTTTTTGGCAACACAATTTTGTCCTGTATTTTCCAATTTTTAGTGGCCTCATCATATGTTCCCCCTAACTTTTGTATGGCTGCCACATCCTGTTCCGTATAAGTCCATCCCTGTTGCCGGCTGGGGGAATCCTGCGCGTCAATGTTTAACACACTGCTACCCAGGGCGCTGGTCCTGGCCACCTCATCTGCCATCTGATTACCCTGTGCCACCGGGTCCTCTCCTTTCTGGTGGCCTGGGCAATGCATGATGCTCACCTTCTTTGGCAGGAAGAGGGCTTGTAGGAGGTCTAGGATCTCCTGCTTATTTTTGATTTCTCTGCCTCCTGAAGTCAGCAATCCCCTTCTCTTATATATTTCACCATGCACATGTGCAGTGGCAAAGGCGTACCGACTGTCCGTATAAATGTTTACCCTCTTTCCTTTTGCCTGCTCTAGGGCCTGAGTTAGCGCTATCAACTCAGCTTTCTGTGCTGAAGTGCCTGGTGGCAAGGCAGAGGCCCAAACAACAGCCTTCCCGTCGACCACCACCACCCCTGCCCTCCTCTCACCTTGATGGAGGAAGCTGCTGCCATCCGTATACCAGGTGTACTCTGCATCTGGCAGGGGCTGATCTGTCAAGTCCTCACGGGCCCCATGGACTTCGGCCAACACCTGTTGGCAGTTATGGCTGACCTGCGTTTGGCCTCCTGGTTCCGGCAGCAGAGTGGTGGGGTTGAGAGAAGCCGTCATTCCAAACCGGATGCGCTCAGGGTTGAGCAACATCGCCTGGTAGTGGGTAACTCTGGCATTTGATAGCCATCGATCAGGTGGCTGACGTATGACCGTCTCAATGGCATGAGACGTCACTACGGTCAGCGGCTGTCCCAATGTCAGTTTGTCAGAGTCTTTTACAATCGTGGCCACTGCCGCTATCATGCAGAGACATGGAGGCCACCCAGAGGTGACACTGTCCAATTTCTTTGAGAAATAGGCCACCGGCCTCTTCCAAGGTCCCAATTTTTGGGTCAGGACTCCCTTTGCAATCCCCCCTCTTTCGTCTATATAGAGGGTAAATGGCTTGTTGGGGTCAGGCAGGCTCAGTGCGGGGGCTTCCAAGAGGGCCTTTTTCAGTCTATCAAAGGCCAGTTGCTGTTCTTCTCCCCATATGTAGGGGGAATTGACCCTCGTGAGGGGATATAGGGAGGCCGCAATTTCCGCAAACCCAGGAATCCACAGGCGACAGAAGCTGGCCGCTCCCCAAAAATTCTCAACTGGCGTGGGTTTTTGGGTGGGGGTATAAGTGCCACCACCTGTTTACGCCCCTCCATTAGCCACCTCCTGCCCCCTTCCAATTTATAGCCCAGGTAGACTACCTGTCGGGCACATAGTTGGGCCTTTTTATCAGAGGCGCGATATCCCAGCTCACCTAGCCTTTGGAGCAGGGATTCCGTACCTTGTTTACAGTCTGCTTCGGTTTCTGCTGCCAGGAGTAAGTCATCCACGTACTGTAAGAGAGTCCATTGAGGGTTACTCACCCTGAAGCTTGCCAAGTCATGATGTAAGGCCTCATCAAATAGTGTGGGCGAATTTTTAAATCCTTGAGGAAGTCTTGTCCAAGTCAATTGCCCTGAAAATCCAGTCTCCGGGTCCTTCCACTCGAAGGCAAACAAGGGTTGGCTCTGGGGGCTCAACCTCAGACAAAAGAAAGCATCTTTCAAATCTAACACCATATACCAGGTGCGCGATGGGGGCAAGGTACTTAGCAAGTTGTACGGATTTGGCACTGTCGGGTGAATGTCTTCAACCCGACGATTTACCTCGCGTAAGTCCTGCACAGGTCGGAAGTCATTGGTGCCTGGTTTCCGTACCGGCAGTAAGGGTGTGTTCCAGGGGGATTGGCAAGGCTTTAATATTCCCAAGTCCAACAGTCTCTTAATGTGGGGCCGAATCCCATCCTTTGCTTCCTTGGTCATAGGGTACTGCCGTACAGATATTGGTTTAGCCGTAGGCTTTACATTTACTATTATGGGTGGATGCTGAATTGCTAATCCTATTCCTCCGGTCTCTGCCCAGGAACCCGGAAATTTTTCTATCCACTAGAGGCTAGCGGGGCCTCTATTTCCTTTCTGTCATATAGATGATGTTCATCTTCCAATTGAAGAGTCAATACTTGTAGGGGACGCCCCCTAGGGTCTGCTAATGAGGCCCCTTCCTTCTGGAAGTGGATCTGGGCTCCCACTTTGGATAGTAGGTCTCTTCCTAGTAAGGGGTATGGACAGTCTGGTACTAGGAGAAATGAGTGGGTGACTCGGCCGGTGGCCCAGGTCTACCTGGCGTTCTCTGGTCCATCGGTACATTTTTCCTCCAGTCGCTCCCTGGACAAATGAAGTTTTTGAGCTAAGGGGGCCAATATTTTTGTTTAAGACAGAGTGCTGAGCTCCGGTGTCCACTAGGAATGTGACCGGCCTGCCTCCCACTCTCAAGGTTACCCGGGGCTCAGGAGGAGGCTCCTGGCCCTGACCCCCCTAGTCATCGTCCTCCTCCAGGTGAAGGACTGGAATGTCTGTCTCCTTTTTTCTTCTGGTGGCATTTTTATTTGGACAGTCCCTGGCCCAGTGTCCTTTCTCCTTGCAATACACACACTGGTCTCGTCCTATCCGCGGTCTATTATTGTCTCCCGGGTATTTCCCTGTCTGACCTCTACCATAATCTGACCTATCTTGTCTATTTGATTTGTTTACTGCGGTGACCAAGATTTTAGCTAGTTCCTTATTTTTCTTTTTATCTCTCTGATCTTGTTCCTTCTGCATTCTTTCCTCTTTTTCCTCCTTAGTTTCTCTCTTATTAAAAATTCTCTCTGCTTCTTTTAGGAGGTCCTGCAATGTACAACCCTGTAGGCCCTTCAGCCTCTGCAGCCGCGTTCGGATGTCTGGGGCTGATTGGCCAATGAAAGACATTATTACATCCGACTGTCGGTCAGGGGCCTGGGGGTCAAACGGGGTGTACATTCGGTATCCCTCCATTAACCTCTCCAGAAACCCCGCCGGGGTTTCTTCATTACCTTGGGTTATGGCACGTACCTTAGCCAAATTAGTGGGGCATCTCCATGCCCCTCTGAGACCTGTCAGGAGAATCTGGCAATAGAGACGAAGTCATTCCCTACCGGCTGCCGTACTGAAATCCCAATCTGGTGTAGTCAACGGGAATGCTGTATCAATCTCATTTGGCAGCTGGGTGGGTTGACCGTTGTCCCCCGGAACATTTTTCCGAGCCTCCGTGAGAACTCGCTGTCTCTCCTCCGTGGTCAGGAGAGCCTGCAGGAGCTGCTGGCAGTCATCCCAAGTCGGTTGGTGGGTTAAAAGAATAGATTCAATTAATCCTGTCAAAGCCTGTGGGTCTTGAGAAAAAGGCGGGTTATGGGTTTTCCAATTGTACAAATCTGAGGCTGAGAATGGCCAGTATTGCATCTGATCCCCCACTGAGTGAAGTGGGAAAGCCTGAGCCTCCCACTTGCCGTCCTCACTCCCCCCTCCCGGACGCAGATGCAGCCTGGCACTCATGGGGGTCGAACGAGCCGGGGGGTCCTCCTCCCTTTCTCCCTGCGTAGAATCCGGGGAAGGTGCCGTAGGCCTTCTCGGGAGGGGTGCGTAAGGTGGTGGGGTGTCAAAAAGCAAAAGATCCTCCTGCCCGCCCGGGAGGACTGAGGGTTTCTTGGTTTTGAGGGAGTTTAACTCCTTCAATGGGTAAAGGGTCGAGGTGGGGCCAACTGACGGAGATCCGCCCTGATCTGCGGGTTTCGGTAACAGGGGTGTCACGGACGGAGGGGCGGGTTTGGGGCTCGGCTCCGCCACTGACGGAGATCCGCCCAGATCCGCGGGCTTCGGTAACAGGGGTGTCACGGATGGAGGCGCGGGTTTGATGCTCGGCTCCGCCACAATCCTGTTAGTAAAGAGAAAAAGTTTCACCCATTTTGGGGGGTTCTGCGCCAGGTCCTCCCACACAAAGATGTAAGGCACTTGTTCCGGGTGCCCTTCTTTTCCTTCTTTATAGACCTGGCTCTTCACCTGCAAGATAATACGAGAGTCAAAAGTCCCATCCCGTGGCCACCCGATATTGAAGGCTAGCCAGTCGGTGGTGCAGAAGACCGTCCAGTTTTTCTTCCGCACTTCCACAGACAAGTTCTGGGCCCGCTCTCGGACCTCCTTCCAATGATCTAAAGTGAGGCTCAGAGGTGTAGTTAGTCCCTGTCCCATGTTAACGACAAAAGGCAAGTAAACTATAACACAGAACACAATCAGAAGACACACGAACACACTGCGCGCGACAATGGAACGAGACAAAACTGAAACCAAAGCTCCAGATGGGAGCGGCTGCCTAGCCAGCCTCACCCGGGGAAGGAGGAAGACGAAGTCCTTTCCTTCTTCCCAGCCAGGTGGGAGTGGCTGCCTAGCCAGCCTCTCCCAGACCACTGCTGGAGCATCCTCCAGGGCTTGAGCCAGGGGTCCTGGACACATCTGTCCCTTCCTACTACTGGCTCTCGACTCTTTCGGCGCCTAGTGCCTGGACACCTAGCACCCGTACAGACAAACAATAGAACACACAAAAATATATATAAAACAGAAAAGACTTACCTCCGATTGGGAGATGGAGGGTGGATCTGGGGTGCCAATTTCCTGGCCAACACACCAAGAAATGTAAGACCCCTTAAGCAGGCGTCCCACAAACCAGACCCCAGAAACACAGACTCCACTCCATTCGATGCAAAGGCAAGAGGAAAGTTTATTTCATTTGCAAATGGG